>NC_080672.1:268538708-268864346 GCF_030247195.1 Topomyia yanbarensis | reverse complement strand
ATTATCGAGTAAAAATGCATCAGACAAGGATTACGCAGTTCACTTATTGTCTAATATTTAAAAGATGCAACATATAGGTAATAAATAAATGTGTTTGTTTGTGAATTAATTTATATTCCTTCTGAATTGAAAGCATTCGATTCAGTGGAAAACTTTAGTAAGTTTGGAAGTGAATGAATGAAAGAGAGGCGTTGAAACTGAATACTGGCTTCGGTTAATGCACTCAGAAATAGGCAGCCGTTATTCAATTTATTTAATTGTTGTAATTATACATTCCCATGAGTCGTTCAACAGCAGATTTTTTTAAAAGAATTGCTACTTTTTACAAAAGAATCGTGGCTCACTCACTCTTTTTATAGAGTCGTTCCTTTGGTCGATTCGCAATTCACTCGCCCATCTCTAGCTTTTAGCACATTAATCAATAACGAAGAAATAACTAAATTTGGACATTTATCGTGTTTAAAAATATGTAGGGGAGACCGAGGCTAGTTGGCGGTGTTTTCAGTTTTCAAATTTTAACCGCTTTGATACAGGTAGATCTTGCAAAATAGAACACGCCGCATGAAAGAGCAGACTGTTGGCAACATCTCTGATTTTTTTGAAAGTGATTGATGCATTGTCTCCTTTTTTAGAGACAAAAATATGTGACGCGGAAAACCCGCCAACTTACCCCGGCCCCGGGGTAAGTTGGCGGTATGTGAGAATATGCCAAAAACTAAGCAATCAAATGGAGATTCAATTACCTCAAGGGTCCTTTTGGAACGTGCTGAATATCTTTTCGACAAAACTGTATATTAACCGACATTTGCTATTATATTTCAGTTTCAATGCCCCGGCATTTTGACTTTGATGCTTACTCCCTATTCAAAAGCAAATTTTCGAAATTTTTCGTGCAAGTGGCCGGAATAAATGTCTCCTACATTGGCAAGATACACAAGAAAAACTTTTTCTTACTTTGGAGTGAATTCCAGAAATAAAATTTTTTGATGACTTACCGCCAACTTGCCCCGCGTGCAACACCGCCAACTCACCCCAACCGCATATTTTATTAAAAACTATTTAAAAAATAACTTTTGTTTGTGGATAGATGTAATATCCATACGGATATTGAAAGCTCTTTTCACGCGCTATCGAAAAATATAATCATTCGGGAAATAGATTGAAAATCACCCTAAATACCGCAAAGTATTTAAAATTTAGAAAATTTACTTGGTATGCTCGAAAACACAATATCGCCCACAATTTCAACAAAACAAAATATTTTGCAACAAAAACACATCGGATAATGTGTTTCACATTACTCGAGGTACACAACGAGAGGCAACGCTTTATGTTTAATAGAAACGGAGAAAAGGCGCTTCCGCCAACTTACCCCAACCGCCAACTAGCCCCGGGCTCCCCTATATAAGAGACATTATAAACGCGGAGACCGCTCTCCACAACTCCAACACGCCGGAGATGGGCATTCAATTTATAATGATTGTTCATGACCCGAGATGTCACCCAAATGAAGTCACGACCCTCATCTATCCCCTTGCACCAAGGTTTGTTGATACCTTTGGGATGCCTAAACATCCATTGCTCCGTGAAAATGCAATTTTTTTAGCGTTCTCTGACAAGAAATACTGAAAAACTCGTTGAACCTACGTGATCCTTCATAAATATCACCTTCTAAAGCCTAAAATGTCCACCTTCTCATTACCATTCTAATCTAGCAGTCCGCCTTCTCGTTACCCAGAATGAAGCAATGCGAAATAACTCAAACTAAGGTAATCTGCTATGATTTTTCAGATAAAGTACTCAAGAATTCTCATGTTTTCTCAAGAAATACAAGGAGTGCTTTCCAATCTTCATTGCACGGAAAGCCGCCTTGGAACTCTAACCACGTGGTTCCGTGTATTCCGACCAAAGGTTGTATATAACACACAACGTAGGCCCTAGCCACCAGCCAAAACAATGTTTCTCTCGTTAATCCGTCGACGGGCCGGTACCAATAACCTTGTTTTTCAGCTTTCATCAAGTTCATTTGCGTTTCTAGCGTTGTTCATTAGTGTTTCTAGCATCGTCTAGCGAATATTTGGAATAATTCCTTTCCGCGTTTAATTCTGAGCAATCTCTGCCCACCACGGAGTGGAAGACTTTTCACGGTTGTTCGCGTCGGGTATTCGTTTCGTCTGACCTTTAATCGTAGTGCAAATGCATTGTGTCAATACAGTGACTAAAATAAAGGGACATTTAGGGTTTTTGATGTCCCATGTAGAAATTCTTGCTAGTTTCTAAGATTTCCGAGACCAGAAATCACTTACTTCGGTTTTAAATCGCACCCTTCAAGGGACACTCTCACGCCTTCACGAGGAAGCTTAGAAGAAAAAATGATTTTCCTCTTTCGAAAATTTATAGGCACATCAGATGTTCCCACAATCGGATGGTCAGATTCTCACTCTTTAGTGAACAAGGAAACTTAGAAATCAGTCGCAACCGGTGACGTAGCCCTCTTTAGAATTTCTTCTCGGAGCGTTCTTTCAATTTTTTTTCCACATGATTTGTATGCGAGATATGTCGAGAGATCATGTGCAGTCTCTCCACAGTAGGAAGACTTTTCATGACTCTCCCCGCATTTTCACAGCGTGTATTGTTTCTACAATAAGTATCTGTAGGCCCAATTGTTTGCAATAACGGCAGTTCATATCCCGCGGCACAAATGGGCGGACAGGTAGACTATCCCCGTTCAAAAGATTAAAGTTTGGAAGAGCAGATCCGGCGAAAGTCTCGAAATGAGGCTGACGAAAAATAAGTTTGTTTTCATATATTCCTCGATTTTTGCTGAACGCAATTCGTCGCTGTTGTGCTATCTTATGACAAGCGCCATTTAGCACATTTCGAGAAAAACGATTTTTAAAGTTTGAGATTGAATATCTTGAAACTTATAAATGGTAAAAACAATTCAAAGAAGACAATTAATGCTTCAATCTATTCTGTATTAAACTCTCAAATATCATTAAGTTCGGTTGACTATGTTGCGAGTTTTCACTACAAATGTAAGCAAAAGTCGCACTCACACGTGTCATAGGTGTGTATTGATGGCAAAATTTGTATGGCGTGTCATAATTGTGCATGGAAAATTTTCCATAGAAAAAAAGCATCAATTATTAACTTTTATTAATATCTTCGGCTTTATTCGGCCTAGAAACAATCGATGAGATGCATTTTGAAGGAAATTGAGCAAGCAATCTAGAAAAAATAGTAATTTTTAATTACAGTGTTGCCAAAAATGAAATATTGCCAATTTAAAAGTAAAACTGCATATTTCTCGCAATACATGTATTTTTATTTTAAAAAATATTATGCCATTGTGTTCCTCAGACATTTTTACATATAAAAACATCTAAAACTTCTACATTACTTAAGCGAATCCCAAGATACAGTGATTTAAAGCAAAAAACTGACAATTTCTCATAACTTTTTTCGCTATAACTCAGTAACCAAGCAAAATTTCAAAATTCTGAAAACGCCATTTTGTAGAGAATTTTCAGATTAGTAATGTAGCATATCTAACTCAGTTTACCCCAAAATGGCGTTTGTCATAAGATAGCACAACAGCGACGAATTGCTAAAATTTTCACTGATCGAAGCAAAGGGTCTTGGAAATAGCCAACCCCACACTTCGCAGTTAATGATTCTGCTGGAGCCTACACCATCAATCTCTACTTACTGGGAGGGTACGTAGACAAGATACTGTTTCGTACACGGCCGAGTATTATTTAGTTACATTCGGACCAGACGTAGACTATCCAGAGGCTGGTTGTATTAGATGGGTATAAGTTGTATAGAAAAGGAGAAAAACGGCATTAGTTTTACTAGTACTTTTTAGTATTAAGTCACTTTAAGCTTGTCCTGACATGTCGCAGACTCAAGTGATTCGCATTTAACAATGCCAAAATATCCTGACTCTGCGGTAGAAGACAACGGGTTCGTTTCATCTGACCTTCGTCTGGAAAACCTAAGCTTGCTCATATTACCCCATTCCACGATTTAATAAACTTTCTTCCCTCAACTTTTTGCTCTTCCTTGAGTACTAAAGCTCCTAATATTGAAAAATACTTCATACCTACCAGTCTCGTGCTAATTAAATCTCGTTACAACATAACAAATTATTTTTACCATCAAAGAAATATCCAATGCGACCTCCACTTAGTCTGAGGGGTTGTCGGTCTTCGGAAACACTTTCCCAATTATCATGTGTGTTTCAGTACCCACAAAAAGAAGGTTTTATCGGTGGGAACGGAAAACTATTGCCGCGAAGTTTAAAATAATGAAGAAGTAATTAGTGCTTGACTGTGGAACATTTGTAGTATCAGTAATCTATCAGATTAAAGTCGTATTGGGATTGATCCCCGATCAACTATTCATTTTTACGGTAATGTTTTCACGTCTAAATCCGTTCACACCCTCTCATTCGCCTCTTATCGGCAGAATACTGATGGCACCCACTCATCGTTAGTATAAGAACCAAATTGTTCAATCAATAGACCTAAATTCGCGTGGAGGCATGAGTTAGGAGACTTGTGAGGACTCTGTTATCTCACCGTTTGACAACTAAAAATGAAATTAGATTCGATATCGATTAACAACAGGAATTTTAGATTTAATATCGTTTAGTTCAAAACCACATTTGTATCTACTACTATTATTACTACGCCCGGATTTTATAATGTTCGAGAAAAAAGTAGTAAAATTTCCAACAATCTAGTCCAATCTCCAGTAAATTTCTGCAATTACTGCAATGGCCTCTTGTTGTTTGTTACTACGCTTACTACCACCGGAGATTGTTACCGATTGCAGGGTATAAAAATTGTATTAGCAAACGAGAGAATAATTGCTATATATTGAATATAATCAAATATGATTAAGTTATGTAAGCTTCGCATGCCAATCGCCTCCGTTTTGTGTGCACCCGGGTTATGTATTTTTCAGCCTAAATGGCTTCTGCACTCCTTTGAGAACAAATTGCCGACCGGGCGGTGGAACGTTGGCCGTGGGCTGTCTTTGCTGTAACCCTAGGTAACCGATTTGATCAGTGCTGCGCACAGGTCGATAAAGTCTTAGTCAACTTCCCGACAATCGAAAGGGGCACAGTTATGAGTAGCTGCCAGTTAGTTGGGAGATAAAGATATCGTTCGCCGTCCTACCCGACAGTATGTACGGAAGCTGGTGTAGATACTCATTCAGAGCGCACCTTAAAGCCCTGCGGCCGAAAATAAATAGCACGCCATGGTTCCGCGCCGCCACCATTCTGAGATCGAAGCTTATTGTGTAGAAACATGCGCTCGGCGATTTCTTTGCAATGGGGAACCGCGGGTTAGGGCAGCAACTAATATCGAAACTAATTGTCAAATGACGATTAGCCGACTGGGTGTTTGTTTGGTAGAATGGTAACTTTCACTCACTCTGCTGAATGTATTTTATTAAAAAGACATTGATAGGATGGTAAGCGAAAGAAAACTGCTTCGGGCGACAGCCTTGTACCATGAACTTTTCAGTGGCAGTTTTTTTGCACATAATGTGAGACTGATCAATACGTCGCGCAGCGATACAGCTTTAATTAATGGCAATTTCCCGCACCATTAAATGGACGTGGTCACCGGTGGAAAAAGAGCGCGCGTTGATTAGCGGGATTTAGTGAAGAAAGAAGGGGGAGGGTTGTGGGCTGGAGACACAGTTTCCACAATTAGAGTGTAAATCGACTGGACACACCCAGGCACGAAACACCGTCAAGCCATCATGCGGTCCCCAGCCGGGCTGGGTTTGCCCTTGGGATAAGCAAGATGCCCCGTAAATTCCACTGCACTGACGCTACTAGTCGGAGCACATCGATTGAGCAGAGTATAAAATTAATAAATTATTGCTTGGGCAGCTAGTTATCAGTAGTAAGAATCGAAATGGTGCGATGCGGGTATGTACCGGAAAATTTAGAATTCATAACTTCGATGAACAGCAGACGACGAACCTAGTTAAATGATCACATGTCAAAGTAGCAGAATTTGTGTTTTAATGTAATTATAATTGTTAGTTTTTTTTTATTTCAAAGCAGACATCAGATTTGTATTTCGTCTTTGAAGTACTGGACAAAATGCTATGGAAATCTCAAACGCTCGCCCGCAGGTGGTAATGAGTTTGTCTGGGTCCATCTCCAATAAAGTTGAAATCAATCCCCAATTCAGCTACAAATCGTTCAGTACTGCAATCAACAAGACCATCACGGCTGTATTGACCATAAATTAAAGATTGATGAGAAGTGTTTAGTTCTCTTGTTGCTGCTTCTGCTCGTGCAGTTTAAAATTAATTCAATGAAATAATTGTCAAACGAACAATGAACGAATATTTTTTAATGAGCAAAAAATGTTCAACAACAAAAAGCGACGTTCTTCGCATAGCTGCTGCTTCGATTTCCAATGTTCGAAACGTATCCCGAGAAAACCGTTTATCACTTACAGTTTCCAAGTCAGTCAGTGACAGAAGTGGAAACAGAAATTCCTCCTGCTTTCCGATGCTGCTGCTCGCAGAAGATGACAAGAAGATGATAATGATAATGATCGTAGGTTGGTCAAGTGAGAAAAACCAACAGAAGAATTTGATCGCTGGGTTGGGCTGGAATCTCACAACGTACGGGGGAGCGTACGACAGGACGTAAAAACATTATGCAGCTAAAGGAAACATTTTTTTCAATAAAATATAATAACAAAAACAAACAAACTGGTAGCCTTTGTACCTGATTACAGTTTGATGAATGACAAGACATTTTATTGCTCATGTCAGTCTGTTGGTAGTGATAATAAAAAAACTTACAATTTGGGTTTTTATGAAAATATGCGCATTTTCAGGGAATAGTTTTATACAGCCGTACCAAGTATATGATTGTAAAATTATCTCCTCTATGATGATCTTTCTAATCAACAATTGCTAAACTTAATTTAATTGGACAATTGGTAGGTGTTAAGTCAGACCGGACTAAGTCGCAAAACATCAAAAAATGAGATATTGATAGCACTGAATAAAGAATCTCTTTAGTTATATTCGCCTTTCGCCAGATTTGAAATATGTAACAATAAACAAGAATTATGGCAAAAATTAATTTCCAGCTATAATGTGAAGGATTGTAAAGGATTCAAACTTAAAACTCGTTTTTCTCGAAGTCTATATATTGTCACTTGGTCCGATCTAACTTGACATCGACCAATTGGACTAGCGACGTTCTAAACAATAGAAGTTACGATGTGAATGTGTAAAAGTTGTTGGCTCGTGCTAAACAATAGAAGTACTGAACCATATTTATGCTAGTTTGAACATGGCCGTTGTTCGAGTTCGCGTGGACCGTGCTTACTAAACTATCGTGGCCCGCATTCATTTAAAGAGCGTGTCGCGTCACAAAGAATTCCACATCTCTGGATTGGAAGGAAAGGATAAACTTATCTTTGTGAATTATTGAAAAAAAAAGCATGGTGCGTCATTCGACATATTTCTTGTTTTTTAGCATGCAGAATACAAAACAATTTGTACTGTTATATATTTAAGAGACAATGTAAACATCATTCTAAAAATGAGCAAAATTTTATTCGATTTTATTATCTAAAGTAGTTTTTGAGAAATTGCAAAATGAAAAAATACAATTTGTCATGTTTTAATGTTTAAAAGCCCATAATTTAAATAGAAAAGGAGTTAACAAAATATTCATGCACAAAGATAAACTCCATTTAATAATTTTCAAGAATACCGATGGTTAAACTTTGCTTCTAACCCAGTGTGGTGAAGAGTTTTATCAGTGGGGCTGTTATCTGTTTTGTGTTGTGATCGTATTATTTTGAATATTTCCTTTGTCTTCTTCTTTCATCTTCTTTTCCCCTCACATGAAGTAAATGGTGATACGACATGGCAAGGCACAAATCTTTGATTAACATGGGCAACGTGCCCCTCGAGCCAACAAATTCTGATACTGGTACTTCGACTCTTTAGGACATAACGTTGCAGTTCATTCTTTTAGTTTTTTAAATTAGTGTATTGCCGTTATACGCATAATTATCACATGTAAAAGGTGTCTTTCATTTTTTTTTTTCAAATCATATTAAAATGTACAGAAAGTTGTTGACAACTATTGTTGTTGATTTATTTTGGTAGCATATGGTCATATTTATCGTTTTCATATCATTTCAGATAAATGCCCACGAAACCCCAAAGAGCAAAATTACTTCTCATCAGGTTAAAATCAACTCCAATTCTTGCGGGACATTACGCAGGATTAGGGGTTTGCTCAGAAACACAAATCTTGTTTTCGTTTGTTGAAGCTAACGTCAATCCGGCACTAGCTTAGTCCTGCCACTATGTTAGTGTCGGATTCTGATGAGACGAAGGCGAAACGCAAATTCCATATGACTTGTTACACCATCTTATCTAGACAAAATGTCTTCCAAATCTTCAGAATTTCCATCAAGAATCAACCATCTCTCTATATTGCACACAAGTGATGTTGACGCTGAGGTTTCTTGGATCTTCTCTGGCTGCTTATCACACAGAATTGTCATTGTTCCACAGTTTAATGGCATTGTTGGTGGACAGTGTGTGTCCATCCATTTATCGATCGACTTCAGCATCGTGCACAGGTCAATCAAAATAATTAAATAAATGTATAATTAGAAACCTACTAGTGGTCGTTTTGTGATAATTGTAGTTTTTAGTATTAGTGTACAATTGTCGTATGCTAACCATATGTCTATCTGTGTATGTGTTCGTCTAGGTATCTGTGACAGTTGAGTCCGGGAATGGATGCAGAACTGGCGTATATGATAGAATACTGGGTAATCCTTCCGGTGTTCAATTTTTGCATTCAATTCTTTTCAATAGGGTGTATCAGAATGAATAAATTAAGTTACAGATAATTTATCGACGCGCGTGAATCATCCATTCCCGGTCAGCATAGTAAAATTGGTTAAATTCTAACTTAATGGTATACAAACATCATTTGCTCACATGTACACGAGTTATAGTAGTTTGATTGCATGTTTCATATGTTCTTTTCTTCTACTTCATTAGTCTGTTTTTGTTGTACTTCTATTAGTTTGCTTTTCCATTACTCATGCATACCAAAAACTACTATCGGTAAATTTATACTACTCTTTGGACTTTTTCTTTGTGCGGCATGTTGTGATTCCTTTTATTACTATATCCTAAATAAGATTCATACCAACACTCGCTAACACAATTAATTGCATATTCTCTCAACGTACAAAGGCTCGTGGTCATCGCGATACCACAAACCTGGTCACAAACGCGAACATGCAATTGAAACCAGTTAAGTTAAGTAAACGTATTACCACCTATAAACTTACAAACGCGACCTCAAGCATTAAATCACCGCTCACGCGATCATGTAAAAAAATTACGCGCACTCTGTCACGCTCTGACAAACACGTTAACATGCAAACGCTCAAGTCCTTCGCGACCATCCTCGCACACCTACGATTGTGATCTCGCAAACATGAAAACACCCCGAACGGTTCAGAAACTAAAAATTTACGAGTGCGGTTCCAATAGTAAACCAACAAACGCCCGCGTTCTTGAATCGGTTACGTCGGGAAATCCTATCCTAGTAGCATAGGTAAAATGCCTTCAGGTGGACCAAACAAAAAAATTACACTCTTATTCACTAAACAATATGACAATTGAGCGACCGAAAATAAAAGGACAGAGCATGCTTCGTAAAAACTGTTTCAAATATATTAAAATATAAAAACCGAATATAAACTTCCAGCATAAAAATCGTACTGGGACACTCTTTTGAAAGAATCGGGTAAAAAAACCTTCAGTAAAAAACCGGAAAGAAATACATCCGATTCTTATAAAGTAGTTTTTGTTAGCCGAATTTTAATCTTGAACATCAAGACAGACGGATGCTCCTACGAGCGATTTATTTATTTTTAAACGATTTTTATACTGGAGGTTCATCCTTGCCGAGTTTTACGGGTGAGGACCTTTTAAGAGATTCTTATGCTGAAGGATTTCTGTCCCATTTTTATGCTTTACTCTTTACTCTTTACTCTTTACTCTTTACTCTTTACTCTTTACTCTTTACTCTTTACTCTTTACTCTTTACTCTTTACTCTTTACTCTTTACTCTTTACTCTTTACTCTTTACTCTTTACTCTTTACTCTTTACTCTTTACTCTTTACTCTTTACTCTTTACTCTTTACTCTTTACTCTTTACTCTTTACTCTTTACTCTTTACTCTTTACTCTTTACTCTTTACTCTTTACTCTTTACTCTTTACTCTTTACTCTTTACTCTTTACTCTTTACTCTTTACTCTTTACTCTTTACTCTTTACTCTTTACTCTTTACTCTTTACTCTTTACTCTTTACTCTTTACTCTTTACTCTTTACTCTTTACTCTTTACTCTTTACTCTTTACTCTTTACTCTTTACTCTTTACTCTTTACTCTTTACTCTTTACTCTTTACTCTTTACTCTTTACTCTTTACTCTTTACTCTTTACTCTTTACTCTTTACTCTTTACTCCTTACTCTTTACTCTTTACTCTTTACTCTTTACTCTTTACTCTTTACTCTTTACTCTTTACTCTTTACTCTTTACTCTTTACTCTTTACTCTTTACTCTTTACTCTTTACTCTTTACTCTTTACTCTTTACTCTTTACTCTTTACTCTTTACTCTTTACTCTTTACTCTTTACTCATTACTCTTTACTCTTTACTCTTTACTCTTTACTCTTTACTCTTTACTCATTACTCTTTACTCTTTACTCTTTACTCTTTACTCTTTACTCTTTACTCTTTACTCTTTACTCTTTACTCTTTACTCTTTACTCTTTACTCTTTACTCTTTACTCTTTACTCTTTACTCTTTACTCTTTACTCTTTACTCTTTACTCTTTACTCTTTACTCTTTACTCTTTACTCTTTACTCTTTACTCTTTACTCTTTACTCTTTACTCTTTACTCTTTACTCTTTACTCTTTACTCTTTACTCTTTACTCTTTACTCTTTACTCTTTACTCTTTACTCTTTACTCTTTACTCTTTACTCTTTACTCTTTACTCTTTACTCTTTACTCTTTACTCTTTACTCTTTACTCTTTACTCTTTACTCTTTACTCTTTACTCTTTACTCTTTACTCTTTACTCTTTACTCTTTACTCTTTACTCTTTACTCTTTACTCTTTACTCTTTACTCTTTACTCTTTACTCTTTACTCTTTACTCTTTACTCTTTACTCTTTACTCTTTACTCTTTACTCTTTACTCTTTACTCTTTACTCTTTACTCTTTACTCTTTACTCTTTACTCTTTACTCTTTACTCTTTACTCTTTACTCTTTACTCTTTACTCTTTACTCTTTACTCTTTACTCTTTACTCTTTACTCTTTACTCTTTACTCTTTACTCTTTACTCTTTACTCTTTACTCTTTACTCTTTACTCTTTACTCTTTACTCTTTACTCTTTACTCTTTACTCTTTACTCTTTACTCTTTACTCTTTACTCTTTACTCTTTACTCTTTACTCTTTACTCTTTACTCTTTACTCTTTACTCTTTACTCTTTACTCTTTACTCTTTACTCTTTACTCTTTACTCTTTACTCTTTACTCTTTACTCTTTACTCTTTACTCTTTACTCTTTACTCTTTACTCTTTACTCTTTACTCTTTACTCTTTACTCTTTACTCTTTACTCTTTACTCTTTACTCTTTACTCTTTACTCTTTACTCTTTACTCTTTACTCTTTACTCTTTACTCTTTACTCTTTACTCTTACTCTTTACTCTTTACTCTTTACTCTTTACTCTTTACTCTTTACTCTTTACTCTTTACTCTTTACTCTTTACTCTTTACTCTTTACTCTTTACTCTTTACTCTTTACTCTTTACTCTTTACTCTTTACTCTTTACTCTTTACTCTTTACTCTTTACTCTTTACTCTTTACTCTTTACTCTTTACTCTTTACTCTTTACTCTTTACTCTTTACTCTTTACTCTTTACTCTTTACTCTTTACTCTTTACTCTTTACTCTTTACTCTTTACTCTTTACTCTTTACTCTTTACTCTTTACTCTTTACTCTTTACTCTTTACTCTTTACTCTTTACTCTTTACTCTTTACTCTTTACTCTTTACTCTTTACTCTTTACTCTTTACTCTTTACTCTTTACTCTTTACTCTTTACTCTTTACTCTTTACTCTTTACTCTTTACTCTTTACTCTTTACTCTTTACTCTTTACTCTTTACTCTTTACTCTTTACTCTTTACTCTTTACTCTTTACTCTTTACTCTTTACTCTTTACTCTTTACTCTTTACTCTTTACTCTTTACTCTTTACTCTTTACTCTTTACTCTTTACTCTTTACTCTTTACTCTTTACTCTTTACTCTTTACTCTTTACTCTTTACTCTTTACTCTTTACTCTTTACTCTTTACTCTTTACTCTTTACTCTTTACTCTTTACTCTTTACTCTTTACTCTTTACTCTTTACTCTTTACTCTTTACTCTTTACTCTTTACTCTTTACTCTTTACTCTTTACTCTTTACTCTTTACTCTTTACTCTTTACTCTTTACTCTTTACTCTTTACTCTTTACTCTTTACTCTTTACTCTTTACTCTTTACTCTTTACTCTTTACTCTTTACTCTTTACTCTTTACTCTTTACTCTTTACTCTTTACTCTTTACTCTTTACTCTTTACTCTTTACTCTTTACTCTTTACTCTTTACTCTTTACTCTTTACTCTTTACTCTTTACTCTTTACTCTTTACTCTTTACTCTTTACTCTTTACTCTTTACTCTTTACTCTTTACTCTTTACTCTTTACTCTTTACTCTTTACTCTTTACTCTTTACTCTTTACTCTTTACTCTTTACTCTTTACTCTTTACTCTTTACTCTTTACTCTTTACTCTTTACTCTTTACTCTTTACTCTTTACTCTTTACTCTTTACTCTTTACTCTTTACTCTTTACTCTTTACTCTTTTACTCTTTACTCTTTACTCTTTACTCTTTACTCTTTACTCTTTACTCTTTACTCTTTACTCTTTACTCTTTACTCTTTACTCTTTACTCTTTACTCTTTACTCTTTACTCTTTACTCTTTACTCTTTACTCTTTACTCTTTACTCTTTACTCTTTACTCTTTACTCTTTACTCTTTACTCTTTACTCTTTACTCTTTACTCTTTACTCTTTACTCTTTACTCTTTACTCTTTACTCTTTACTCTTTACTCTTTACTCTTTACTCTTTACTCTTTACTCTTTACTCTTTACTCTTTACTCTTTACTCTTTACTCTTTACTCTTTACTCTTTACTCTTTACTCTTTACTCTTTACTCTTTACTCTTTACTCTTTACTCTTTACTCTTTACTCTTTACTCTTTACTCTTTACTCTTTACTCTTTACTCTTTACTCTTTACTCTTTACTCTTTACTCTTTACTCTTTACTCTTTACTCTTTACTCTTTACTCTTTACTCTTTACTCTTTACTCTTTACTCTTTACTCTTTACTCTTTACTCTTTACTCTTTACTCTTTACTCTTTACTCTTTACTCTTTACTCTTTACTCTTTACTCTTTACTCTTTACTCTTTACTCTTTACTCTTTACTCTTTACTCTTTACTCTTTACTCTTTACTCTTTACTCTTTACTCTTTACTCTTTACTCTTTACTCTTTACTCTTTACTCTTTACTCTTTACTCTTTACTCTTTACTCTTTACTCTTTACTCTTTACTCTTTACTCTTTACTCTTTACTCTTTACTCTTTACTCTTTACTCTTTACTCTTTACTCTTTACTCTTTACTCTTTACTCTTTACTCTTTACTCTTTACTCTTTACTCTTTACTCTTTACTCTTTACTCTTTACTCTTTACTCTTTACTCTTTACTCTTTACTCTTTACTCTTTACTCTTTACTCTTTACTCTTTACTCTTTACTCTTTACTCTTTACTCTTTACTCTTTACTCTTTACTCTTTACTCTTTACTCTTTACTCTTTACTCTTTACTCTTTACTCTTTACTCTTTACTCTTTACTCTTTACTCTTTACTCTTTACTCTTTACTCTTTACTCTTTACTCTTTACTCTTTACTCTTTACTCTTTACTCTTTACTCTTTACTCTTTACTCTTTACTCTTTACTCTTTACTCTTTACTCTTTACTCTTTACTCTTTACTCTTTACTCTTTACTCTTTACTCTTTACTCTTTACTCTTTACTCTTTACTCTTTACTCTTTACTCTTTACTCTTTACTCTTTACTCTTTACTCTTTACTCTTTACTCTTTACTCTTTACTCTTTACTCTTTACTCTTTACTCTTTACTCTTTACTCTTTACTCTTTACTCTTTACTCTTTACTCTTTACTCTTTACTCTTTACTCTTTACTCTTTACTCTTTACTCTTTACTCTTTACTCTTTACTCTTTACTCTTTACTCTTTACTCTTTACTCTTTACTCTTTACTCTTTACTCTTTACTCTTTACTCTTTACTCTTTACTCTTTACTCTTTACTCTTTACTCTTTACTCTTTACTCTTTACTCTTTACTCTTTACTCTTTACTCTTTACTCTTTACTCTTTACTCTTTACTCTTTACTCTTTACTCTTTACTCTTTACTCTTTACTCTTTACTCTTTACTCTTTACTCTTTACTCTTTACTCTTTACTCTTTACTCTTTACTCTTTACTCTTTACTCTTTACTCTTTACTCTTTACTCTTTACTCTTTACTCTTTACTCTTTACTCTTTACTCTTTACTCTTTACTCTTTACTCTTTACTCTTTACTCTTTACTCTTTACTCTTTACTCTTTACTCTTTACTCTTTACTCTTTACTCTTTACTCTTTACTCTTTACTCTTTACTCTTTACTCTTTACTCTTTACTCTTTACTCTTTACTCTTTACTCTTTACTCTTTACTCTTTACTCTTTACTCTTTACTCTTTACTCTTTACTCTTTACTCTTTACTCTTTACTCTTTACTCTTTACTCTTTACTCTTTACTCTTTACTCTTTACTCTTTACTCTTTACTCTTTACTCTTTACTCTTTACTCTTTACTCTTTACTCTTTACTCTTTACTCTTTACTCTTTACTCTTTACTCTTTACTCTTTACTCTTTACTCTTTACTCTTTACTCTTTACTCTTTACTCTTTACTCTTTACTCTTTACTCTTTACTCTTTACTCTTTACTCTTTACTCTTTACTCTTTACTCTTTACTCTTTACTCTTTACTCTTTACTCTTTACTCTTTACTCTTTACTCTTTACTCTTTACTCTTTACTCTTTACTCTTTACTCTTTACTCTTTACTCTTTACTCTTTACTCTTTACTCTTTACTCTTTACTCTTTACTCTTTACTCTTTACTCTTTACTCTTTACTCTTTACTCTTTACTCTTTACTCTTTACTCTTTACTCTTTACTCTTTACTCTTTACTCTTTACTCTTTACTCTTTACTCTTTACTCTTTACTCTTTACTCTTTACTCTTTACTCTTTACTCTTTACTCTTTACTCTTTACTCTTTACTCTTTACTCTTTACTCTTTACTCTTTACTCTTTACTCTTTACTCTTTACTCTTTACTCTTTACTCTTTACTCTTTACTCTTTACTCTTTACTCTTTACTCTTTACTCTTTACTCTTTACTCTTTACTCTTTACTCTTTACTCTTTACTCTTTACTCTTTACTCTTTACTCTTTACTCTTTACTCTTTACTCTTTACTCTTTACTCTTTACTCTTTACTCTTTACTCTTTACTCTTTACTCTTTACTCTTTACTCTTTACTCTTTACTCTTTACTCTTTACTCTTTACTCTTTACTCTTTACTCTTTACTCTTTACTCTTTACTCTTTACTCTTTACTCTTTACTCTTTACTCTTTACTCTTTACTCTTTACTCTTTACTCTTTACTCTTTACTCTTTACTCTTTACTCTTTACTCTTTACTCTTTACTCTTTACTCTTTACTCTTTACTCTTTACTCTTTACTCTTTACTCTTTACTCTTTACTCTTTACTCTTTACTCTTTACTCTTTACTCTTTACTCTTTACTCTTTACTCTTTACTCTTTACTCTTTACTCTTTACTCTTTACTCTTTACTCTTTACTCTTTACTCTTTACTCTTTACTCTTTACTCTTTACTCTTTACTCTTTACTCTTTACTCTTTACTCTTTACTCTTTACTCTTTACTCTTTACTCTTTACTCTTTACTCTTTACTCTTTACTCTTTACTCTTTACTCTTTACTCTTTACTCTTTACTCTTTACTCTTTACTCTTTACTCTTTACTCTTTACTCTTTACTCTTTACTCTTTACTCTTTACTCTTTACTCTTTACTCTTTACTCTTTACTCTTTACTCTTTACTCTTTACTCTTTACTCTTTACTCTTTACTCTTTACTCTTTACTCTTTACTCTTTACTCTTTACTCTTTACTCTTTACTCTTTACTCTTTACTCTTTACTCTTTACTCTTTACTCTTTACTCTTTACTCTTTACTCTTTACTCTTTACTCTTTACTCTTTACTCTTTACTCTTTACTCTTTACTCTTTACTCTTTACTCTTTACTCTTTACTCTTTACTCTTTACTCTTTACTCTTTACTCTTTACTCTTTACTCTTTACTCTTTACTCTTTACTCTTTACTCTTTACTCTTTACTCTTTACTCTTTACTCTTTACTCTTTACTCTTTACTCTTTACTCTTTACTCTTTACTCTTTACTCTTTACTCTTTACTCTTTACTCTTTACTCTTTACTCTTTACTCTTTACTCTTTACTCTTTACTCTTTACTCTTTACTCTTTACTCTTTACTCTTTACTCTTTACTCTTTACTCTTTACTCTTTACTCTTTACTCTTTACTCTTTACTCTTTACTCTTTACTCTTTACTCTTTACTCTTTACTCTTTACTCTTTACTCTTTACTCTTTACTCTTTACTCTTTACTCTTTACTCTTTACTCTTTACTCTTTACTCTTTACTCTTTACTCTTTACTCTTTACTGTTGATTCTGATTTCTAACATTTGATTTCTAATTTCTTTTCCCTATGTTTGATATTTTAAACAAGCTCTTCACTACTCTAAAGTTTGCTTAGGAACTTCCATACCTGACGCACGAAGTTGTTATGTTTGGCCTTTAACGTTTTTTCTGCATTTGAAAGAATGAGCAAATAGCAAAGCTTATCGCTTTTCATGGAGCATGCAAAATACTTTGCATTGAATTCCTCAGCATTTAGTGCCAGGGATAACACTGTTCGACAAAAAAACGATTTGAGACCTCATATGAAGACTTTTTTCCTTTCTTTTTAATGGGTACAATCTGCAAAAGAGAGCCTCTCTTTATTTACATTCTCTTTCGCGAATTACTCATTTGCAGATTGGACCTAATGAAAAAAAGTCTTAATATTGCCTTTCGGAAAGTAGAAGAAAAATGATGGAAAATTTGGTTGTCCGTTCGCTTTTAGTATGTCAGGATCGGTTTGGAATGGCGTAATTTTATTTTGTATATAAGGTCTCTTTATGAAGTTCTTTTAAAGTGAAGAAAAAAAACATAAATAAAAAAATAAATTTCTACAGTCGATCTCACATAATATCGAAACCGCCGACTTCAGAGGTTTAGCATTTTCGAAAAAGTTTCACAAAATAATAAAGCTTATCTTGTAATAAAATATTTTTGGAAATTACCTCTTCAAAAATTGGAAATGCTATTATAATAAAGGCATAAGTTTTCGTATATATACCCGACCAGAAACATAAATCAAAAACATTTCTAAATTATATCTCGTGCTATTACATTAAAAAATTTCTGTTTCTTTAACTACTTACGAGACCAAATTTATAATACAGCTTACTACGAAAGTTGTCTTCTGTAATAATCTTGTTATTGCCTTCTGATCGGGAAGAGTATCTAGATATATTAAGTCATTTTCGAAAAACCTGTTTATGATAACTCTTAGATTTTTTTGACCTTCTGCAAAAATGTTTAAGGCATTTTTATTCAAACAAAAAAGTTACATTGAAGTTAATTGAATTTTATGAGATTTCGAAAACGAAATCGATTTATTATATCTCTAAATTCCTCATACAGAAGAGATTTCATATCTTCAGTAAAGTTATTACACATTACATTCGCAACAACTTTGCTAAAGACACCAAATCGTTTACTAATTTTCTTAATGATCAAGTTTTCCATAAATACTTCTTGGAGAATAATTCCCTCTGATTATTTTATCTGAATATGCGCTGTACTATGCGGTGAAAATGGTTAAACCCACAAAATTACCTGTTTCGAAAGTATGTGATCTTGGCCGTAAACAACTGTTATAGAATATTTATTCTACTATTCCTCACATTAAAAAATACCCCACTCAAATATACGCTATAACTAGACACTTATTTGATGTATTTATTATTTTCCCTAATTTTCGATCCCACATCCCAATTGTTAATACAACTAATCTTTAAATATTCATAAAACCCTGACATACTAGAGAAATACGAAAAACGCTTTTTTTATCACTTTTCTTCAAGATTCCTAAAAATAATATGCGGTTTCACCACACTCAAATCGATTTCTTTGTCGAACAGTGTAATGCTGCCATCATAAAGTTGTCCTTGTTGGTCATTTAGATC
Organism: Topomyia yanbarensis; assembly: GCF_030247195.1. NCBI lineage: Eukaryota > Metazoa > Arthropoda > Insecta > Diptera > Culicidae > Topomyia > Topomyia yanbarensis. The sequence continues at coordinate 268,845,670 of NC_080672.1, read as the reverse complement.
ATCATGCATGAATGGCACATCGATTTCCGTCACAACTTCACTACAACACAATACGTTAACACATAGTCAAACCAAACATCATCATAAACCGTCCACCAATATTTTATCTAGATTAAATTTTACCATTACCAAGGTTAAGTCCTCATTCGCCTGTCAATCTGACATTCCAATGAGATCAATTATTTTTTATGATTCGAGCCTTTGATGTCAGAATATTAATCAAATTCACTTACACTACCAGCACTGGAGCTAATCAGCGATAACAAATAATTAATTTTTTTTATCTTGTTTCGTTTCAGGTATGTATACGAGAGATTTGCGTCTAAAGAGTAAGTCATTTGTTTTTTTATCTGTTTCGATGTATTGAATCAACTAAGCGCGTGCGGTCGAACTGACACTTATAATAAATGATAATCGCAATAAAACCATCGACTAAAATTCCATTAAACCTTACTGCAAAGTCTCCAAAGTGAATAAATGCGCACAAAAAAAATCGATGCCGGGACTTTATTACCATTTAAATTAGATACGATCTGGTGTTGAGGCAAGGCTCCTCCGGAAGCTGTAACTAAGTTGGCTCTCGTCTAGCACAAAGGAAACATTTTCCGCTAGATTTTATGCCTATTTGTGCTGAGGTACTTTGTTGCTGATATGCATGCACGTGTCTGGGATAGGAAATTACTTAAATTATAAAGCGCTCCCCGGTCGGTGGTGGTGGTGGTGGTGAATTGCAGCGTACGCTGAGCGTAATGCACTCGATCCTATATGCGGGGCCCGAGGGAAATGATTTATTGGGTAAGAAGGAAATTCTCGACCGCTTGAATATTATTTTCCAATCAGCGCCAAGGGGTGCCTGATTGAATAAATTGGACCCTGCGTGATCGGTTGCTTAGGGAATTTAATGGGGTAGCAATTACAGTGATTAGAAGCCTAATCACGGCTCGGAATGCAACAGCACTATAGCGGTGTACCCAACAGCGGTGTATATTCCGAAATCTAATTCTAATATGCGTTTTACGTTTACGGGCAAAATGGTTCCAATTTGGGTTGATATTACATCAATACAACACTTATATCAGATATGTTGGCTATAATCTTAGACAATTTTTTAATATCGGGAATTCTAAAAGCCCGGCCTATTAGGTTAGATTGTTAGTACATTGCAAACCCCCCAAAGTTCCACCGAAAGTCAAGTATTCTGAAAGACAAAGACGATGAGGACGGACGGGTAATCGAAATTGCGTGTGAGTGCACAATTAATTTTCAACCGCTATGACAAGACAAGAAGCTTTTGAAATAACATGCATGTTGACTTCGACATTGCACAGTGGTCCAGATCGCTAATTTAGGAGGAATTTTTACTTTCTGACAAACCTGTATAATTTAGCCGTATCATGTCTTAGGATGAATTTGTGTACTTTAGAAGATGCTTCTTTTTATTGGAATAGTTATTAGGGTGGTTCTAATTTATCTAAAATACGAAAATAAACTTTTTACTGATGAAAGATAGAGCTCCACAGTCTTCCACAAAGTTGTAAAGTAACTTATTTTGAATAAATTTGTTGAACATATTAAAGCTCTATCTCTTTTAGTTTTTGTTATACAAGAAATTTAAAAAAAAAGATTAGGGTGTTCCTGAAAAAAACGTTTTTTTAGTATAACTTTCGTATCTTTTACTTTTTGTTAACACAACCTTTGAACAGCTTATTGAAAACTTCAAGCCGAGTATTTTTCACCAAGACACCGAAGGTCTAACTTTTTTCTTTAAAAAGTTATGGACACTTTTCGTTAAAAAAATAGCCTATTTCAAGACTCAATATCGCTGATGCGGGCACCTAAAATTGAATTCTGTTTCCACCACATGAAAGACCATACTTATTAGTATATTTGAGCAAAAATTGGCGAATACGATATTTTTTTAAAATTTGCAATTTAGATTTAAAGTTTGTAGTTTTGCAGGTTCAACGCATTAAAGCATTTACACACATATCGTTGTATTATGAAAAAAGCCACTTTCAAATATCATTCTCTCATCGCAGCAAGGTTTGCATAAGTGAAACGACTGTCAAAAAAGGTTTCTGATTTTATTCGTTTTAAATAAAACTAGTAAATATGGATATTAGTCGAAGAGAGTTGGCGAATTTGCTTATTGCTGGTAAAAAGACAGATGAACTGCTTAAGTTCATTACAAGTAGTAATCCAAATGTAAAATTGAGACTTGTTAGTGCTCGGAAGAAAATAAAAATCTTCATGTTAGAATTTAGAAGGTTGTGGATTCGGAGTAAGCGCACGCAAATTCGGTTTGAGCTGGAAAATTTTGTGTGGCTTGAAGGAAAGCTAAGATTCGAAGTCGAAGGTAAAGGTAAAGGCCGAAAGAGGAAACCATTTTCCGAAATATGTCGCAGAGCCAAAATAAAAAGATTAGGAAAGTTGCGCGATAAGTATTCCACGGAAGAACTTGGTTTAGCGTCAGCCGTCAACGCTAATTCTACTGGTTTCCGTTTAGTTGGCAGACAAATCGAACGATTGTCGAAAAGTCCCGTCAGATCTACCGTAGAGAATTTAGGATCTATGGCTGTCCCGATTGCAGAAGCGTTTACTGCGGAGGAGGCACTTAGATTTATTTGTGAAAATGATTTTTCTAAGGCGCAGTACCAAAACATACGCAGCTCAGTTATGCAGAAGGGTTTGGACATTTATCCCGCGTATAATAAAATAGTAGAAGAAAAGAAACTATGCTATCCGATCGGTATGTACTATTCTCAAAGATTCGTCCCTGAATCAACAATTTTTTTTCAGGAATTTCTGTTCAGCCTTCTTGTGCGTATGTTCCCCTTCAAGCTCTTGTTAACCATACCGTGGAACGACTCATCTCGTTTCTGAATATTGGAGTTCTACCACTGCATCCTGAGGATAACACGTTTGTTATCTTTAAGTGGGGCTGCGATGGAAGCAGCAACCATTCCCGGTAGGCAACATTATTTTTCTTCTAAACTTTGACTGACAGTCTCTTTTCCACTTGAACATAGATACAAGCAAATGTGCGTTGACGAAGATGAAAATGGAGAACTATTCGAGTATAACGATTCGCATATATTTGCTCTATCTATAGTACCTTTACGTGTAGTTAGTCGCCGGAAAGATGAGTCAAGAGATTGCATTCTTTGGAATAATGATTTTCCATCTTCAGTATCCCTGTGCCGACCAGTAAAATTAATTTTCAAGAAGGAAAATCCTGAACTAACAAAGGATGAAGTTGCCGCGATGAACAAGCAAATCGATGAATTAGTCCCGACTATAGTAAATATTAATATGCGCAAGATTCCGATTAGTTCAAGCTTCATATTTTCCATGGTTGATACGAAGGTAGTGAATGTCGTAACAGGCACACCGTCTCAAGCGTGTTATATATGCAAACGCTCCGGAAAGCGATTGAATGATCCTTTACTGGAAGCCAGCGATCCACCGGATAGTTTATATGTTTTTTCACCTTTACATGCATTAATACGAGCAATGGAGTTACTATTGAATATTGCTTACCGTTTAGCTCTAGCAAAACCGCGTTGGCGCGTAGGCAAAAATACCAGCGAGCTTAAGGAACGACAAATAAAAATTCGGCAAGCGTTACGTGACCGTTTAGGTCTTCGTATTAGCGAACCTTTGCCAGGTGGCGGAAATTCTAACGATGGTAACACAGATCGAAAATTTTTCAGAAACCGAGATGTCGTTGCAGAAGAAACCGGGTTGGACGAAATGTTGCTAGAACGCATGTATGTGCTATTAACAATTATCAACAGCAAATTGGGCATTAACGCGGATGCTTACCGGAGTTACGCCGAAGATACACGATTGCTTTATGTACGCCTGTATGGTTGGTACGCTCTCTCACCAACCGTGCATAAACTCCTGGTCCATGGAGGAAGCATTATTCAACATAACATGCTGCCAGTAGGTATGTGCAGTGAAGAAGTTCAAGAAACCAGGAATAAAAGTATTCGCAGATTCCGAGAATTCCACGCACGCAAATTCGATCGACTCGTCAATCTTGATGACGTTTTCAAGAGACTTCTTGTTTCATCAGATCCTATAATTTCTCTTAAATGTAAACGTCGAATTCAACGAGCACCGCTGGATATACCTGAAAATGCAATGCATCTACTTTTGAATTAATTGGCATTGAATAAATTCTCCTTATATAAATCATAAATTGTTGTCATAGCCAAATTATTTTTAATGAACACATTCTGTATTGTTGATATGTAAGCAAAACAGAAAAGGAAATACAAAGGCTTTAGGCAATTTCTTTTATGTCGCTATGCGATAAAATTTAAAACTTTGGTTAGTAAATTTAAAATTACATGCTTAAAAAAAAAATATTTTCCAATTTTTGCTCAAATATACTTAAAAGTATGTTCTTTTCTATGGTTCAATCCGAACTTACTTTTATTTGCCCCAATCAGAGATAATGACATTTGAAAAAGGGCTATGAGCGAAAAGTTTCCATAACTTTTGAAAGTATAAAGTTAGACTTTCAGAGTTATGAAAAAACGTGGATTGAAGTTTTCTAAAAGCTGTTCAAAGGTTGTTTTAACAAAATATAAAATTTCTTTCGAACATTAACAAGTCTCAATTTTACATTTGGATTACTACTTGTAATGAACTTAAGCAGTTCATCTGTCTTTTTACCAGCAATAAGCAAATTCGCCAACTCTCTTCGACTAATATCCATATTTACTAGTTTTATTTAAAACGAATAAAATCAGAAACCTTTTTTGACAGTCGTTTCACTTATGCAAAGCTTGCTGCGATGAGAGAATGATATTTGAAAGTGGCTTTTTTCATAATACAACGATATGTGTGTAAATGCTTTAATGCGTTGAACCTGCAAAACTACAAACTTTAAATCTAAATTGCAAATTTTAAAAAAATATCGTATTCGCCAATTTTTGCTCAAATATACTAATAAGTATGGTCTTTCATGTGGTGGAAACAGAATTCAATTTTAGGTGCCCGCATCAGCGATATTGAGTCTTGAAATAGGCTATTTTTTTAACGAAAAGTGTCCATAACTTTTTAAAGAAAAAAGTTAGACCTTCGGTGTCTTGGAGAAAAATACTCGGCTTGAAGTTTTCAATAAGCTGTTCAAAGGTTGTGTTAACAAAAAGTAAAAGATACGAAAGTTATACTAAAAAAACGTTTTTTTCAGGAACACCCTAATCTTTTTTTTTAAATTTCTTGTATAACAAAAACTAAAAGAGATAGAGCTTTAATATGTTCAACAAATTTATTCAAAATAAGTTACTTTACAACTTTGTGGAAGACTGTGGAGCTCTATCTTTCATCAGTAAAAAGTTTATTTTCGTATTTTAGATAAATTAGAACCACCCTAATAACTATTCCAATAAAAAGAAGCATCTTCTAAAGTACACAAATTCATCCTAAGACATGATACGGCTAAATTATACAGGTTTGTCAGAAAGTAAAAATTCCTCCTAAATTAGCGATCTGGACCACTGTGCATTGTCGTAGGCGACGACGGTGCCGGGCACACGCCTCTCAAACCCGCTGGCTGACCAGTGGTCTCGAAATAAACACACATTTATTAGCCGGGTGGATGCATATTTTTGCCAATAGCTGAGTTATGTCTCAGCTACTAACATATGGTATAGACACCCGTATCCGCTCCCCGCGGTGGTAGAAGTTAACCGGGCGTCTCCCATGTGATCTTCGGATCGAACGCGAACGGGACACCGCCGACTGGGGGCCCAATCACACGAGGCCAGATGGCGGCAAAATTGAAGTTTTCAGACTCCAACGAGACTCAATTTATGGCGAATTGTTATCGAAGTCAGTTAAATCCGCCGGAGGTCAATTAACAGTGCGGCAATTAAATTGCAACCGAAATGAATTGAGTAGTAAATTTGTCATATTTTGTGCGGTTTGCGTAATGAGAGGGTACATTATGTACGGGAGTGAATTAAACCGACGATAGTGGAGAGAACATATTTTCTGCATCGATTCGTAGATGCCGCCAGCGATAAGGTCTCTAGGTTGACTAATTGTTTGCAGACATGGAAATTTATTTGCCGGAGGGAGCCTGGCATGCGATGGCTATGTGGGATTGCTCTGGGAGAGCAACCAACATCTAAATAACTGTCTCGATCATGGGCGGGTGGGCTAACGCAATTCAATAGGAGTATTGCGACATCTGAATATGGACAATGTAAAACATAACATAACTATAGCTTGTAGCTTCAAGACAAGATGACACGCCAAACTTCACCATCGCAGTCTTTTTGGAACACCAATTCAAAGCATGTTTCGATGTCCTCTTTAAAAAATGTTTACAGCTGTTTCGACTGAACTGTTTTAACGTTACCTGAAATTTCCAGAAAGTATTTGTATTTCCACACACTACACTACCTCAGAACGAGTCAAACAATAAAATGACAGCTGAGTCGAAATTTTTCAAACGGGCCACTCTAACTAGGTGAAATCGCAATTTTGATGGAAGATCCAATTTGTTGGTAGTATTTGTCATTGCAAATTTCCGATGGGTTTTGAAACAAAAAATACCATAATATTGCTATTTTAAGTTTTTAGCCCGGCAATTTTGAAAAATCTAATTAATCTAATTGTTCGTTTTTAATAAACTAACCAGCAATTGTTATAAGACACAGATTATTTGTGATTTTTTGTTCTGAAAAGTTATTTTTTTATAGTTTTGAAATAATTGTTCATAACAAAATAAAAAAAAAGATGTACTGCGCCTCTTTTTTGTTCGAAAAAAAATACCACATATACTACTTTTAGTACCTAAGAACATGCCGTTGAGAAAAAAAATTGGTTCACCGTTTGTAACTAAATTATTCCACGCCGAATGTCGCCGCGCACGGATTTTGAACAACGGATTGAATTGATGGAAAAGCGCGAACAACTTACACAGATAAAAAAATTCATGTAAAATTATGCTAACTATACTGCACATAAAGAGAACGCGACCAATAGTGTAAAATTATGCGTGTGATTAATTTTACATTGGCCACAATGTGTTGGGGACCATACAGACATAAAAAATCCCGTAGAACAAGACTTGAACCAACGATCATTAACTCACCAAAGACACCCCCTTATTAACTGACCTAGAGCGACACATAACAACGTGACTGCATAGTGGCATATATATAAGCTTCGCTTAAGCGTGAACGATCCAAGCGCATTGAGCTGCGGCTCGTGCATATATGTGTATGACGCAGTTAGTTTTTCTTTCTGCTCAACACCGTTCCGTATAAAATCGTGTGAAAATAAGATATTTCGGCTGAAAATTGAATGAATAGCGCGCAAGTCTCGAGCAGAATAAGGTAAATTTCCATAGCGACCCACAGATTTGCATGATTTTCAGGGTTCATTTCATGTGCATGATATATAGTGTAAATTTATTCGTGAAACCTATTTACACTAATAGTTTTTCTGCGATATTATGAAATACGCTTTAGTTAATTTTCATATTTTTTGCTGTGTATTTGGTTCATTTCAATCAGAAATGATCTGGTATAATAGCATCCCTGCTGTGCACCGTTCGCTTGGGTTCAATCCTTAAGGCGCATGCGTATACACGTATAACAATCTGTGCTTTCGTTGCACACAGATGAAAACTTTTACGCGAATCGATGGAAAGCGCAACGAAGATTTTTCATTCATTCGTTCAGGTTTCAAGGATGAGATTGTCCCATAAAGATTTAAAACATTTCTAGCTATTTGTTCACTATCGCGGGTGATTCGAGGAGAAAGAATAACCTCCGTTTAGCAGTATCAGCTGAAACAGCTTTTAAACTGAAATTTATTATTGGACATTATAAAATATAGTTCAAACATAAATTATTGGCTTACATTCAGTTTTCTATCTCCTACAAATAACGAAGGAACATTGTTATGTTTCACTCGCCTCTGCAGCGAATTCTAGCTTCAAAAATGATTAACAATATTTCTATTATCAGCATGAACATAACTAGGGTATCTAAATTTTAGGTTACACAATTAAATTCATTTTAAGCAACTTAGGTTTTAAATTTAGGTTTTGCAATTTAATTAACACAATATGTAAGAAACACTCACATATGGTGGTGAGCCACCCTAATGTTCGACTCAAGATTTCGTCACAACTCCTCGTAGCTGTGAGTGAAATTGCTGTGTAGATCCTATCTGCAGACTCCGGTGCGGTCCTAGCTAAGACAAATGATGACAGTGTGAGAACCTTTCACCACGTCGATCTACCAGCCGGTGGGAATCTATAACCACAATTCATTTTGTATAGCAATCCGCTTACCGTACGGTTGACTACAATCACAACAATCCTGTTTAATCACCGTCAGGATAACTCGCAGTGTTATCAGGTTGGCTGTTTTCAACACTATTAGTTCGGTTTTCGGTCGCAGTTTTCAGTCTTTTTTCTTCAAGTCTTCTCAGATAAGTTTAATCGGATTCGATCGCCTACTACAAACAAAATGACCTGAAAAGTACGACGGTTTGACTCAATATGTAACATTCGATGTTTATTGGTTACATTTAACCTGTACGAATGAAAAATACTTGATTTATTGTTAATCCAAATGCACTAAGAAATTAAATATTTCACACTAAGTAGTGTAGTCTTACGTCCACAGTTCGTGCAACCTAATAGGGCTGTCCCTTGTAGTTTTTTTTTACAGAAATCACGTTACCGCCGTTATTAAACTAGAAGCTAGAAAAGTTCCGAACTTTTAAATGAAAAACGCTTTTAATCCACCTAACAGTGTGATGAGACATTTCTTATAACTCTTATCACTCTCTTCGGATATTATATCGTTTGAGAACATTTAGAACTTGATGCTTTGCGATGTTTTTGATAACACATACTACATGGGATAGTGACAGGACTCAGAGAATCGCTCAAATCAGCATAGGACAACATCAGTGCTAGAAATCTCAAACCAAATCAATGGGAAAGCAAAAAATGGCCCATAAAATAGACATACAAACGAATTATTGTTAATGCTCTGTTAATAAAATATCTAAATTCCTCAATCAATGCATTGTGGTGGGAAAACTGAATTTTCCTAAAGGGGTAATGTATATTGTACTGATTTCCTTTTTTATTTCGACTACGTTAGTCACATTTTCTTTTTTACATTTTAACGACATTAAATTAGCTAGAGATTACTGGGTAGGGAAAGTTATGAAACTTAGAGCCATAGTACTCAAGTGAGAGCAAGGATGTGAAGTAAACAGATCGGAAAACTAGAAGTGGCAGGGTCATTAGAACAGGCTTAATATCGTAACGGGCTTAATCTTTGTCTTCTGTTAATGAGGGTCGAGCTTAGGCAGAATAACTACGAATCACCCGAGTTCACTAACATGTGTCCTGATAAAGGTAGACGTATCTATCTTTACCGTGACAACCGACAAAAATTAAGCCACGCAAGATCACCACTGAAAACCTGTCGACGATTAGCATCAATCTTAATGATAATTGCTGCTGTTCATCTCTGTTTGCCTTTCGAATGCCGGGATAGATTTTTATTAGACTATTGTCACTGTTCTTACAGTCGTAGTTTGCTACATTTTGTAAGGTAATGGCTGTGTCTACAGCGGCGATATTAAGCCTGTTCTAATGACATTGCCACTTCTAGTTTTCCGATCTGTTTACTTCACATCCTTGCTCTCACTTGAGTACTATGGCTCTAAGTTTCATAACTTTCCCTACCCAGTAATCACTAGCTAATTGAATGTCGGTAAAATATATTGTACTGAGCCAAAAAATCGATTTTTTTAATCGATCTGAAGTTTATACTTTACTCAAATTTCCAACGCGACTGAGAAATAAGAAATCAACGCCTTTTCTTGAAAAAAAAAAGCGATACTAGCAGTGACACCATTCAAATAAAATCAACAGTGAATGTTTCCAGACTTGGTTTTATTTCCTATTTAAGAACTATTGTGTTTTTTACGTCCTAGATTGCATGATTCAGTGATCGAAACCCAAAACTTCATAAAGTATTTGAAATTATTAAATTAAAATTTTTGTTTGCTATTGAAATTGACAAAATGATAGTATATATAGTAGGGTAACAGGGGTATTTTGGACCGCTTTAGGAAGTCATGAGAAAAAAATCTGAAAAAATACGGTTTGGCTATTTATTCTGGATCATTCAATAGGCTAATATGTACGGCCTTATCATTTTTTGGATATGTTGTATTCTATATAGTCAAATAAACGTAAATACTTGGGAAAATGATAAATAGTGAACGCGCATTTTTGTTATTTTGGACCAGTGCCATTGCTGCAAACATATTTTGGACCGATCTCGAAACATATTTTGGACCATCCAAATGTTCACATATCTTTCTTTGTATGATGAATTTGTACATGATTGGGTAAGAAGTGCTTTTCTGGGAACAAAAAGAGAACTTTTTTTAAATGCAGAGTAGATATACAACGAGGTGTCAGAGTTAATTGGGAGCATGGCGATAATATGTTATCGTTTGGAAATAGCTCACATATTTCGGACATACTTAAAATAACAATTTCAATACATCTGATTACTTTTTTCAACCTAAAATCGATATCTTATGTATTTTATAAGCATAATAACGTTATTTGAATGATTGAAATGTATATACTTTAGAAATAATAACTCTTCGATGTTGGTTACAACAATACCACCTCCTCTTGATTTTGGACAAGATCAGCTGAAATGTGAAAACACGATCAAAAATTTTCAATTCAATGCTTCCTATTAAACCAATTTGCTCGGAATATAACGGGAGTTGCTTTCTAACATGATAATTTCAGTGTTACATTAGCAATATTTCAATTTTTTATGAGCTTTGAATGGAAAAATGTACAAATCATCGTCAAGTGGTCCAAAATATGGTACTGGTCCAAAATACCCTCGTTACCCTATATAGCCCCTTTGGCGATTGTTTACTTTTTCGGTCCCACCTATCAGCATTGAAGTATCGCCCTTACGTTTTTTTACAATACCAATTTTACAATTGGTTTGGTGAAAATCGATCTTACTGTCCAAACGTCATGATTGTGAAACCGTATTTTTTGAAGTTTTAAAATTATGCAGAATTATTTTTTCAGAAAATAGTTACAGAGTTCGTGTCTTTAGCTAATTTGTTGAGACTTTATTGTAGTCATGAATAATAACCTGAAAAAATTCACCATAAATACTTCTTGGACGATATACAGTCAAAATTATTTTATCAAATGATGCGCTGTTTAACGTTTGTAAAACTCATCGAAGATACTAAACCTCCGAGATAGGCGGTTTCAAAATGATGTTATCTGGACCTTAAATTACTGTTTTTGAACATTTGACCTATACATATAATTGATCATACAACAAAAATCAAATTCTCATCAAAATCGATCAGGACCTGCTAGAGTCGAATGGAAATCGTCATTTTTCATAAATTTCTCTCTACATTCGGAAAGTGTTATCCTCGTTATTAATCATATTACGTTTTCGTTTTCAAACTCGACGCATTCCCAAAAAAACCTGTTTCAATCCACCTAGTGGTGCAATTGTGCTTTTCTCATTTGTCCAGACTACGATTCCATGGCTGGTTATGTTCAATACAATGGTGGAAATGAATATTACATGTTCAGTAGGGGAGACTGAGGAGACTTGATACCCTTTTTTATTTTTCAATCCTACTCCGTGGAATGATAAAAAAACTATGTATTTTTTATAGTTTTATATTGTTTATAGGGTTGACTGATAATCATAAAAAAATTACTTGGAAATATTATACTGGACATGAGCTATGAGCATTTTTGGAAAACAACAAAAAAATGGAAAATTCTTTGATTAGTGGAGACTTGATCCCTAATTTGGGGACACTTGATTATTTTTTGAAAATGTGTTGTGTTGAAAAGAGCATGTAGGGTAATAAGCCTATTTTTACCCTGTTTCTATTATCATCCTACCAATCTGAAGCCTTTGGTTAGAACAGCGTCTGCCATCTTTGCTCAACGCATTGGCTCAAATGGTGTTGCGATAATTGGGGTACTCGATTACAGTTTTTGCTGTGCTCAAACAGAAGATTTTCACCATTCTCAAGACAATTTTGTTATTATATTGGCTCTTAATAAGAGGCGAATGACCTTAAGGCTAAAACCTCCATAATCGAAATAAAAAAAGGCTCCTAATAACAAAGCAAAGAAGCTGAAATAATAAAATTAATAATGAAATAATGTGGTACCCTCCCTAACAGGGCAAAAATGTTATAAATGTATTGTGGTATTGATTAAATTGTTGTGATTTACTATTTTTGTTACTACATATTATCCATCTCTCACCTGATTTTTATTACGAATTCCCCAAATCTCTGTACAATGATTTAAAAGCTGTCGTTATTATGGTTGAGGAACGTCAAATGTGGAATGCATGGTTGCTACGTATGCTGTAGTAAACATTTACAGTTAAGTTTTTGTATGATGAAGCGTTCATTTTTGACAGTTTTTTTTGTTATTTTATGGCAACAATGACTTCAATTGTTCTGGTGTGAATTTGGTTATTTTCAGTAGTGTGTATGAAGCATGACGAAGGGGATCAAATCTCCACGAATTTGAAGGGATCAAGTGAACCCATAGCATATATTTCAGCAAACCTTAGTACAAATATAGTTGAACAAAAAAATCAGCTCAACCATAGTGTATTCATATAATTGACATTCCTGTATTTCTGTATGCAAAAGTATAGTATGCAGTGAGAGACTTTATCAATTGTATAAAAGTTTGAAAATTTGGAAAATAAATCTTTTTCAGTTCTTCTGAGATTTTTTCCTTTAAATCGGTAAAAATTCGGTAACACATTTCTAGTATATTCGATTAATGTATTCTGATCCGCCTTTGAGTTACAATGATGGGATCAAGTCTCCACGGGGATCGAGTCTCCTCAGTCTCCCCTACGATTTGCACATACGTACAATGGATCGACAACCACGATCTTGAGATACTATGTGATACAGAAACATCGCTTGACCGCCGCTGGTTTCAAGCGATGTTTCAGTATCACATAGTAAGATCCGGGAGGTCCGGGTCCTGCCGAAAATTTTCAACTTGTTAAGAAATTTTAAACTAGTTTTAATTTTAAAGTAGCAACCCCTCACTGCATACTCCCTCCGGGCCGGTATGATTGACGATTTGTAGAGTGATTACATAACCTTTCTATATGAGAAAGGCAAAAATGTACCAAAGTCTAAAAAAATCAATTTTTGTCAAACATTATTTTTTTCGAGTTTACATCAAATATCAATGTTTCATGCATTATAAAGTCATTTGGAATCAAAAATACAAATTTGATTTTGAAAATTTTTCATTTCAGTTTATATGAGAATTTGCTGTGTGATTGCACTCTTCAACCCGTAACTCCGGAACCGGAAGTCCAATCAATAAAAAAAATTCAATTGCAGCCGATGGGAAGGTTGTACCTTGCATTTGAGACTAACTTTGTGCAAATCGATCCAGCCATCTCTGATTAACAGAGGTCACATTTTTTTCCACATACACACATACATACACACAAACATTTTCCGATCTCGACGAACTGAGTCGATTGGCATATGACACTCGGCCCTCCCATTCAGGATTAGATTGACGAATTTTAGAGTGAATAAGAAAGGCAAAAACATTTTAGCAAATGTTGAAAGTTATGCATTTTTTTTTTTTGGTGAGCAGTTCTATGTTTCATAGACATTTAATCAATTTTAACTTAGCTTCCTATTAAATAAAGACCCTTATTACAGTACATTTCTACAAAAACGAGCTCAATTTGAAAATAAATCTGAGGATTATGATTGATTACAGAACTCTGGAATTTTCTATTGGAATGTTTTCAGGCAGGAATTTGATATTGATGCAATTAGACAACTGTGAAATCAAGACCAATAGATCAGTTACATATCAGGACCCCATTACGACAATTTATCATAAGTCCTCATGATGTTTACAACAACAGGTTATCAATGCACGGATCAGATAATTGCTATTGTAATATTGAATTAAATCAGTCTGCATCAATAAATTTTCAACTTCAATCCATTTTTTTGTGTGGTGGGGGGGGAGTTGTATGGTGTTAAACCCCAAAACCTTCTCTTGGCTACGCCGTTGCTTGGAATTATTTACTTCGCTTTCATTTTCCGATATGTTTCAGTTCGATCCGATGGTTATAAGTTAGAAAAATTGCAGTCAGAAGGTTTGTACAAATGAACATTTTTGCACTGAGAAGTTATCAAGTTCCTTCCAGACAACTTGGAAGTGTTCGGTGATTATTTCTAGCGGTTGTAGATAGAAAAATGAAATACAAAATTCGATTTATCGAAATAATGTTTGGTTTATTTCAATGGATTATTACTATATTGAACAATAAATAGGCAACAAAAGGTAATCCACAAACAACAAGCCATAACTTTTAAAGTATTCAAAATAGATATTCAAAGTCTTCCGTGAAGTTATTCGCCAAAGTAAAAGCTACAAATTTGCAGAAGGCATCATTTCGATATAATCACATCCAAGAAAATTTGTGAAAATATCTCACTCATAGGAGGATTAATCAGCAAAAGCACAATACCAACAGAAAGGGCATATTGCCTCCATTATATTCCCCGAAGATTCTATTGACCTAAAATAAGCCGTTTTGGCGTTAATAATAGATTACATGTTTTTGGTCATATTTCTGGCAATGGGAAATGATAAAAATCTTTCGTCCGTATTTAATTATAAATATCTCTTTTGATAATAGTCCGATTTCAACAATCTATAGCTTGTTCGAAAGGTATTCTTTTAAGCTATCTAAAAGCATATAAATTGTTAATATATATTGTCAATTTCGGCAGATAATTTTAAAAAACTGCAAAAACCGCCATTTTTACACATTCAAACATTCATATCTTGGAAACTAAACATCAGAATCAAAAACAAGTTAACAGCGTTCTTACTGTTTGATAGTTCTTTCATTTAAAATTGGTTTGGATAAGATCGGCTCAGCCATTGCTGAGAAACACGAATGAGAGTTTGTCCGTTACATACACACACACAGACATTGTCCAAAATCGTCGAGCACACAGACATTGTCCCAAATCGTCCCTCCGGGCCTCCGAAAAAATTTTGAAAGTTTGAGCGAATTCTATACATTTCTTTTATAAGAAATGTAATAAAAAATTGGAAATCCCTTTGCAAACTTGGAAAATATATAGCTTTGGAAAAAAAACATTTACAAAAGTTTTTAAAACTTCTAGAACAAAGTATTTGCGAGAAATTAACACATAAAAAGATATTAATAGAAAACCAATTTTTCAAGAGCACCCCTACCCGAAATATTGTAAAAATCATAACACAGGAACCATTAGAGATACTCATGTAGTTTCTTCAGAAAAGTTGCTCCAATTTGATTTATTCATAACTTTGTATAACATTATGTAGCTGAATTTTGCACATCTAAAAAGTTGATTCTTTCAATACCCTAACCACAAGACCCACTCAAGTTCAACTAATTGAAAAAAAAATCGGCAAGAAAGTTCTAAGAAAGTTTACCGAAGATACTGTATAACCAACAGTTCGGGCGCAAACAGTTTTGTCTTCCTAAATACAACTTCGGGACCATAGTGTAATGGCAGTGTCATATCTTTCATTTAAAACAAAGTTTGTAAAAATCGGCCAAGAATTCGCTGTGAAATAGGTATGACATTAGTTTGGGGACTTGGCAAGTTCCCTCTAGGGGTCCGCGAAGCCCAGGTTGAGAATCGCTGCTCTAGACTGAGAGGCAATGCACTGATTAGTGCCAAAATAGACGTAACACAAGCCCGGGTGTGTCCTGCATTCTGAGAATCGAGGGCAATGTCTTTCAAAACAGATGATGGCATAATTGGGTTTCATAAAGTGTAATTTGAAAAGTAATGTGCACTAAAAAGTTTTTTTATCTGGCTTATTCACAAGGTTCGTTTGTTTCGACAATTACAGGCTTAATTACGCTTACCGCGCACAGTTATCAAATAAGATAATAAATGTAAAGTAAGCAGCAATAAAATTTAATACTCACACTACTTCTCCGAATCCTACAACACACAAGTCACAATCCCAGAACGCTCGAAGCTCGGCACATGTTTCTGCGGGATCCAACCATAACTTATCTACAAACATCTACAACGTCCAAAGAAACATTCAGCTTGCGTGAAAAATGTATATCGACTAGCGTGTTAACATTTCATACTTTGTGAAAGTAGCATCGAACAGTATCATCCCGTCAACGCAGCAGGGAATGCAGCATCATCTGCCCGACCCCGGCCGGTGGCGCGGTGGTAAATTTCAGGTAAAACTGTCGTTTCCCATTAATTTACGCACTTTCCTGGGCAGCACGCGTGCTACGTGCTAAAACTCCAACAACCTGCAGCCGCCTGACCGGTCAGCGTTGGGCACGTTCGGGTTTAATTGGTTGAAAAGGCTTTTAAATACAACCATCGCGGCTAATAATGGGTACAATTTTCCGCCAACAAGCAAGACGGGACACGAATGAAATGTGGCGAAATTTCAATTATTTTCACTTTTTTTTGCTTGCCTTTCTGCGACTTCGGTTGCGCTGACGGAGAAAATCCTGTTTTTTAATGAGCGAGATCAACGGGTTTGCTTTTATCAAGCGTTATCAGTGGCATTAATTGAAAATGTTTTGAGAGGACCAGTCGTCGCGGTTCGCGAGCGAGGAAAGCACCATCAAGTGGTCCGGTAGTCTGCACTAATTGCCACTGCGCATTTGGTAGCGCTTAATTAGCGATAAGTGAGTTTACATAGCATTATTTTAAGGAACCCATGTTATTTGAGGGAAAAATTTCACCGACAGTTAAATGAGTCATTATTGTGGTGGGATATTGTGTGTTCAACAGGTTTTCTTACATCAATCTTCTGCTTGTTTCCTATGCTTAAATTCGATTATTGTACAGATGGTTAATATGTCTATAAGAGTTCAATAATTATAAAAAAGCGTAAATTCTTACTTTTCCGGACTAGGAATCCCGTCTGGCAGACTTATAAACGGCGCAAAAATGCCGCAGGCACAGCCGGTGAGACTCAGCACCACCATTGCTTTAGTGATCGACCTTAGTGCCGGTGTCCGCTGGCACCGATCTCGGTGCCAACGCAATAATTTACACAACCTACCTATCTCACCTTTAATAGTAGTGATTAATATATGCATATGATATCAACTGGAACGTCTCGGATTGGGTGACGGTGGCTTGTCGACTGGCAGTTTTTTTTTTGCACGGACAAGTAGTGCCAAACACCACCAATTTCGATCCGCTTTTTTTTGCTGCAGCCTGAGTCGAACGACAGTTTTAGATTATCCTATCTTTGAAGCGAGTGCTACCGGGTGTCCCAGAGAAATCCCGAGGACTGCAATCAGCTAGGACATTCAGTGGCAGCAATCGTGTCTGTAACTACTCATTAAATGCGTTCTTGTTTACAAGATTGGCAGCAATTTTCTCACTTGCAAATTCGTGATTTAAGATTTGCTACTTGCTGAGGAGTCAACCCAAGTAATTTCAAATAACACCATCTACCCATACATCCTGGTTTGATTTAGATAGTAACAATATTCGACTCTCGCCGTAAGTTACTACCGTCGCGTCCCCGCTCTCCGCATCGCAGCATCAGGGTTCAGCGCATACTGTGACGCACCGCAATTGGCACTATGGAAGCCCGCGACCCCCCCGCCACAGTCGAGCAATTGCAGCCAGCGATCATCAGTCGTCCCGGTCCTGTGTGTGGGATGGGTGAAAGGGTCTTCCAACCCGCCACAAATGGCAAGTATACATCTGATCCGAACTTCAAGCACTGATGTATTCTTCGCTTCCAATAATTTGCCTTTTGTTTTGCTTCAACATCTTGTCGACCATTTCCCTCGCCGACAACAATCGTCGGATTCTGGGGCCCGACGCAGTTGATTATGTCTCGAATCGTCCACCATAGTCGACTAAGCGACCGTGAACCATTCCAATACTGTTCGTGGGATTGAAGAAAGGATCTACCAACACGCTCAAAACAGCAACATGGATTCGCTCTCTACAGAACCTGATCCGTCATCAGAATGTTGGTGGCAGGGTGGCCAGCCCTACGGATTTTCCCGTAGATCTACGGATTTATGTCCTTTCTACGGATCTACGGATTAACGTGAGGAATCTACGGACTTTTCTTAACTTCTTCAGAAGTTTACGGAAGCTTAGTAGAAATAATACGTATTCGATTTTTTAATTCGAACACGTTTAATAATTGTTGCACTTACTTCAATCGAAGCGGAACCATTGGATGTATTTCAGCTGGAATACGCCAGAGTTCTGAATAATATTCGACTGAATTTTTTACTTCACATTTAAATTGAACAGTTCGAAGATACTTGTTAATTTGGAGTACAAATCAACGCTAATCCCTAGAATATACGATGTTCAGTTTCACGAAGCAGAAGGGGGATTGCCGTTGCGACTTGTTTTGTACCAATATTATCCTTTGGTTACAAATGTGGATATTTTCAAATACATTCACCTAATATTATCGAATCCTAACACTTAACTTTATTGAATTTCTGAGCAACATATTACCTATTATCGATGGACTCAATAGATTATGCTAATCGGATAAGTCCAAAATATTGTTGACAACGAATGTGAAACATATTTTGGGATATTTCCAAAAAAATTTCAAATTGATCTAGAATGTTCAGTTCCAATAAATGTAAAAAACTCAAAATTCAAAAGTGTTGGATTTTCAATAAAGCACTTTTTACAAGGATACGAACCAATACGATGAAGTAATGGCTTTCGATTTCATAAATTGCTTCTTAGAACACAACCCCGGATTTCTGGATCAATTTTAGACTTTTCAAGAAAGGTATATCGTTACTCCGTTGATATGGATGGTATTACGCGCAACGTGTCGCCGGGAAGCTACCTAAACTAAACTTCATTGAATTTCTGAGCAACGTATTACCTAATTGACTTTATAGATGAATTCCAAGGTGCACTTCTTGCATAATAATGCTCTTATCCATAACCCGGGTTAACCAGCTTTCGACCACAATTCGTATCGGCCGATTGAAATGCTATTCTATTACGCCTAGACAATTTGGATAAGGCAAACGGTTTGTTATTGTAAACTCAGTTTACATTTAGCCATGGCAAAGGGACGAACGATTGTCTTACCATGATTTGAACATAAATTCAACTGACATACGCTCTAAGAGCAAATGGCAAATTTATTTTTAATCAATATGTAGCAAGTATTGTTTTCTCGGAACATTTTCATTGTTATGGACTTATACCAATTCTAAACAACTATTCGTAGAATAGTAGCGTGGCGATACGGCGACTTCTCAGATCATCTACATGGGTTTTCCATCAGACTCTTGTGTAAACCCCCTCTCTTTACCATTCCTTCGTGTAAAGCATTGATTAATACCTTGCCAGCTCATTCACGCCATAATAAATAGCAGATGATGGTGTGGTTGCTGTCACAGAACTACAGATTTGCAAAAATCTAAAAATTACTATTGAACTGTAAATCCGTGCATCGAGTTCACGAAGAAGAAAATTGAAAGAAGTGTGATCCAGCTCAACTTCAGCTTATACCAGTGAATAGAAAGACTGCTGAAATTTTTCGCATTCATGTACTTGAAGGCTGGTTCGACTTTAAAAATTGAAGGGGATACATTTGGTATCGAAAGACTAAATGTCAACAAAGGATTAATTTTCTTCGCACATGAATTAGATCTTGGTAGGCAAAAAACTCACAAAAGGTTGTATTGAATAACAATTAGTAATTAAGCATGGGAACTACTGTTTCCGTTATACCGCGAACACTCCCATTATCAACTTTGAACAAATACAGTTCGCGTATTGCCCAAGGTTTCCTTTCCATTTGTGGGATATCTCTTCTCATCTAATCAGTCGATGCGAGGTAATGAAGCTTTGATGACTTGTCGAGTTTCAATCACAAACCAGACAGTAAACTTTGCGTTTGTGGCAAGGATTTCCGAGACATCGAGCATATTGTTTGGACGTGGACAAAATGTCATAGTCCCAAGTGCCGCTTCGTTACGTTTTAGAGGGACTCATATTTTCGATTTTTCGCATATACCAGTCATTGAGTTTATGCAACACAGCTCAGTACTTTTCGTATTCAGTGTGGATCAACAACGACGTAAAGCATAGCAATGCTGGCATGCTTCTTTCTTTCGCAGTCCGATACATTCTCCGCTCATCAGCCCAGAGTCAGTGTTCGTTCTTTTGTATGTAAAGAATAAAATGCAAATCCAAAAACGACGTGACGTGACGATAACACAAACAATCGTAACTTAACTCATCAACAGAAGATCTTCTCCATAATTATGTTGTTTCATAAACTGATAATTCCATTAAAAAAAAGAAAACAAATTCTTAGTCCAAAAAAATAAAAACTATTTCCTGATGTAAAAAGGCAAAGTTTGAAGTGAAGTTTCCGAAAAAACGTTCCAAAGCTTCAACGCAACACGAGAAAGTGAAATTAATTCCAAGGTATCGAATCGGTACAGCAATGAGGATCAAATATAAAAACTCAAAATCCAAACCTACGGATCTGACACCATGCAAAAGTGGCCACACTGGTTGGTGGCTTAAATTCATCAACGGACAGCTATTTGCTCGCGACCACGGGCTGCTGTTATGACGCCTTAACCGAAACGTACTCTGTCTCGCTAGGTGTTTGGTTTAACAATCGTTGTCTACCGCTGTGACCACAATGCCCTCAACAGCCACAAGACTTCAGGTGGCGGTGTACTTATCGCCGTTCGCCATGGTATAAAAGCCTGAGTGATCAACGATGAGCGGTGGGCGAGCTCCGAGTAAGTGTAGATATCAGTGAAGCTTACCGATCGCAATCTGTTCCTGTGTGTATTTTCCACCTGACAAAATTCGTGATTACAGCCTATTCGATGTACATCTTTCCTCCGTTTCTTTCATCACCTCGATCGCTGCTCCGTCTGATGATATTGTTATACTGGACGACTTCTACTTACCGGGCATGACGTGGTGCCAGGCAAGTAACTTCTATGATTGGATATCGAAAAATCTGCGCTTATAACAATGTCAGTTATATTTTGGACAACTACAGCAGCGCAACCCTTCGGCAAATTAATTATATCATTAACGAGAATGGACGTACATTGACTTTGTAAGAGATATAAACTTTCAGTTTCCGGCATCGGGAATCATCGACAAGGATTACAGATTCGGACGGATGCATCATGTATTGGGACGCCGGGCGGTCTTCCTCGAGCCGGCAGGGGTTCTTCCAGATAATTTCGTAGTACGGCACAAATAAGGATCGACAACACACCGCGTTGCGCGTGTGATATTCTACAGTAGGTTTCGTGTTGTTGGGTCATTCGACAGATGTTTTGTCTCGTCTTGGAGTCGCATCAAACCATCGTTGGGATAAGGTAGACGAAAGAGGGCGCTTCTGAGAATGATATGAAAAAAGACGATAGGTGCATTTAAATCTGGATATTGGCGGCGCATACCTAGACAATATGTTCGATCTCGTGATAACCGTTGCCACAAGCGCAGATACCGCTATCGGCGAGCCCAATACGCCGGAGATGAGCGTCCAGCGTGTAGTGATTGGACATGAGCCGAGACATCACGCGAATGAAATCCTGACCCACGTCCGTCCCCCTGAACCAAGGTTTCGTCGATACCTTAGGGAGTATCGAATGTAGCCACCTTCCCAGTTCACCATTGCTCCATGAAGTTTGCCAACTTTCGAGGGTTCTCTGATAAGTAATACTGAAAAATTCGCTGAAGCTAATTGATCTTTTATATATGTCACCTTGTAAAGCGCCCGCCTTAGCTAAAGAGTCCGCTTCTTCATTACCTGGAATGGAGCAATGCGAGGGAACCCAAACTAAGGTAATCTTGTACGATCTTACAGACAAAGCACGCAGGCGCTCCCAGATTTTAGCCAGAAAATATGGAATGTGCTTTCTAGGTTTCATTGAACGGAGAGCTTCGATTGAGCTGAGGCTATCCGAGAAAATAAAGTAATGATCGGTGGGCAAAGTATCAATGATCTCAAGGGTATACTGAATAGCAACAAGTTCTGCGACGTAAACTGAAGCAGGATCATTGAGTTTGAATGAGGCGGTGAGCATTTGATTGAATATACAGAAGCCAGTGGAGCCATCGAGGCTTGACCCGTCGGTGTAAAAGTCGACTTCTCGAAATTTACCATGGAAGATGCTTGGGATCACTTGCGTACGTATGTGATCTAAGATTCCGCGAATCTCGTCCTTCATGGATGTGTCGAAGAATACAGTTGAATCAGAAGCATCAAAGAGATTTCCACGGTTGGGACAATATACAGAAGGATTGATATTTTGTGCCATGTAATCGAGTTTTCTCCGTGGAGAACTTGATACCCAGCTGGAGGGCCCAAGCAAGCAAATTGTCCAAGGTATCTTGCAATGGTCCTTACAGATCGATGGCTTTGGGTCCTGTAATAAGACCACACCGTCATCTGCAAGCTGCCTTAGCATGCAGGAATTGACAAGACATTCGTCAATGTCATTCACGTAAAAGATATAGAGAAGGGGGCTTAGACATGAGCCCTGGGGAAGACCCATGTAGCTAATTCGTGATGTCGATAAATCACCATTCGAAAAATGCATATGTTTTTCAGACAGCAAGTTTAGCAAAAATTTATTTAGAGTCGGTGAAAGACCATGCTGGTGCAACTTCTTAGAAAGAATTGTGATAGAAACTGAATCAAAATCCCCCTTTATATCTAGGAAAACTGATGCCATCTGCTCTTTGCTAGCATAAGCCATTTGAATTTCTATTGACAGCAACGCAAGACAATCTTTCGTCCCTTTGCCTTTGCGGAAACCAAATTGTGTATCTGACAGTAAGCCATTTGCTTCAACCCAATTGTCGAGGCGTAACAAGATCATTTTATCGAACAACTTTCGGATACAGGACAGCATCACAATCGGGCGATACGAGTTGTGGTCGGAGGCTGGTTTTCCTGGTTCTTGAATAGCGATGAGCTTCACTTGCTTCTATTCATGAGGGACAATATTACCCTCAAGAAACTTATTAAATAAATTCAACAAGCGTCTCTTGGCAGAGTCTGGCAGATTATTTACCAAGTTAAATTTGATTCTGTCTGGCCCTGAGGCTTTATTGTTACATGACAAAAGAGCAAGTGAGAACTCCACCATCGAAAACGGTGTTTCGTTCGCGTTATAGTGAGGGGACGCGGCGCGGTAGATCTGCTGTGTCGCGGCGGAATCCGGACAAACCTTCTTGGCAAAATCGAATATCCAACGGTTTGAATATTCCATGCTCTCGTTAGTACTGTTTCGATTTCGTAAGTGCCGTACTAAAAGTGTACTCATCGATGTTTCTCTCGTTAGTCCGTCGGCGCACCGGCGCCAGTAGCTACGTTTTTTGGCTTTCATCAAACTCTTCATGCGCGTTTCCGCCATCGCGTACTGTCGGTAGCTAGCTGGCAGCCCGTCGTCCCGGAAGGTCTTATACGCAGCGGCCTTCTCCGCGTACACGTCTGAGCACTCTTTGTCCCACCATGGATTGGGAGGACGCCAGCGTGAGTTCGCGTCTAGTACGCGTTTAGTCTGATCTTGAATGGCGGTATCGAGAATCAAGCCAGCCAGGAACCCGTACTCTTCCTCCGGAGGAAGCTCTTGAGCGCACTCAATTTTGTCGGATATCGCAGACGCGTAGCTCTTCCAATCAATATTTCGTGTGAGGTCATACGAAACATTGATTGTATTCGGTGGCCCTGAACCATTAGCAATATTAATTGCGATTGGCAGATGGTCGCTGCCGTGGTGATCAGAGAAGCAATCTAACTACAGCGATGTCGAGCAGAGGGACAGGTCTAAGGCGCTCGGACGCGCTGGAGGGGCAGGAATCCGTGTCATTTCACCCGTATTCAAAATGGTCACATTGAAGTTGTCGCAAAGCTCATGGTGATCGATTATCGTCATGAAGGCAACCCCATGCCGTACCGTGGGAGTTGAAGTCACCCAAAACTAGCATCGGTGCGGGGAGGAGTTCCGCAATATCGCATAGCCGTCGGTGGCTAACTGAGGCTCTATGGGGGATGTAGGTGGAAGCAATGCAAAGGTCTTTGCATTTAATTCAGGTTTGGCAAGCGACAACTTCAATGCCTGGTGTCCAGGGGAGGTCGATTCGATTGAAAGAATAGCACTTTTTGATCCCCAGAAGTACTCCTCCATAAGAGTCTTCTCGATCCAAGCGAATAATGTTAAGATCATGGAAGTGTAGGTCTATTTCTGAAGTAAACCATTTCTCGCATAGTGCAAAAAAGCATCGGATTTCAAGTTATTTAGTAAGATTTTAAAGGAATCGATTTTCGGGATAATGCTTCTGCAATTCCACTATAGAATAGTGATTAAATTCTTGACCTCGTTCGATGAATTATGCCATCGAAGGATACAGTCGCTGAGAGGAGGGGCCATTTCGCAGTGAACTGCATCAAGAATGTTTTTACTGCGGGGAGAAAGCTTATCAAGATACTTTTAAGGGGGTCAGAAATGTATAACGCTGTAAGAATACGGTCCACAATGTCAGAGAAATTTATTAAACCAGCGCTGTTTTCTTTCTCTGGATGAGATATGGGAACACTTGGGGTTTTTGATGTTCCTGGAAGTGCTGGGAACTCCTTTTCTGAGCTCAGCGACTTGCTTCGGTTTTGCACAAGTACTTCCTTGAGTAGTTATTTCAGCGGGGCCATGAAGAGACATCTTCTAGCCTTTACGACGAAGCTTGGGAGAGGAAATGTTCTTCCTTTTTCTATTGCTTCTAGGCACAGCAGAAAATGTTCCCTCCTGAGGTTCATCACAGTCGCCTTCGCCAGTAGAAAAGTTGGTATAGATGTTCGTAGAGACAGGTGGCATAGCTTTCTTAAGCATTTCTGCAAAAGATCGCTTAGAGCGTCCCTGAAGGGAATGCCGGGACATGAAGGAAGATCATGTGGGTTTCCCCCAGAGTCGAGACACTTTTCGACATCCCTACCACAAGAATCTTCCGCATGATGCCCACCGCATTTCCCACAACGGGCTTTATTGCTACAATGGGAGGCTGTGTGTCCCAATTGTTGCAATTAGTACAGTTCATGACCCGCGGCACAAAGAGACGAACAGGTAGACGAACCTTGTCAAAGAGAAGGTATTTGGGTAGAGCAGAACCTGCGAAGGTCACCCGATAAGAGTCTGAGTTGACGTATATTTTCTTCCCGTCAGCTGCGACTGATGTTGAATGCAAACGTTTGCACTCCAGGATCTTCACTGGCTTAAGCATGGGGTCTTTGAAACAGCCAGTCCCATATTTTAACAGGTTCTCGCAATTCAGACTCGAATCGGAAACGATCTCACTGACTTCAACCCTGTTAGCTGGAATATACACCCTGTACTCCTTCGTAAAGGGTTCGTAAATACTGCAAAAACAACCCGAAGCTTATCAGGGCGAATTTTCGTTATCTCTGTCACGGCCAAATACCGATCCGCCAGAACCCGAGAAATCTGCAACAGATTCAAACACTTTTTTCTTTGGTCCGAAAGAAGATCACAAATGGCCCGGTGGCCGAGCTCGGATATACTTTGAGCCGGGGAGCCGATTTTGTTTCGACGTCCATCTCACCTTGAGACGAACCGCTGTCAGGGGAAATCATTTTTGCACGGGTCTACTGCCCAGTGCACGTTAGTAAAAGAACCAAGAAGGGGAAACATATACTAATACTTAATTTGTGTATGTAACGGTATCCAGACGGCTTACTAGAAGAACGCTGCTTCACTGGTCACTGACCGGCTAACGGTACTCAGAATCAGAAACACAAAAGAAGGGAAAAATACTGAAATCTCGACTAGGCGTAGAGTGCGCGAAATGACCTTGAACGCGCATTAGCACTATTTGTCGCTGTAGATTGTACGGACTGACAATAAAAGAGTTCTAACTCGACTGAGCGCTCGATAACGAATGAAATCGAACATTGATAATTATAGGGGAATCTCCGTAGGGCCGTATCAAAACTATTCGAACTGGTTATTTTAGAGCCTATTTTCTTTCACATTGTAGACGACCAACACGGTTTTATGACTAAACGGTCGACAACGACCAACCTGCTTTTGTTCACAACAAATGTACTCGCTGAAGGATTGCAAACAGATGCTATTTACATGGATCTATCTGCGGCCTTCGACAAAAATCTACCATGATATCGCAATAGCGAAGCTGGACAAACTCAGCATTCATGAACAACTTCTCCGTTGGTTTCGTTCCCACCTCGATGGAAGGCAACTCCAAATCAGCGTCAAGGACTGCCTATCTGCGCCATTCTTCGCTACATCCGGCATCCCACAAGGAAGCCTCGGTCCAGTGATATTCCTCCTCTTCTTTAATGACGTCAATATTAAATTACAAGGACTCATCCTTTCTTTCGCCGACGGCATGAACATTTTTCGACAAATACGGGATAAAACCGATGCCGAGTTTCTTCAGAGTGAACTGGTGCGACCTTAACAGAATGGTTTTAAACCCGATCAAATGCTCAATCGTTTCGTTCACGCGGAAACGCCATCCAATTCAATTTAACTACCATTTCTTCGACACGAGCATTCCAAGACACTCTTACGTCAAGGATCTTGGAGTCATCATGGATTCAGCGTTAAAACCACATGGTGTGTGTGTGTGTGTTAACCTTCCTATCTCCCACTAGCTGGTAGTGATTTACAGAAAAAAGATGTTTGCATGTATTTAAACATTCATGCAAATAACTTGGTTCACGGATTTAGGAAGGTGTTAGCTCAATTGACTTTCCGATGACCCATTTCGTGTACAGTGCCAGACATGTTCCGAGGTCATCGTTCCATCAACTAGCCCCGCCTTACTGTAATGTTTGTATCAATTGGATTACAACATTACAGTAAAACTTTCGATTCCATTTAAGCAGGAAATCGACGCGTATTTAGTATATTGGTTCAATTTGTATATATATAACATAACACATGTGTACTAGAAAACTTACCATTTTTGCAGTTTTCTACCTTCATTCCTATCTCCCATTTATGTCTCCTTTGACTCTCATCCATATTTCTTGAATTCCTGCCTATTTAAGAAAGAAAAGGGGAAATAATAAAAAAGAACCGATAGACTCCGTGTTTTCCTCAGCGCTTCCGTTTCTCCTAGTCTGGTGTCACTGCCTGTTGGACTTGTGTAGGTTGTTCCATTGGAGATCTCCAAGGAGCTGTAATTGGAGGAAGATCTGACTTCTATCCAGAAGTATCAGTTTTTCACATTAATAGATTATATGTGTACACTACAAAACAATCCCGTGTATAATGCAACCATTTTTTGAACATTTATATGTACATACACACACATAAACACATACACATATATACACACATGTATACATAAAACCGATTTAATCCACCCATCAGTGGGATGAGACACCTCTCATACATACAACTGTTGTATTATGCATTAAATTGCCAAACGCACGCAAAGCTGGCAAGCAACTATATGTGAGACAAGGACAGCCTCGAGTCCTGCACGTATAACACGTATAATAAACTGAATAAATTAAAAAACAATAACAAAACAAACCAAAAATCAAAACAATTATGAAGCAAAAAAAAGTTATTCATTAAATGGATAGAATGATCCATATAAATCAAATTAATAAAACAAAACAAATTAGCTCAAATGAAAAATTATGAAATTAAGAGAGTAAACTAAATTGTTTCAAGCTAACTGTCATCCAATAACTAAAAGAACTGACTAAACCGAATTAATAAAATGAAGAAACTAAACAATATATGAAGTGGGAAAAACTAACAATTTAATAAAATGATTAAAACAAATGAAACAAATAACATGAATAAAACAATAAAAAAAATTATTGAATTAATAAGATAAATAATATGAATAATGCGAATAACACTAACCGCCATGTTTGAAAAATGCAAAAACAACCAAGTCCATTGCAGCCGCCAGAAAATTTTTCGTCTAAGTATTGAAATTGCCTTTAAATCGCATTCGCAAATAGCATTTGTTCCTAGGGGCAATTAGCACAGGCAAGTTGAGTCAAACGTCAAACTATTTAAATCGCCTGACGATCTTCGTTCGCATTTTTTTTGACCGGGTACTGACTCCATTCAGATATCCGAACCGGTTCCGGAATGAGTTTAACTGGGAATCAGTGAAATCGTTGCATCAACTAGTCAAGTTCAGATGGCGCTGTCGATGCTAAGTGGGAACATTTTTTTGATAGCTCGCTCGAGTCGCGCACATGCATAGTAAAATAATTGTGATGTGATGATAAAATCACTACGTCAAATTACACTATGCCGATATTTTTGCCTACCAACACATAACACAACAGGAGAAACGACCTACCGAGCGATTAACTTCGATTTCCTATTAAATATACTATATTTCACTGCAAAATTTTGTAAACTATGGGAGGAACACAAAATCACTTCCGAGAGATTCGGCAGTCTCAAATCGACCTTCAGCGTTAAAACCACATGGTTCTTCATATATCTTGGATAAAGCATCAAGACAGCATGGGTTCATTTTCCGAATAGCGAAAAACTTTCGGGACGTATACTTAAAATCACTCTATTGCGAACTGGTTCTCTTAACACTAGAATATTGTTCTGCTGTTTGGAATCCGTACTACCAGAACGATGTTGACAGAATCGAGGTCGCCCAACGCCGGTTCATACGCGTTGCACTCCGACATCTTCCTTGGCAAAACAGATCTCAGCTGCCGAGCTGCGAAAACCTGTCAGGTAAGACAGCTCGATACTCTGGGCGTCCGGAGGGACTGCTCTAGAGTTCTGTTCGTCTCGGACTTGCTGTCTGCCAGAGTGGACAAGTGACCTACAATCCTCGGACGACTGGATCTTCAAGCCCGTGTTCGCTCTCTACGCAATAAATCTGCTTTGCAAATTCCGTTCAGGAGAACCAACTATGGTCGCCAGAGAGCTGATACCGGACGAAGAATTCGAATAAAGCTAAAATTATACCTATTCTGAAATGTAATTAGTTTAAGAAACCACCAAGGGGTTTGTTGGTGAAGGTACAACAAATAAACAATAAACAACAACAAACATCTCCCTTTGTTAAAATTAAAACAACCCGATGCAAGCGCATGGAAGCCATAGGCCTAGAAGCGACTGGACCCACCATATGTTGACTACAGTCAACGTCTGTACATCAAAATAGGGATGCTAACCAGGGAAGAATGATAGTCTCTGCGCGACATTTAAATTTTGTAATTTATTTCCCGCATCAATAAAAATATTATATATGCAATTTCATATTAACTTTAGTGGTTTTAAAATAGTTTATCTAGGGAAAAAATCGAAAAAAAATGTCTTTGGTTCCATTTTCGTCACCATTATTTTTTGCCTTTCTCAATAGAAAGGTATTGCAATTGCTCTGAAACCCGACTTTTTAACGGAGGCCCGGAGGGCAGAGTGACATATACCATTCGATTCAGTTCGTCGAGTTTGGCAAATGTCTGTGTGTGTGTGTATGTATGTGTGTGTATGTATGTGTGTGTATGTGCGTCTGTGCGTGTGTGTACGCGAACACAATCTCACTCACTTTTCTCAGAGATGGATGAACCGATTTTTACAAACTTAGTCCCAAATGAAAGGTGCAACGTTCCCATAGGCTGCAATTGAATTTCTAATGGATCCGACTTCCGGTTCCGGAATTACAGGGTGATGAGTACGATCACGCAGAAAATGTCGATTTTAAGAAATTCTGCAATGAATGTATAATGGTGAAAATTTTTCCAAAATGTGACCACAACTGGTTCGATTTGTAGTACTAGGTCATTAACAGCCATTCAAAGTCTCTTTGGTCACATTGGCCACCATCATCGGTTCCGGAAGCCCCGGCGGAAGTATCCAAATTCAGAGTAACAGTCACATCGGTTTCTCGGATATGGCTAGACCGATTCGACTAAACTTGACCTCAAATGAAAGGTATTGCGTCCCCGTAAATGGCTATTAAATTTTATCCCCAACCGACTTCCGGTTCCGGAGTTACGGGTTGTGGCGTGCGATCACATAGCAAATTGTGATTCAAACCGATACCCCGATGGAAGCAAAAAAGGTAAAAATTTCGCTAAAATGTCTCTCAAATAACTTAACTTTGCAGTTCTAGGTCACCGACGGCCAAACAAACTTTCGTTGACTACATTGACCACCATAGACGGTTCCGGAAGTGCCCGGGAAAAGCGGCCATCTTTCATAACTAGCAAACTCATATCAGTTTCTCGGAAATGGTTGGGCCGATTTTCACAAACTTAGTCCCAAATGATAGCAATATTATCCCCACAGATGTCTGTAACATTTCGCACGGACCGCTTGTATGGTTCCGGAAATATAGACTGAACGGTCCGGTCACACATGAAATTCCCATATAAGCCGGAACTCTATTTTTTTTTCAAAGGGGGGACCCCATGAAATTTCAAAAATCGAATTCGTATTTTTGATGCCAAACATCTTTAAAATGCATGAAACGTCGAGATTTTATGTTATCTCGAAAAAAATTTTTTTTATAAAAATCGACTTTTTGGGACTTTGCCGATTTTGCACCTTTTTGCCTTTCTCAATAGAAAGGTATTGCAATTGCTCTGAAAACCGACTTTTTAACGGAGGCCCGGAGGGCCGAGTGACATATACCATTCGATTCAGTTCGTCGAGTTTGGCAAATGGCTGTGTGTGTATGTATGTGTGTGTATGTATGTGTGTGTATGTGCGTCTGTGTGTGTGTACGCGAACACAATCTCACTCACTTTTCTCAGAGATGGATGAACCGATTTTTACAAACTTAGTCCCAAATGAAAGGTGCAACGTTCCCATAGGCTGCAATTGAATTTCTAATGGATCCGACTTCCGGTTCCGGAATTACAGGGTGATGAGTACGATCACGCAGAAAATGTCGATTTTAAGAAATTCTGCAATGAATGTATAATGGTGAAAATTTTTCCAAAATGTGACCACAACTGGTTCGATTTGTAGTACTAGGTCATTAACAGCCATTCAAAGTCTCTTTGGTCACATTGGCCACCATCATCGGTTCCGGAAGCCCCGGCGGAAGTATCCAAATTCAGAGTAACAGTCACATCGGTTTCTCGGATATGGCTAGACCGATTCGACTAAACTTGACCTCAAATGAAAGGTATTGCGTCCCCGTAAATGGCTATTAAATTTTATCCCCAACCGACTTCCGGTTCCGGAGTTACGGGTTGTGGCGTGCGATCACATAGCAAATTGTGATTCAAACCGATACCCCGATGGAAGCAAAAAAGGTAAAAATTTCGCTAAAATGTCTCTCAAATAACTTAACTTTGCAGTTCTAGGTCACCGACGGCCAAACAAACTTTCGTTGACTACATTGACCACCATAGACGGTTCCGGAAGTGCCCGGGAAAAGCGGCCATCTTTCAAAATTTACGAACTCACATCAGTTTCCCTGAAATGGTTGGGCCGATTTTCACAAACTTAGTTCCAAATGATAGCTATAATATCCCCACAGATGTCTATAAAATTTCGCACGGATCGCTTATATGGGTCCGGAAATATAGACTAAATCGTTCGGTCACATATGAAATTCCCATATAAGTCGGAACTCTAATTTTTTTCAAAAAATTTCAGAAATCGAATTCGTATTTTTGATGCCAAACATCTTTAAAATGCATGAAACGTCGAGAGTTTATGTTATCTCGAAAAAAATTTATTTATGAAAATCGACTTTTTGGGACTTTGCCGATTTCGCACCTTTTTTCAGTTCAATATTACCGTGGCTTTTTTTTCTTTTACAAAATTTTAGAACTCGAATAATGATTTATTTTCCTGTATATGGTTGTCATGTGATGTATAATAATAAAATGTAATATATGCATTTAAAAGTTTTTAATGAATATAAACAACGCACACATTCTCGTGATTCATGATTGAGAAAGGCACAATTGCACCGCTAGGTGGATTAAAATAGATTTTTTGGATCGGCTTCAAATTTAACAGGTATCGAATAATTGTTCTAATTTGGTACAATTTTTATTATTCATTTATCATATAAATTTAATAGCTGATTTAATTTATTTCTATCTCTATGCTTTTTATTCGTCGGCATTGCGGTCCTTTAAATCAGAACGGGAATTGTATACTGCCCAACGTTTCGGCCACTGGTTATGGCCTTTTTCAAGGGGTCTATACGTCGTAGAACAATAACATATTTCCCATGAAAAAGACCGAAACCCGCGACCGAAACGTCAGATAATCTACAATACCTGAGGTGACATTGCGCATCTCAAAACGAAAGTTTTATTGTATTACAACTTTATATTATATGTTTTTATATCTTCATATCTTTATAACAAAAATAAAAGAGCATAAATTAGCGTTGACCAGATTTTGGCCCGCTACCCCATAGTGCAACGCCCCGAGACGGAAGCGATTGAAAAATTTATGACTTCAATTTCCAGTAACCCACATCCCGTACCTCGTTAAAACCAAAACCATTATTACTGATTAAGCTCAATCAATAACCACGGCAACGGAGCACATTTGCACCAAACGTTACAATTTCCATGATTCGACCTTCGCGCCTTCAGCGCTAACCAATAATTACATCCAACTTCGCCTGGAAGGCAACAACGTTCGGCTACCATTTTACCGCGCATTTCGATCGCCGCCAAAGAAGCATTCTTGCTTACACCTCCACAATCACCACGCTTCTCTGTATCAATAAAATATTCATGCAAATTTCCATTGACAATAAAA
The DNA here is from genome assembly GCF_030247195.1 of Topomyia yanbarensis. NCBI lineage: Eukaryota > Metazoa > Arthropoda > Insecta > Diptera > Culicidae > Topomyia > Topomyia yanbarensis. The sequence continues at coordinate 268,812,752 of NC_080672.1, read as the reverse complement.
TATGTTCTCGTAAACGGCCGACAGCAGAAAGCTGTTCCGCCGGGGCCCAGCCCTAATGCGCCTGCGGGAGCTCTTTGCCGCAGATGAAATCAAAGTAGGCTGCACTCTATCGCACCGTCAGCATCGACGGCGTAGATCTACTGTCGGTGCTGAATGGCGCGGCGCACAGTAGTGGCAGTGACCACAGAAACTCGGGCTTCTGAAGCAGAAGCTCGATCCAATTTTTCAACCAGCGCGCAAGCTTTAATCGTTCGAACATGAAAATATTTATTATTTAGTTACATTATCCGACCGCCGTGCATCCGTCCGGCCTTAGCTTATTTCGCTCCGGGGGCTTTGGTGTGCTTCCGGACGTTCTTTCCCTCCCCGTGTTCGAACAACGAAGGATGTCGCTGGGGCATTGGAAAAGTAATTATCATGGTCTATTAAAGCACGTGGGGGAAAAAAAGTTATGGGCCTCGTTAGGGCCAAGGTTTTTATGAGCTTCCGGGAAGATGCGGTGCGTCATGCGGTTTTTTGAATTGAGCCGAGCTGATATCCAACGATCTGATAAGGAGCCGATAATTTAGCTTGTCGTGAAAATGTCAATCCAATTTACATGGCACACTGAAGATGACAAGCGGTGAACATCGATACAGATTGAACTCCGCAATTCGTCAATGTTCCGCGCGCGCTTGTAGTCTGCGTAGTTGTGGGCAGCGAGTTATCATTGTGGCAGGATCTGCATTACAAATAGGCTGCATTATATTTGCCTGGAGAATCGTGCGTTGGCCCTTTCGATCTGTATTCAAATAATGTACGCGAAATAACTCCAATAGTGGTGAAAATAATGTTAGAACTTATTTTTTGGATGAATAACTTCGACGTTAACTATCGGACAGGATGTTGGGTATGCAGAAAATTGAACTCATTTGTTCCTTATTCTTTTTGTCACGATACCCGACCAGGAAAAAATAACTGGCCAATAACCAGAGCATGCTGTTTTTGGTATCATACATAAACTTAGTATGAATCGATTATTTTACCTCATTGAGGTAAGCAGGTATTCAAAACTCATTCTTAAATACCTGCTTGCTACCTCAAATACTTCATTGTAATAATATTTATTTTAGTGTTTATTTTTCAGTTATTTTCACAAATACCAGATCAACTGTAAACTATAATATGTTCCATGGCATGAATTATTTTTGTATACCTTCATACAGTGAATTTTGTTTTTAGAATGTTGAAAAATATTTAATTATTATTCAGGTATTATAATAACTCGTTTCATTATCAACTAGTTATTCGTAAAACATGTGCGTGTTATTATTTTTGGTATTTTATCTCTTATGTAGAGCTGAGCTTATTAACACTACAATGTGGTATTCAAACGTTGGTATGGAATACATGAATTTAGTATTCCGCAACTATCTTCTGCTGCTCGGGTACCCATCTGAACCTATTGTTTAACACTATGGTATATTTCCCTTTGGTGGAGAAAAACAAAAAAACTCCATTATGGAGAAAATTATTTAAACACCATTTTTGCGCGTGAAAAGCGCAAAACTTAGAACTAAATTAGTTATCGAATTAACGTTTCGACTTTGTCTCATCAAAGTCCGACGCTAACTTAGTGACAAGACTAAGCTAGCGTCGGATTAACGCTAGTTCCAATATACGAAAACATTATTTGTGTTTATGGGTAAACCCCTAGTCCTACGTGATACCGTGTTACACATAATGGTGACCCGTCCCAACATCACCGGGAAAGGCGACGGTCTCCATGGCAGCGGAGATTGGAGAGTCAGATCTCGAACAAACTCTCTTATGAACTGGTATTTAGGAGGCCCTAGTACAACAAAGCGACGGACAAGTGTCGCTAAGGAACGAGCAGGAAACACTATGTGAGATGTCAGTTGTCACCGCTAAACCAAATGATGTACGCAAGGCGATGCGGTACCTTTGGAAGTGGGCTGCCAGATCCTTGAACCAGACGGTGTCTAAAGCTTTTGGTACAAAAAGCTGACCGTTGTACATCCTACGAAGGCTGTATGTCTCAACGGGGCGTTTCGCGAACCACGCGTATTGCCGAATTTCATTACCAGTGATACCACAGTTCTCCTCCGTGAGGACAGCAACACGTCCAATCTATCGAAGTACAGACCAATTACCTGTTTTTCAATTCTGTACAAGATCCATTGTGAGCAGAAGGGCATCCTGACATAGTGGCAGAAGGGATATAGGAACACGCACATCAAAGATCAAGCCATCATCGATGCAGTCATGTTTGGACAAGTAGTGTATAACTAACAGAACCTTACTATGGCCTTGATTGATTACAGGATGGCGACTCCATTCCGCACTTGTTCCTCATCAAGGTATTGGAGATATATAAAGTTGATCCTGTAGTCGTGAGGTTCCTGCGGCAGGCAATGCAGAGGCGGAAGATAACACTGCAGCTCAGAGGTAGGGAAGACGTGTTGCAATCAGGAACGCTCCGCATATTGATGGGAAATATTTCAAGGCGATTCCTGTAGCCCGCTCAGAAAGACACTGAATCAAAACGGGCATGGCTATCAGATAATTATGGAAGAGATGACCTATACCTTCTACATGAACGATGTCAAGATCTATGCTGACTCGATGAAACGACTGGGTGTAGTCATCCAACCAGTTGAAATACTTGGTGCCAACATCGTTATAGAGTTTCGCCTAGAGTAATGCCGACCTGTTAAACTAGTATCAGGGCGATTGTCCGACACTGTTGGTTACGAGATCGACAAAGTTGAGATGATTCGGGCCATGGTTCGTGGCAGTGGCGTAGCCAGAAATTTGGTTTGGAGGGGGTTTTGATGAGAATCGCAATTTTTTTGAAAATGCTAAAATTTAATATGAGGTTGATAAATTATTGAAAACTCAAAAACACAAGTAGTCTAACGGATGTCATTCCAGTCTACAAACAAGAAGGATCAACATGGAACAGTTTTCAAACCAGACATTTTATTCAAGATTATTTTCTTGAATAAAATGTCAATGAAGTCAAAAATTGCGATCTTTTAAAGTGGGATAAATGATCTAAAAATTTTTCAACGTTCAAGATCACCTAATATAATAATCCTAGACTTTGAAGGTTTGGCAACTTCGGGAAGTTATCAACAAAAAACAGCGCCTGCTTTGATATAGAAATTTTAGTGATTGATTCTCATAGAGGTAATTATGGTGAATTAATTTTTCAAAAATATTAAGAGACATGGTGCCTTCAGCAAAGTTTTTGATAATGTCATTTCAAACAATTTTGTTGAAAATATGAAAGCTACATGAATTCAACATATAGGGATTTAAATGGACTGGGCCTACTATATTTCCCCTTAGTGAAGAAAAATTTAGGTGAAAACTATTTTTTCTGCGCTACAGATAAAATTGTTTGAAACAATCATTGCGAGTTGAGAACACAAAACCTATAACTAAATTATGGATGGAAACTTGGGTTTCGACTTCATCTCATCAGAATCCGACACTAACTTGGTGGGCGGACTACGCCAGCGCCGAATTGATGCTAGCTCCTGAAAATGGAATCACTCTTTGTGTTTTTGAGTCCTTTTAATCCCTGGGAATTATTTGTTTTAAATCCAGTTCCCTTATTTTTTGTAAGCTTCAAAGGCACCTTGAACGCAATGTGAATTTATTATTTAATTACCGCAGAAGTGATTTATCAAATACAGTAATTTCAGAATAGCTTGTTGTAAAGGTTTTCTACTACTATATCTCGATACTCTGAATATGTGGGATATTTATGTCTTTGACAAAGTTGTTTGAAATAGCACTTTCGAAAACTTTGCTGGAGACATTAAGTCTCAACTCAAATTTGCTTGAAGAGTAATTCTTCTCTATAATAACTTCTAGGAGGATTAACCGTCAAAATTATTCTATCAGCAGATGAACAGTTTTACGTTTTGAAATTCTTCAATGTTACTTAACATCGAAATTTAGCAGTTTCGAATAAATGTGATCGTGACCGTTAAAAAATTATCGAGCATTAATTTTACTTTTCTTCATTAGTCAACCTCACAACTTGCAGTACTAGTACGTAGCACACAAAATTTTAGTACGCCATTCATTGCATCCTGCTAAGAGGCTATTCATATAGTTGATAATTCAACAAAAATCCAATGCTCATAAAACCGATCCTGACCTGCTAGAGACAAAATTACATCAGATTTCTACTAGTTTCTGAAATGTTATTCTTGTTGTTAACTATATTGAATTGTTGTCTAAACTCTACACAATCTAAAAAAATACATTTTCAGCAAATGTTGAAATGTATGCAAGTTTTCGGTAAACAAGCTTATGTTTTATATGCAATCAACCTATTCAAATTTAGATTCCCATTCGAAAAATTGTCTCTAATCCATATTTTGAAGCATCTTTCCAAAAATGAGCTCATAATAATTCAGACAGTTATTTTATTTTACATTGAAGTAATTTGACAACTATGGGATTTTGGCTAAGAGATAAGTTACAAGATCCCCTTCCCACAATTTTCCAAAAGTTCTGATGACGCTTTAAACACAGTTCTCAATGTAGTGATCAGAGAATATTTTTCCAAAAATATTTTGTGGAATATTAAATTAAATTCGTCAGTATCAATTATTTTTTTTCAATCCAATTAATTTTGGTTTGGGGGGGGTTTTAACCCCCAACCCCCCCCCCCCCTGGCTACGCCACTGGTTCGTGGTGAATCGAATAAGTGTCTCAGATTCCGGCAACTCTCCGGGATTCACCCCACCGGCATCATGCTTGAGCTTCGGGATAAGGTCTTGAGTCGAGCGGAGTGTGCCTTGATGATTTTCTTGAACGCGGGGAATAAGCTTAGAGCAATCACGTTTGCTATCCCCGTGTTGACCTGCAGTTTTGGCGTCATCAAATGGAGCTGAATTGACCTGGAAGATCGTGATAGAAAATTGAGGAAACCGTTTAGAAAAGCAGGCATGAAGGGGGACAAGGAATAGTCGACACCCACGCACTATGCGTAGCGCAGGTGCGACAACTGCGAGAATATTTTGTGTGACATTTTATGATAGGGTAACGCGAATAACTTTTAAAAAGGGCATAATTACACGAATTAATTGTTTTTGTTCGAGAAAAATACCAGATATCTCGACCACTATCGCATTTTGGAAGATTAGATTAGATATTAAATGCATTTTGATTTAAAATTATGCTTAGAATTATATTCTGTAATTAAATTACACTTATGTATGTCAATTAGTATGAAATTTAAAAACCTGTTTTAATCCACCTAGCGGTGCAATTGTGCCTTTCTCATTTCTCTAAGCTATGGCACGGAGGCTTTTTATGTTCAACATAATCGTGGAAATGTCCATTACATTCATAGTACACTTTGCACTTATACACAATGGCATGCCAGCCACGAACTTGATGAGCTACGTGTCGACGGTGAAACACTTGAAACAAAAAAATATCATACTCCATTAGCCTAATCAGCATTAGATCAATGTTATCTGCTTGCTAACTCATTTTGTCATGCGGGGATGGGTATGTGAGGAGGGCGAAAGTCCCATGAACGAACGACTCCCCAGCTTAAATTTGTATGCTTTGTAATATAGTGGTGGTTTAAAGATGATGGGGTTGAAAGGGAGGGGTATGAGGTGGTGGTCTGAGGGGTGATTTAAGGAGATTTTTAAAGGAGGGGAGTGAACAGTAGAGGGAGGGTGTAACCCCTCTCCGTAAACCATCAACTACGCCCCTGTTAAAATCCAGAAACCTTATGCGAGTCGAAAAAAAATTTGGCCGGGATTAGGTTGACGTTTTTCAGAGTGATTGCATAACCTTTCTATATGAGAAAGGCAAAAATGTGCAAAATCCAAAAAAGTGAATCTTCTTCAAATTTTTTTCGTGTTTGCATCAAATCTCGACGTTTTATGCACCTTGAATACATTGAGCATCAAAAATAAAAATTCTATTTTTAATTTTTCCTATAGTTTTTATGAGAAATTTCTGTGTGGCCGCACTCTGAAACGATCCAAAATTCAATAGCAGCCGATGGGAAGGTTGCACCTTTCATTTGAGACTAAGTTTGGGCAAATCGGTCCAGCCATCTCTGAGAAAAATGAGTGACATTATTTGACACATACGCACATACATACACACACATACACACACACATACACACACATACATACACACATACACACACACATACAGACTTTTTCCGATCTCGACGAACTGAGTCGAATGGGATATGACACTCGGCCCTCCGGGCCGGGATAAGGTTGACGTTTTTCAGAGTGATTGCATAACCTTTCTATATGAGAAAGGCAAAACATGTATAAAGTTATTGTAGGAAAAACTTTTTTACCGATAAGTTCTCCATCATGCAATTATGCTTCCGTCCAATTGGTCAGTTTATTCGTTTTATCGCACATTTTTCTGATATTATTATAGAAAATAACAAACCCGATAAGAGGGAAATTATTTTCCAAAGCACGAAATGGAAATTTAATTTGTAACTCTTCTGAGAACGATTTTGTGGTCCTAATAAGGACCGTTTGTTGTGATTATATCACCGATTCCTTGCAAAAACAATGCGACTTCTGTACACGTCTAGTGATGGAGGCAATTTTGAGAGCACCTTTGTTTGCTCCTGTAACGGGGAGTATTCCTTCCAGGAACTAACGAAGCGGGTCGCCGGCGACAAGCGAAGTAATTTCAACGATGATCAGATGCAAACTGAAAACATTTTCCTATAGACAATTCGTTTTATCTATCTCAGATGTGGTTCATTGTAAAAAAGGCAGCGCTAACAAGTAAACCACCAATCAAAGTACGGCTAATTAAAGCGTTTTCCAAATCATTTCAATCAAAATTTACGGTAATCGTAAAGGACGAACACGAAATTATTGCGACACTGAAAATGTCATGCCAATTTTCTTATAATGTTCAAAATCAAACCAAAATTTTAGGGTAGTTTTATACATATATTTACTTCAAAAATCAAAAGAAAAGTTAATCGATGGAGCCTTGAGTGTAAAATTGAACGCATTTTCGCTTGATGCCCTCCATCAAAGTCTTTACAGTGTCATCTGGTACCAGTTTCTCAGTTTTGTTTCCATTTTCTTAACATGTCCTTCTCGTCTTTGACTGTCTTCTTGCTCTTCCGAAATTCCCGCTTCATCATTGCCCAGTACTGCTCCACCGGGCGCAGCTCCGGACAGTATGGCGGATTCATGTCCTTTGGAACAAAATGGACAGAATTGGCCTCATTCCACTCCAGGAAACTTTTAGAATAGTGGCATGATGCCAAATAGCGGAGCTTCGTCGTGCTGCTGCAACAAAGGCAAAAGGCGCTTCTCGAGGCACTCAGATTTGTAGATCTCGCCATTTACTGTGCCCTTGGTTACGAAAGTCTCACTCCTCAATCTGCAAGAGCAGATGGCCAACCAAATGAGATATGTGGAGGCGAACTTCGACATTTTCTTTTTCTTAAATTTGTCGTCCACATAGAACTTGCTCTTGCCGGTGAAAAACTCCAACCCCGGAATTTGCTTAAAATCGGCTTTTATATACGTTTCGTCGTCCATCACACAGCAGCCATATTTTGTCAGCATCTTCTCGTAGAGCATCCGTGCCCGAGTTTTAGGCGTTGATTGTTGCCGCTCATCGCGGTTAGGAATGTTCAGTACCTTGTATGTATGTAGTCCAGCTCTCTTCTTTACATTCTGGACGTAGCTCTGCGACATGCCGATCTTTTTAGCCAAATCACGGCTTGAGAAGTTGGGATTTGCTTTAATCATCCGCTTCACCTTTCCCTCCGTCTTTTTGTTCTCCGGTCCCGGTTCTCTTCCAGCTCTTTTACTCACTCGGTTCTGACAGCATGAAGTAACAAGTTACTTTACGCTTGTCCGGACATGCCGTAGACTCAGGTGATTCGCATTTCTAATGCCAAAAGACCCTGACTCCCACGGTAGCAGACAAAAAGTTAAGTCGCCGGTGAGCTCTAAGCTTGCATATATGATCCTTCCACGCTTTTCTAAACTTTCTCCCTTCAACTCCTTGTTCTCCCTTGAGTACTATGGCTCTAAATATTGAAAAATATACTTCACCTTCCAGTCCCTTGCTAATTAAATGCCGTAACAACTGATTTTTACCCAATGGTAAAAAAGTTATGCCCTGCTGAATGTGTCGCAATAATTTCGTGTTCGCCCTTTATCCTCTACGGAATCTATTACACAATTGTTTTGATTATTTCCCAAACCACGCAAGAATCTGTTTGTTCCGTACAGTACAGCGGTAACTATTGGCCGTTTGTTTATGAGAATCGTCCGTACACTACTCGTCGGCCATCAAATATCGAATGATAAGGCAAAAAGGAAATTCAGCACATATATTTATAACTTTTCCTTGTTTGATTGACCTCTTAAATGCTCTGTATTGACGGCTCTGCTCGGAATAGCAGCCTCGTGTATGCACATTTTCCCCTTTTTCGTGAAATTTTTCAATTTCATTTCAACCGATTTTCAATAGAATACTTATATAGTACATCAAACTTTACTACATTCAAGTCAGGTGTTTCTGAATCGATTGGTGTATAAATTATTGAAATCCATCAAGTAATTGCGAAGTTATAACCGTACAAACCTTACATAGTTTCGTTACATAGGAGATTTTCAAAATTTAGAATGACACCCAGCCCCAGATAGTGGAGTAAGACATTTTTAATGTCAAAAAATTAATAAATAAATAAACTGCTATTTGTCGTTTAAATGAACGAAGTTGTCAGTTGGGTTACAGTAAAAGAGATTATAACTACTAGAGGTCGCATGTCGCTGTTAACACTGAAAATTTATCATCTCGCTCTTACATATCGTCGCTGTTGTGCTATCTTATGACAAGCGCCATTTAGCACATTTCGAGAAAAACGATTTTTAAAGTTTGAGATTGAATATCTTGAAACTTACAAATGGTAAAAACAATTCAAAGAAGACAATTAATGCTTCAATCTATTCTGTATTAAACTCTCAAATATCATGAAGTTCGGTTGACTATGTTGCGAGTTTTCACTATAAATGTAAACAAAAGTCGCACTCACACGTGTCGTAGGTGTGTATTGATAGCAAAATTTGTATGGCGTGTCATAATTGTGCATGGAAAATTTTCCATAGAAGAAAAGCATCAATTATGAACTTTTATTAGTATCTTCGGCTTAATTTGGCCTAGAAACAATCGATGAGATGCATTTTGAAGGAAATTGAGCAATCTAGAATCTAGAAAAAATAGTAATTTTTAATTACAGTGTTGCCAAACATGATATATTGCCAATTTAAAAGTAAAACTGCATATTTCTCGCAATACATGTATTTTTATTTGAAAAATTATTATGCCATTGTGTTCCTCAGACATTTTTACATATAAAAACATCTAAAACTTCTACATTACTTAAGCGAATCCCAAGATAAAGTGATTTAAAGCAAAAAACTGACAATTTCTCATCACTTTTTTCGCTATAACTCAGTAACCAAGCAAAATTTCAAAATTCTGAAAACGCCATTTTGTAGAGAATTTTCAGATTAGTAATGTTGCATATCTAACTCAGTTTACCCCAAAATGGCGTTTGTCATAAGATAGCACAACAGCGACGATATGCTATGCCCATTAGTTTGACACATATTGCCCCGGGTACACACATGTCAAAGTAATGGGATACAAGGTGCTAGAGCGAGACCCCATGTTTCAGTTCGTGAATACATGGAGACAGTAGCGCTTTGCTCCCTCTAGTAGTTATAATCTCTTTTGCTACAGTGGTTCCGATCTAGGACGCTGGGCATTTTTATGAAATTTTTTAGGACAATGGAAAACATTTCTGCTGCACCATTCACATTGTTACTCATACAACAAAGTCACCCAATCGATGGTTTGCAGTGTTGAATAAAATCAGTTTTTGTGAAATTGAACTCCAAATCTTCTCGAAAAGAATATGATGTGTACATGCAAGTATAACAAGAACTGGAGGTTAGCTATTGTTAACATAAAATGTGTATGCAAAGAAATTGGTTAAGTAATTCTTGAATGGCAGGTAACACCGCAAATCATGTTTTTTCCAGAGACGTTCTACAAAAAGCTTCGTCACCGAGTCGTTTGTCGATATTTTTGCATAGAAAAATTACAGCATGTTATTGAAATAATATACTATAATGTATTAAAAGTTTTGATAAATTTGCTTCAGGTAAAGTTCTAAAAAAAATTCGCAAAAAAAAATTTTTTCGCGCTGAAATCTTAACCTTTCATTAACCTTCACTGCAATCAAAAATATGAACAAAAACACACAAAACGTGGGTTTTTTCGTAGCTACTCAAAATAAGAATAACTCAAGCTATCACCACAATCAAAACAACTATGCCTTACGGAACCGCAAAGAAAACGATATTTTGTCTCCAACGTTGCATCGGCCGAACACAAAATACTTGCACCTGAAACGATTTTCCCGGTTAATCAAAGAAAAATGATACCAGTCCCGAAAGGGCCGTCCCACGTGGCGACTGATCGTGCCCAGTACAAATAGCACTTTCCGCCCAACAACCCTGCAGCAGCCTTTTAAGTGCAAGTAATGGCTGCAAAACTGTGTGATTATGATTAATTGGTCCGAAGCGTGGCCTGAGATCACAATCCGATGCAGTGCCCTCGATCGCGAACTCGTGTTTGCCATACCCACAACCGTATGATACGCGATTGATGACGACGAACGACATCAGCGACGAGGGATACGGGTGCGGTGATACAGTCAACACTTAACTGCACTTAATTTTACCCAACAACAAATGACCAAGCATGGGTTTATATCGACCACCCGATCGGTCTGGGTCCCCTCAAAATCTTTCGACGAGGGTTGGGTATGTTGGTGAGAGTGTGTGAGACAGCATCGATAGTGGCAGCTGATATCGATATGTTCCGCGAAATATGCAAACTATAGTCCGCACCGAGTTCTGCGTGTGGCACTAAACAGTCTACACCCTAGCAAATTAGTTCTCCGCGGCAGTGCGCCCGAGTTAAGCCCCATGGGGCCGCGTATGCAGCGGATCCCAGCAACGCCCGAGAGCCAACGCCTGTCTCGCATGACCCGGCGCGATGCAGCAATCCGCGAATGCCTCGTGGCGAAGAACAACACGCTTTTCAAGACGTTCGCTCGTAAATCCGTCAAACGTGTGACTAAAGTGATTATTTCCGCCCAGATCGTTGATTCTATTTGCATTTTTGATCGCGAATTACTGCGACACACACACAGCTGCGCCATGCACTGCTCGGGCTCAGCTTTGGAACGACGACAACTACGACGACGATAGTGGCCTATAATTGGTACATTGGTTGCTACTTTGTACGCGAGGTCCAGTTTGTTGCGAAATTGAACCGGCAATAGTTGTCTGTGATGTGTGTAATGCACACGGCAAGCATCTATCTTCATAGCGTGTTAGTTGGACAGATTTTGCTGTTGAGTTTGTTAAATACTTTGGTTGTTGCAGCTATTAGAATAATGTGCTGTTAAAAATTTCGACGTAAATGATCAGGATTTTTTTGCAGCTTGTTGCGTTTTTGTCACTTATGTGTGAGAATACTGAAACAACTAAGCAATGCAAAAATTTAAAAAAAAAGCCTAAAAATTTCGGCTTTCATTTTTTTAGTTATTTGAAGACATATGTTTTTTAAATTATGCTAATCATCGATTGAGCTTCCCTTTGTCACAATTATGACCTCCATACTCTTCCGGAACGCTTGATTACATCTAATAATATTCTCCGGGTCCGAATCTCCCCGGTTGCGGGTAAAGTTTTTTGTAATGCTTCCTGTACTTGAATGGCGTTTAGAATAGACCTTGGCCTTTATGACGTGCTAGAAGGAATAATCCTATGGATTGAGATCGTAGATGGATGGTAGTCACATATTCGTCGTAAATGCTTATGCTGCCACTTTTCAACGTGATTCGAGGTGTGTCACATAGCCCCATCTTGTTGTACTCGTACATTCAGTCCGTATCACAATCAGAATCACGAATCAGAATTGTAGTGAATGAGGCTGACAGGGAGTCATTCTGAAAACCAGCAATAGAGTTCCAGTTGGACCACTCTCAAAAAAGAAGATGGCGATTACGAAGCATTTTCCCGGCGGATGCATTTTTCAGAAAGAATCCACGGTCGTATAACTATAGACCAAGTGTCAGTTTTTTTCGTTTCCATGAAACGATAACAAGCGACTCACGTAGGATTTCTCTTTAGTTTTTTCGCGAAAATGTCATTAAAATTAGCACATAATTTTTATTAACAAAAACTATGCAATAAAATAAATAAACTTCGGCTCCGGTTCAGACAGTTGATGAGTCACTTTATGCTTGTCCGAGCATGTCGCAGACTCAGTTGATTCGCATTCGATGAAAATGCCGAAAATTACTTCTACGGTAGAAGACAAAGGGTTAAGTCATCGGAAAACTAAGCTTGCTCATGTGACCCTTTTCCACGCTTTCCTAAAAATTTCTTCCTTGTTCTTTCTTCAATACTTTGGGTTTTAATATGAAAATACTTCATGTTTTCCAAACCTTTGTTAATGACGTTACAACATAAAAAATAAATAAAATCGTATGTACGTCACCGGAGATAGCAATTCCGAATATACTTTGAAAATTTCAAAGCCGTCAAAAAAGATTGCTTGAGTCACATTTCCGGTCAGTCCAAAAACTGGTTTCGTGAAAAACGCGTTTAAAGTTTTCAGTACGCTAGAGATTTATCTAAAAGGTATTACCGCAGTACATTTAAACATGCTAGTCTCTTTCCATTGTTTAGTATAGAATTCGTAGGATTCTGAAGCACATTTTAGGCCAATAAAATAAATGCTTTTTTGTAGAGCTTATAAAAAGTCATACTAACATATTTCTAAATATTTTTTAGTTTTTATTTTATATAAAATAAAGTATTTCAAATTTAGTATTTTAGATAAGTTTTTGAATTTTCTAATACTTAATCAAAAATCATTGAGATTATTCGTTTTTGTGTCCCTTAACATTCTCTACAACTTGTTCGTTGGTACTTGAATGGCTGGCGTCCAAAAGGAGCTGACCCACATTTTGTATTTTTACAGGAAATGGAAGAAAAACTTCCGCATTTCCAAATTAACATTGTTTTTATTGTAAAAATACATTATTTTACTAGTAGATTATTGACCCATGTTGCCTAGAAAAAAATAAGATCATTACATGTACTACTTTTCAATTCACGAGCATTTTCGTAATTCGGGGGGCTAACCCCGGAGATACCTAACGTCCAAAAGGGGCTAACCTACAATTCACACGTCCTTTTCTTATCTTTCGTTTTAGAGTTATAGTGTCTTTGGCAAAGTTGTTGTGTGACATCTAGCGCTTTATTTGATCATTTCATAATAGTTCGGAATTCAGTCGCTAGGTCGGCGCTGTTATCAACTTTTTAATGAAACGAGATAGAAAGATGGTGTCTACGGCAAAGTTGTATATCAGGTAATTATAAGTATATTTTCCGATGATACCAGCTTTGTAGGTCCTACAGGTTTTGAAATATGGCGATATTTTGAAAACATAATCTATAAGTAAATGTTTTAACTAAAACCTTCTCTATCTCGAAACATACTGGGCCTACAAAGTTTGCATCTTCAGAATATATGTTTAAAATGATAGGACCTGCAACTTTCTCGAAAACACTACATTTCTATCTAGCTTCATTAAAAAGTTGATAACAGCGCCGCCCTAGCAACTGAATCCGAACTAGTATGATGCAACCGAATAAAGTGACGAATAATAACGAAAGATCATAATTGATTCCACGTTTTGCCTTTTTCAATAGAAAGGTATTGCAATTGCTCTGAAAACCGACTTTTTAACGGAGGCCCGGAGGGCCGAGTGACATATACCATTCGATTCAGTTCGTCGAGTTCGGCAAATGTCTGTGTGTGTATGTATGTGTGTGTATGTGCGTCTGTGTGTGTACGCGAACACAATCTCACTCACTTTTCTCAGAGATGGATGAACCGATTTTTACAAACTTAGTCCCAAATGAAAGGTGCAACGTTCCCATAGGCTACTATTGAATTTCTAATGGATCCGACTTCCGGTTCCGGAATTACAGGGTGATGAGTACGATCACGCAGAAAATGTCGATTTTAAGAAATTCTGCAATGAATGTATAATGGTGAAATTTTTTCCAAAATGTGACCACAACTGCTTCAATTTGTAGTACTAGGTCATTAACAGCCATTCAAAGTCTCTTTGGTCACATTGGCCACCATCATCGGTTCCGGAAGCCCCGGCGGAAGTATCCAAATTCAGAGTAACAGTCACATCGGTTTCTCGGATATGGCTAGACCGATTCGACTAAACTTGACCTCAAATGAAAGGTATTGCGTCCCCGTAAATGGCTATTAAATTTTATCCCCAACCGACTTCCGGTTCCGGAGTTACGGGTTGTGGCGTGCAATCACATAGCAAATTGTGATTCAAATCGATACTCCGATGGAACCAAAAAAGGTAAAAATTTCGCTAAAATGTCTCTCAAATAACTTAACTTTGCAGTTCTAGGTCACCGACAGCCAAACAAACTTTCGTTGACTACATTGACCACCATAGACGGTTCCGGAAGTGCCCGGGAAAAGCGGCCATCTTTCAAAATTTACGAACTCACATCAGTTTCCTTGAAATGATTGGGCCGATTTTCACAAACTTAGTCCCAAATGATAGCTATAATATCCCCATAGATGTCTATAAAATTTCGTACGGATCGCTTATATGGTTCCGGAAATATAGACTAAATCGTCCGGTCACATATGAAATTCCCATATAAGCCGGACTCAAAAATTTTTTCAAAGGGGGGACCCCATGAAATTTCAGAAATCGAATTCGTATTTTTGATGCCAAACATCTTTAAAATGCATGAAACGTCGAGATTTTATGTTATCTCGAAAAAAATTAATTAAAAATCGACTTTTTGGGACTTTGCCGATTTTGCACCTTTTTGCCTTTCTCAATAGAAAGGTATTGCAATTGCTCTGAAAACCGACTTTTTAACGGAGGCCCGGAGGGCCGAGTGACATATACCATTCGATTCAGTTCGTCGAGTTCGGCAAATGTATATGTGTATGTATGTATGTGTGTGTGTATGTTACCAAAAATGTCACTCATTTTTCTCAGAGATGGCTGAACCGATTTTGACAAACTTAGTCTCAAATGAAAGGTGCAACGTTCCCGAAGGCTGCTATTGAATTTCTAATGGTTCCGACTTCCGGTTCCGGAATTACAGGGTGATGAGTACGAACACGCAGAAAATGTCGATTTTAATAAATTCTGCAATGAATGCATTAAAGGTGAAATTTTTTCGAAAATATGACCACAGCTGCTTCGATTTGTAGTATTAGGTCACTAACATCCATTCAAAGTCTATTTGGCCACATTGGCCACCATAATCGGTTCAGGAAGCCCCGGCGGAAGCATCTAATTTCAGAATAACCGATGTGACTGGTTTCTCGGAGATGGCTAGACCGATTCGACTAAACTTGGCCTAAAATGAAAAATATTGCGTCCCCGTAAATGGCTATTCAATTTCATCCCGATCCGACTTCCGGTTCCGGAGATATAGGTTGTGGCGTGCGATCACATAGCAAATTGTGATTCAAACCAATACTCCGATGAAAGCAAAAAAGGTAAAAATTTCGCTAAAATGTCTCGCAAACAACTTAAATTTGCTGTTCTAGGTCACCGACGACCAACCAAACTTTCGTTGACTACATTGACCACCATAGACGGTTCCGGAAGTGCCCGGGAAAAGCGGCCATCTTTCAAAATTTACGAACTCACATCAGTTTCCCGGAAATGGTTGATGCCGAATTTCGTGCGGATCGCTTATATGGGTCCGGAAATATAGACTAAATCGTCCGGTCACATATGAAATTCCCATATAAGCCGGAACTCAAATTTTTTTTTTTTCAAAGGGGGGACCCCATGAAATTTCAGAAATCGAATTCGTATTTTTGATGCTAAACATCTTTAAAATGCATGAAACGTCGAGATTTTATGTTATCTCGAAAAAATTTTTTTTGTAAAAATCGACTTTTTGGGACTGCCGATTTCGCACCTTTTTTCAGTTCAATGATTTATTTTCCTGTATATAGTTGTCATGTGATGTACAATAATAAAATGTAATGTATGCATTTAAAAGCTTTTAATGAATATAAACAACGCACACATTCTCGTGATTCATGATTGAGAAAGGCACAATTGCACCGCTAGGTGGATTAAAATAGGTTTTTTACTTTCCGACCACAATGTACCGTTTTTCTCTTAGTCCCCTATTGCTCGGTGAAATTTCAATGAAGAGACATGACACCTTCACTGGAGTTTTCTTACCTTCAGGAACGACTGTTTGGGCCGAAACGTCAACGTACAATGTAATCCAACTAAAAACAGTATAAAAGCGAGTTCACCGATATGTGAGACCCTGTTTTCCCCTGAAGATGGAGGGCAATCTCTTCGAAATGTTGCGCTATGATACACCATGTGACAAAAGAATCAACAGATGTTCCACGTGCGTTTTTTAAACTTTTCGTATCTTTTATTGAATTTTGAATGAAATTTTTGTTCTAATATGTCATATGAAAACTAAGATTATCTGTTTTGTGATGATAACCGATGTATGCTGATATTATGATAATGTGCCCATATTTGTGCTCTATGCTGAGAACGCTTCAACTGAATTTTCGATATCAGTTACAATTAGTAGTATTTTTTATGGTATACGTTTGTATAGGATTCATTAATCCATACCTCCACAACGAGAATTCCGAATCAAACAATTTACAAGCGATAGAGATGACTGGAATGAGACTACAGTCCACGGCTATCGACAAAAAACATAATCGTCAACACAGCCTAGACACTTCACACTCTTTTTTTATTCAATTCAATGCATACTTTGAAATATTTACCTGGCTCATACACAAATAACATTCTCTCTGTCGCTTTAATTTTAAGTGGTTGAAAATACATGTCACCTTATCTCAGTTGACTGTTTTCAATTACGCGTTTAAATACTGGACGTGAACATTCTATTGAACCAATTGAACGTTCCAATTGCATGATAACTAATTAAAGTTCATAAATAAAGTAGAAACACCAGATAATGTTGAACGACGTCGTCAAGAAGAGGAGAACGAAAACGAAACGGTGGAAACAGAAAATAATCGAAATACTAGAAAGTGCATTGTATATTAATTATTCATTCTTTACATACTGGGATTTTACCAAACATTTCAGGATTTTCTGAAAAAGTGTTTCTCAAATTCATACCATTCGTTTTATTCACTTGCCTTGCTTAATTTTTTTCCTTTATTTATACTCATTTTTCAGTTCATGACTAATTTTAAATACATGACGATTTCCTCTTAATCATATATTTGATTCAGAATTATTTTTATTCATTTTGTTTATTGGAGTTTATTTTATCTATTTTCTTCGCTGCATTCTTTGGATTCATTATTAATTTCGTGTATTTTATTCATATCATTCATTTAACTTATTTTATGTACTGTTTTCATTTTATGCAATTTATTTTTTTTTCCAGTTCATGCATTTCATCTAGCTTTTTTTGTTTCAGTCATTCATTTAATTCCTTTCATCCAAATTATTGATTTGACACAAATTAATTCATCCCATTAATTTTAGAACTGTTTTAATGTCACTTTATTTTTCATTTCAATCATTATTTTAATTTTATGTTGTTTATATTTTTCTTGTTTTACTCATTTTGCCATATCTATTTATTTATAGTAAGCACATTGTTGAATTGGTGGGCGGCTTTCTTTTCGTCCTTCTTGGCTACTATTCGTGCTTCAGTTTGTAGTAAGAAATCAAGCATAGAAACTTCCGCGTGCGTCGGTCGTTTGTCCATCGTTTCAGGTACTTAAATACTACTTGTTTCATACCGCTCAAATTCATTTCAGTTTGCATAACAACACGCGCGAATATTGATTGCGTATTCTTTCGGTATCTTATTCAAGCATTCTTAGAGAGAGAGGAAAGAGTAAATAGTTGTTTTATTGCCTATAATAATACCACAGCTTATACACTGATAGAATATATTCGTAAATCGCTGCAAATTAGTTTCGTATAGACAATTTTCATAAAATATACGAATTTTCCGTACATATGATAAATCATTCGTAGTTCTATTAAAACACTTTTATTTATTATTGTGAGCTTTTCGTAAAAACCACAAAACGACTTTCGTTGGCTTATCGCGAAACGGCTTCGTTAGGCAAACGAATTGTTCACTGCTACATACGAAAGTCTTAATAATATTTACAAGCACCATTCGTCAAACGATCAACGTCAAAAGAGCTTCAATAAAGGTAGAATATGAAGAACTTGTTGCTATACGTCAGATAATTGTGGATCATCATGACGGTCTCGGTCTAACTATTGAGTATCAGTATCCATGTCTGCCATGAAGATTTCCTGAACCTCTTTCGCTTCCAGTTGATCCAGAATCCGGAACAGTACAGATTCAGTTGAGCCATCGCGAAATGCTCGTTGGTTTTGTATGAAAAAGTTTGAGTTTCTCTCTGCCGGAACAATGTTAAAATGATATGCTATTAAATACGAAAACTTCTCTTGGATAAACGAAATGAACTCCTGTGGCCAACGAAATTGTTCGAAATATACACAAACGTTTATTAAAATAAACGAAATATTTCGTTTCATTTACGAAAAATAATGCCGTTATTAACGATGACATTCACGCAATGTACACTAAATATGTAAAATTTACGAAAGCTTTCGTTCACCAAGCGGTCGCTCTTGTTCATGAAATGAACGAAACCTACTATTGCACGAAATGCACGAAAATTACTTCATTGTAGAAAACGATGAATGAA
Organism: Topomyia yanbarensis; assembly: GCF_030247195.1. NCBI lineage: Eukaryota > Metazoa > Arthropoda > Insecta > Diptera > Culicidae > Topomyia > Topomyia yanbarensis. The sequence continues at coordinate 268,793,819 of NC_080672.1, read as the reverse complement.
TTCGTGCATTGCATGATCAATTTCATTATATTTACGAATTTATATTATCAGTGTACACGATAAAAAGTTCTTATATTGCGAAGTTTTCAATAACATAGGTATTAGCCGTCAAATATCTCAAGACAGTAAAGTTAATATCCCTGCGTAGTGAATAAAGAAACAAGGAATAATAAAATAGTTCACATGCCGTTTGATTCAAATAAACGTACATACTATTCCAGACAGCCGGCTGTCCGAAGTGGAAGTTGCAATTTTTACAAACTGAGAATATTCGAATTAATTCAACATAGGGCAAATCTATCATAAATTCTCAGTAGCCGGCTGCCCAGAGCAATAAACACATTAAAACACTTCTGAGAGTTACATAGATCGTATCTCTTATCACGGTGAATCCTGATTTGTATAACTTTTTACCCCATCCTAGTAACAATGACTCCTTCCCGTGACAAACGTGGAGATACAGAGGTACACACGGTTTCCATTATAACGTTTGTTACACTAACTTTCCTTTCCTTCCCCGATGACTGTAAGAACGTGGCCGGTGCCGCTATTGGCTTTTGGCTACTCCCAGGCTCCATTCGTTGATTCTCTGTGCAATTTCGCTAGTTCTTTTCAATCAACTGCGAATTTTACGGTCATCATGCTCATTGCTCATGCTTATGCTCATTTTGCCATATCTATTTATTTATATCATATCAAACTATTTTTGTTTATTTTATACATTTTATTAATGTTATCCACATTATTCATTTGATGGTTTATTTACTTTACTTATTTTATTCATTTTGATTAGTTCATACATTTAGTTATTTTCATTTATTTTAATCATTTCCTTCAGTTTCTCAGTTTTATTCATTATATTGATTCTTTTGAGTTATTCCTTTTATCAGTTTAATCCAATTTGTTAGTTTAAATCAATTTAATTTATTCTATTAAACTTGTCATTTAAGGAGGTCTTCTACTCGCGAGGCCTAAAATTGAGCACTTTTTTGGGAATAAATTGTATAGCATCTACTCAATGGATTTTGAAACTTTTCTTTTTATTTTGCAGATACAAGTTTTGACTTTTCAATTTTACATTTGAAGAAGAAAAGGGAAATCTCTCGCGACCTTGAAAATTCATTGATGACATTGATGTTGAAACTGCATGAGTCCCGTAAGGTTTTTGCAAATTGGGTAATCTGTAATCAGAAAACTCATATTTTTTATATCATAGTCACGTTAGCTATGTTTAGACGAGAGGGATTTTTTTTTATTTTATAATTTGTAAAAGTTATGTAACGATTTGTGAAAATTTACAATATTTGAGTTATTTTTTGGCCTTTGAAGGGCCATCGAAAAGGAACAAATCGACATTTTGCTAATCCCTCTCGACCAAACATAGCGGTATATTGTCTGAACAATTGGAGAAAAAATTCTTGAAATCGGACCAGTACTTCTATGAAAAGTCTCACTTGACCGCTTAAAAAACACTACTTTCGGGAAAACGCGTTTAAAGATAAAGTACGATGTATAACTTGATTGTAGTACCTTACTAGATAATCTATTATACCAGACCCGCAGAGTTCACCTTCCTCATCATGAAAATGTTCTTGGCTTTGTATATTTTGCTCTCCCTGTTGAATTCGGGCCTGTTTTACCGCGACACCCACTTTACATTCAGAACGAGTTATACGTTCACTGCCGAGTTGAGTAGCACATCTTTTAGCTTCTGTCTCCAAGGTAATTTCCATCACCTCCATAGCTTGTAAGATCGATGAAAATCCTTGGTTGGAGATGCTGACCGCCAAATAAGTCACAACATTGACCACCTGCCTGCCAAAAATTATGCATGTGTTTTGGCGCTAAGGAACAGATTCCACTATTCAGAGACTCTCTGATGTTTTGGGTATGAGCTCCTAAGCATCTTTCGAGTAAATCATTAGATGATAGACTTTCGTAGATCCTGACACGTTCGAAAGTTTCTAAAGTTCCTTTTATTTCAGCCTGACGCCACTTGCACCAACTGTCCTCGCCAGGTGAACACTTTGAGTTTTGGGGATTTTCGTTCGATGAAGAGCAGTTCTAAAGAATTTGAGTTTCTCCGAATCGCCATCCCATAAAATTTTGTTAGCTGGCCGATTGATTTGTCCCTCAACTTTCCTTTTCGTTTTCCACAGATACCTTTGTTTCCTTTCTTCAGTTTTTGTAATCTCGTTCACATACGCTTCTCAACATGTCCGACGCATTCTTTCTTCCGTACGATAATCTCGTCCCAAAAAAAAGAGAGAAACCATTCACAGACGCTCGCATATACATAAACCGTAAAAAATGGACCAGTGAATTCTTTGAACAACGATTTTTCCATAGACAAGCGCCATCGTCGTGCCGCTACGCTTAGTATCTCAGAAACGGCCGGAGATGGGAGCTTTCGGTTCCCAGAAACATGCCAAAGATGATTTTCAACAAAATCTTTCTGTTGCGTGTTTTCAGATACTTATAGATTGAAATCAAACAAGGAAAAAAATCGATATTTTGAAACCACGAGAGTAATGAGCTGAAATAATTTGATTTATTTATTTTATTAATTTGATTTATAGTAGTCATTCTACTCAATTTATGAAATTGATAAACTTCTTATAATTTGATTGCTTCAATAAGTTTTAAATTTAATTTGTTTTAATAATTTTGTATAATTTATTCAGTTTATTCGTGCAGAACTCGAAAGTGTCTTCATTCCACCACTAGTTGGGTGCTTACTTCTCATGAGTTCTGCAAGTTAATGAATGATCTAACAGTGATAAATGTAAGAAAGGTCTCATCTCACTGCTGGGTGGATTATGTCGGTTTTTACTGATTAGTTCTCCATGATGCAATAACATTTGTAATGATTTCTTCTTTAGGATTTTTTGTAATATAATTTTTTACCATAAATTGTTGTTCTTGTAAAAAAATGTCACAACATTCTTTTCAGTGCATTTTTTTCACGTAGAACTATTCTGCCCATAAAAGCATAAGAGTCCCATATGGATTTTGACGAAAATGAGTTATCTGTAAGATTGTATTTTGTATTAGATTACCAGGTTTGTTTAGAAAATATCGAAAAAAATACCAAAACATGATTGTCCCACCCATAAGGCTGAATGAAAATGTAAATCTTGAACAGCGTTTTTCTCGACTTCCTGTTTTTCAATATGGGACTCTTATGCTTTAATGGGCAGTATTTATCCACTTGAATTTAATCTCGGATAATATTACCATACAAAATATAGTAATCGAACAAAATTTAAAGGCAATGCATGCAAAAACTTCTACGTCTTTTTGAAAAATTGCTGAAATTATTCTAATTGCCAGAGGAGATCATGAAGATTCATAAACCGAACACAACTGCTAAGTTCCGTTCACATCGACAAGGGTCATATTTTATGATCGGCCGATTTCGCATGACGTCTTTTGTCATTGTTGGTCCAGCACTATGAAGAAATACAGCCGCAATTAAATTTATATCCCAATTCAAAAAGAGTGCTGAAATGGTATGAGACTAATTCGATGCGTTATCTCCCCACGGATATATCTTGAGCGTTTTTTCAAAACGTCATATCTGCAATGAGTTACTTTCTGTTTATACTTTCTCTTTCGATTTTTACGGCGTCACTATAACACTTTTCACTTATTTTACAGTTCAGATCGAAAGACGGTGGTTTTAGGTAGCATATTATGGAAAGAGCTGAGGGATAAATGTTAAAGTGACCGAATTATTAACAGAAGAGAAAGTAAACAAAGAGAGTAACTCATTGCAGATATGACGTTTTGAAAAAACGCTCAAGATATAATGATGGGATTGACCAGAACTCGATCCAATTGCAATTCATTCGGCCATGATGAAGCCGGACCAGAAAGACCAAGAAGTAAAGAATGAATGCAACTGACATGCTTAAGAAGTGAATATTAAACTAAGAAAATGTCATGGATGGCGTGAAGCGAAAATTTCAAAAATTGTATCAACCAATCCAATAACTACTCCAATATATGTAAACCGCACCAAACGCTGGTATAAAACTCTTCTAAACATTTGTTCTCTATCAGATAAATACATGAAATTCGATAGCAAATTTACAGAGTTGTAATAAGTTCGTGTTAAAGGCTGATATCATGAGAATGAATTATCGAAACAGTGAAAATAAATATTACGAAAAACGTTTTCATAGACAGAACGCGAACCTGCAATCTTTTGAAACCTTTCCTAGTTAACAAAAACTTAAATAACTACTAATTTACAGTTTCGTTAGAATAAAAAAAAATCAGATTGTAATAAAAGGTGTATTTTTTTTATTTTCAGGTAGGTGATCTATTCCCAATTTACTTGTCATTCTGCAACACGGTCTCGGAGTAAGTATTATTTTATTATGTAAAGTTAGGATTCTAGGCAGCATGCAGTTAAAATATGAATTCTAGTCACATTTTAAATTACCGCCCAGCAAAAAAGCGAACAGTTAACATGCATTCGCAACTTACACGAATTTTATCAAGTTTACACCCTCCCTCAAACGTTGTAGTTCTAATATACTTGAGGATCAACAGAAAATGCCTTGAAAAGCGACTATATTTGAAAAAGAAAAAATCAGACTGAGTAATGAACAGAAGAGAAAGACCCCAACGAGAATCTCCCATTGTTACTTACGTCCTAATCTAAATTTTCTTCTTTTGAAAGAGCAAAACATATTAAAGTTTCTAGAGAATTCAAACCCACGATACCAGTGCAAATCAACCGACAACCATGTAAGGAAGCAAAACACTTCTCGTCATTCAATCTTATTCAATTGCGACGAAAACAAACCCCCCAGGAAAGATAAGCACAAGAGAAAGACATACAAATACCCGCGCAAGAAAGAGGCAGAAAATCGCATAGGACTCGACACGGCGATTACCACGTAAAAGAGAAGCAAAACACACCGCCGAAGACGTGGAGCGCAAAAGCTGATCGACAGCGCCGCTTTATCATTGGTCCGCTCCATCTCGGTGGCGACGTCGATGTCTTATCAGCGACTAACCCGTTCCGGCAAGAAGTTCTCTCTCTCTCTCTCTCCCGGAGCGAACCCACCATTCAAATCAAAACAGAGCGACTCTCCTGCATGCGTGCGCTCGGTATGCGCTCTGCGAACAACTTCGCTCTCCGGTTAGGCTTAGCCAGCGTAGAACTCAAAACCCACCGATCTGCTGGTCTCACCTGTCCGATCGACTCCGATCGGTAGATCTCCCATCAGAAGTGAGCCGGTCACTCGTGAGTTCCCTCTCACCTGTTGCCGAATAGCGGCGCACCGGTTCGCGGCATGCCGTGATTATGCACATAACCGCCAAAGTGGTTTTTAGTTTGTATCGGCTACTCACCGAGTCAATACAGGAAATTGCAAATTCACAACCACGAGAGATTTCGTGAGAACGCGCGCGCGCTACTTTCGTCGCGAGTTGGCTCGTGGATTGTTGATTTTGGTAGTGTTTTGTGTGTTGTAGTGTGTGTGTTCAGTGTCCTCAACGCAGGTCGCTGATCTTTTGAACCTCGGATCGCTGCAGGTGCCAAATTCGGCGAATTGATGTATGACATTCAAAGTTCATATGCATGCTATTGTCTTGATGTTATTAGTGCCGGTTTGATTTCATCGACAAAATTAGCAGTGTGTGTCACGGAAACGTAGTGATCGAAACAGATGTTACGTTGTTTCGCAACTGTTGTGTAATCAGTGATCGGTCAGTTTGATTTGGATTTTTTTTTCACCAGTGAAGGTCAAAATACCAGTGCCAACATACGCGATGTTGTAAGTAGCGACATGACTAACGCGATCGGTAGTGTACAGTGTGACAAGTGCTGAAAAAGTGAATGGTCCTCAAAGTAGATCCCACGCAACTTCCGAGTGTGAACCACCTCCGCGGCGGCGACGGCAGATATCGGTGCGGTGATTTCCTGGCCTGGTCTAGTCTGACCGTTTTCGACCGATCGAACGGCTCGGGCGCGCGTTTGTGTGTGCCCGTCTCAATCCTGCGAATCTCACTTCCACCCACCACCCTTTTCGCATATGCACAGGTGTCAGTAAAACCGTCAAACTGGATACCGGAAGTACCTACACTTTAGCCTACCCGGATTGGCTGAGTGAAGATAATCGGTAAATATTTAAGCGTAGCAGTGCAGCAATTAAGCATACTTTCGGATCCTTTCGAAGTCCATTTACTTCGGATAAGGCGAACGATAGTAAAAGAGAGACAGAGAGAAATGCCTTCATCAATGCGTGCTTTAGTTTCGAACCAAAAGGGAATGTTTTAAGGGTTAATTACACAGCATTTGAACAGGAATCCTTCGAAAGGAATTTAAGTATGTACATTTGTTGATTGCCTTGAAAGGCAAAACTCATAACGTGGAAACTTGAATGAAAGGAAAAGGAAAATTAACACTTGCTTGTGAAAAATCTATAAACGACCGGCGTAATAAGACGAATGCAGCAGGGAGGCAAAGTTCGTATTTTGTGTTCCTTTAATGGCTTATGATGAATGTGAGGTTGTAATTCCGAGCTTCCGTTCATTTTACAAATTGACAGCGGGAGAGGTGAATCTCAATGCATTTTTCAGCTTAGATATTACAAAATAAAGTGTAATGTATAGCATTGGATTTGGCAAATATCTGTGACTAGTAAATTAATGAAACTGCAAAATCAACAAATTTACCTAGCGGAAGTAGGTCATACAGCTGATTTTCTTTCTATTACCATTGCAATATGGTCCCAAAGCCGTGTTTAGGAAATCGAAACTGTTTGCTCCCAAACCGGTGATTTTAGATATATAGTATCTTCGGCAAGCTTTCTTAATATTTGTAGCCGATTTTTATATATTAGCTAAATTTGGGTGGTCCTTGTGGTTAGGTTGTAAACTTTTCAGATATGTGAAATTTTGTCATATAATGCTCTACAAATTGAAGCAACTTTTCTGAACAAACTATATGATTATTTCTAATAGTAAATGTTTTGTGATTTTTTCAAATATTTGAGGTAGGGTGGCTCTTAAAAAATTGGTTTGTTTTAATATGTTTTTATGTGTTAATTTTTCGCAAATGCGTTGTTCCAGAAATTTTTAACGCTTTGAGAAACGCATGTTTTTGCCGAAGCAAGGAAGTTTGATTTGTGATTTTCAAAACAAAAATTGTTTTATTCAGAGCTATATATCTTCGAAGATTGCAAATAGATTTTCAATCCATTGATTCCATTTGAAAGATCGAAACTTTGTTAGTTTTCAGTGAAACAACTGCGAAAGCACTATTTCTTTAAAAAAAATTAATTAGTTTTTAAAAATTAAATATTTTTCATAACTTTTCAAATAGACGAGATAATAACTTTGATGCTTCAGCAAAAATATGCGCCATATAAAGTTCTAAAAGTGCCTCGAAGAAAGTATTTACGATAAATCAATGTATGAAATATTAAATGAAAAATAGTGATTTTTAGGGATCACATTCTCATCGTTCAATCATTTATAGTAAAATCAATTAAGAAATAGTCAATTTGCGTGAAATGCGATAGTTTTCGAGATATTTGAAATTTTGCTCCTTCAAAAACAATTAATTCGTGTAATTATGCTCTTTTTAAAAGTTATTCGCGTTACCCCATCAAAAAATGTCAAAAATTTAATGTTTATCGTTTTAAAGACGTAAAAGCAACCTTTTTAGTGTATTTAGATCATGGAGAAGCTTTCAATAAAAAAGTTTTCCTAACAACAACTTTTGACATTTTTTTATAATTCTTACTATTTGCCGTCAAAAATACAATTTTCTTTTTGAATATGATTCTAAACGCCATTTTAAATCGAAATGCCCTTAACAAAAATTTTCTAAAATGTAGCAGTTCTCGAGATATTTTATCTTTTGTTTTAACAACACAATTATTTTGTTTTATTACGACCTTTTCATAAGTTAGTCGCGTTTCTCGATCAACAATAATAGGTTTTTCAAAAGGCCCGTATTAAATGAAAAATAGTGATTTTTAGGGATCACGTTCTCATCGTTCAATCATTTATAGTAAAATCAATTAAGAAATAGTCAATTTGCGTGATAATAGTGGAAGTCGCCGTCAATTCGATTAGATGTATGACACATTTTTGAAAGAATAGCTCACCGTAATCTAAATGTTAACGACAATTTACAATGACATCAAGAAAAAAATGTGGGCGCGAAAATCGCTAGAATGTAACGCACTACCCTTATCCTTAGTGGTTCATCTATCCCCACTCTCCCCTACAGACTTCGAAGACACTTCAAATAACTAAGCGAAATGTATATCTGTCGTCGAAGAAGTGACAGTGAATATAAATTGAAATGAAAATAAAATGTGATTTCTTGTTTATGAAGTATTCCTCTAGAAGCGCAAGAGATTAATATCTAACTTACCAATTTATAAAACCTAAATTGCCATACGCATATATTTCTATATTTTACTTATTAATGCATACAATTTCCCCTTGATCTTGGCCAATATATCTGTTTATAGATATGCTAAAAATCCGCCCAACAGTGTCATGAGACATTTAATATATTGCAAAATGTATAATTCACTTGACTTTTTTAACATTTAACGACATTCAATTAGCTAGAGATTACTGGATAGGAAAAGTTATGAAAATTAGAGCCATAGTACTCAAGTGAGAGCAAGGATGTGAAGTATACAGATCGGAAAACATTGAAGTGGCAGGGTCATTAGAACAGGCTTAATATCTTACGGGGTTAACTTTTGTCTTCTCCTGATGAGGGTCGAGCTTAGGCAGCATAACTACGAATTCACTTTTCGTTCTTTAGTAGAAGTTTATGTTAGATTGTTGCTAAGACAAGACATGACAATAGGGGGGTCGTTTTTGTTTATTGAATTCAGCGAGCACAGTGTAGTTGTAGTCAGTCGACTGCCTCGTACGCAGCTCACCTGGGATCGATTTCCAACTCCCGAAGGTCAGGTTAGAAAATTTTCTACTCAAAGCCTATCGACAGATGTTAACTACAAATCCAGTCATTGATGGAATTTTTACATTCCTTGTTTTGACGTGAGTCTGTTTTTTCCTTTCTTAAGAATTTTTATGAACGTGTCCACTGGAAACCAGACAGAGAAAGAATGACCGGAATGAAGAAACGGTGAAAATTCACCTTTTTACTTTATAATCAAAATAATTCACATTCTATTCAAGGAAGTCTCTAAAGTTCACAATAAAAAAAATTGAAATGAATTGGCTTCAAGATTTTTTTTAAATATCGTTTTATATCTCGATATACTGGATTCAAGTAGCTTTCATATTTCCAACAAAGTTGTTTAAAATGACATTATCAACAACTTTGCTGAAGACACCAAGTCGCTTACGATTTTTGAAGAGCTAATTCTCCATAATAACTTCTAGGCGATTTAACCACCAAAATTATTACACAAAAGATGCGCTTTTTTATGTTGGGAAGCTTCTTCGCTAAAACTCCAAAGTTGATGCTTTAAAAATTATGTGATCCTGACCGTTAGAAACGCTTTCGAGTATTTATTCCACTTTAAAAGTGCATTTTGTATTTCCATACATTGACCTAATGACATATTATAAAAAAATATATAAAATTATTTATGGAAAGACATTTACAAGGGGGATTACTTCTAGCAATAGAGGCAGGGGGTGAGGTAATCGTTTAGCGGAAATCTGGCACCGCTATAGAGGGATTCCATGAGAAACCGGCCGACCGCAAAATATGACCATCGTCGATTCGAACGAAACTTTGCAGGTGTGTTCGCTGTATGAATCTCCATGATATTCTCTGGTAATTGGAATATTTTGATACAAGAGTAATTTTTCAAAAGGGCGTAAACGTTTCTACGTGTATGAATTTCAAATTTTTTTGTTCGATTACTGTATTTTTTACAGTAAAACTATCTGAGAACAAGTTACAGGGAATGAATACTTCTGTCCGAAAAAAAATATGCGCTGAAAAAAATGTTGTCATTTTTGAAAAAAAACAAAAATTTATGATAAAAAATTTAAATTTCGAAAAAACCCATTTTTTTAAATTTTTTATATTTTGTTACCAAAAACCTAAAGAGAAAAGAAACATTTTGATTGTGATTGCATGATGGAGAAAAAATCGGTAAAAAAGTTTTTCTAACAATAACTTCGTACATGTTTTTCAATTTCATACTAATTGACATACAAAATTGTAATTTTATTACGGAATATAATTCTAAACACCATTTAAAATCAAAATGCATTTAACAAAAATCTTCCAAAATGCGATAGTTTTCGAGATATTTGAAATTTTGCTCCTTCAAAAACAATTAATTCGTGTAATTATGCTCTTTTTAAAAGTTATTCGCGTTACCCCATGAAAAAATGTCAAAAATTTAATGTTTATCGTTTTAAAGACGTAAAAGCAACCTTTTTAGTGTATTTGGATCATGGAGAAGCTTTCAATAAAAAGTTTTCCTAACAACAACTTTTGACATTTTTTTATAATTCTTACTATTTGCAGTCAAAAATACAATTTTCTTTTTGAATATGATTCTAAACGCCATTTTAAATCGAAATGCCCTCAACAAAAATTTTCTAAAATGTAGCAGTTCTCGAGATATTTTAACTTTTGTTTTAACAACACAATTATTTTGTTTTATTGCGACCTTTTCATAAGTTAGTCGCATTTCTCGATCAACAATAATAGGTTTTTCAAAAGGCCCGTAAACTATCGTGCAACTTTCTCTTTGACATCAAAGCGATATTGTAAATCATTTGAAAGTTACATGAAAGCAACCAAAATATATTTCAACCATAGGGTCTGTTGATTAAACTATATAGCTGTATCATATGTTGGTTGTTTTCATGTAACTTTAAAATGTCAATGATGTCAAAGAGAAAGTTGCACGAAAGTTTACGGGCCTTTTGAAAAACCTATTATTGTTGATGGAGAAATGCGACTAACTTATGAAAAGGTCGTAATAAAACAAAATAATTGTGTTGTTAAAACAAAAGTTAAAATATCTCGAGAACTACTACATTTTAGAAAATTTTTGTTAAGGGCATTTCGATTTAAAATGGCGTTTAGAATCATATTCAAAAAGAAAATTGTATTTTTGACTGCAAATAGTAAGAATTATAAAAAAATGTCAAAAGTTGTTGTTAGGAAAACTTTTTTATTGAAAGCTTCTCCATGATCCAAATACACTAAAAAGGTTGCTTTTACGTCTTTAAAACGATAAACATTAAATTTTTGACGTTTTTTGATGGGGTAACGCGAATAACTTTTAAAAAGAGCATAATTACACGAATTAATTGTTTTTGAAGGAGCAAAATTTCAAATATCTCGAAAACTATCGCATTTTGGAAGATTTTTGTTAAATGCATTTTGATTTTAAATGGTGCTTAGAATTATATTCTGTAATAGAATTACAATTTTGTATGTCTATTAGTATGAAATTTAAAAACATGTACTAAGTTATTGCTGGGAAAAATTTTTTACCGATTTTTTCTCCATCATGCAATCACAATCAAAATGTTTCTTTTCTCTTTAGGTTTTTGGTAACAAAATATAAAAAATTTAAAAAAATGGGTTTTTTCGCAATTTAAATTTTTATCATAAATTTTTGTTTTTTTGAAAAATGACACATTTTTTTCAGTGTATATTTTTTCAGCCAATGTATTCATTCCCTGTAACTCGTTCTCAGATAGTTTTGCTGTATAAAATACAGTAATCGAACAAAAAATTTGAAATTCATACACGTAGAAACGTTTACGCCCTTTTGAAAAGTTGCTCTTGAGTCAAAATAATCTTATTACCTGTGGAAAATATTTAGTCTTGCATAACGGTGAAACGTGTAAAGTTTCATTGGAATCTAAGATGGTCGGTCACGATTTTAAAGATTTTCGGACGGATCTTCGTGGAATTCCTCTATACTCAGCGCACGACCAAACAACATTTTCACAGTTGTGATATCCGTCGTCACGAGCGCAAAGACCACTCTTCACGAGACTCATACGCCAGCGATGCGCATCACACATGTGATGATTTGGCAAAGAGAGTCTCTCATTTGCAGGTACGTTGTATTGTGTATTGTCTCCTTGCTCATCGGATTGAATAATATTTTTCCGTCCATAGAATTACTTGAACCTAGAAATGAGGACGGCACTCTTAATTTTTAATTTTATTTGCTCTCCTTCAATACTCAAAATTTAAAAAAAATGCAAAATTATGTACCCACATATTACATATTCTCTTGTGGTTACTTCACTGCTATTCCTAGTTTTTTCGTACAGTACATTGGGACAGACAGTCGCGAGTGGGAATTTGTGAAATGGAAAAATCGAGATGTGATCCAATTATTTTTTAATAGAAGTAAGAAATGCAATATAAATTTATGAAACCATTTTTTACGATGGACAGCTCATATTGTTTTTGCTAACAGAATGAATTTAGGAAAATGAGTTCAAATATGATAGGAAGCCTTGAAAGCTTTCCTCGTCCAAAAACAGCAGTAACTCCAGAAAACATCGACTTTGGTTTTATCCGATCACTGTATTAAGGTACACGATATTGCAGAAGCCGCTTTTGCTTATAGTAGAGCAAAAATGCGATAGCTTACGATTGTCGGAAGGCAGCTAATAATATAAATAATATTATAATAATAGTGATAATAATATGCGCATTGATATTTACTGCATCGAGCTTCGAGGAATGTGAGAAACTAAAGAAAATTTCACAAAGAAACTCAGTGCAAGTTTATTTAGTGACTCGAATGCTCGGCGAGATTTAATGCCAACTGTATCCAGAATCTAGAAACATGTAAAATATATGAACTTCGGAAAACTTTTCAATCACGATGCAAATATTATTGGAGATGAATCTTGTTTGCTTTATTGTTTCATTCATGAAGCGTGAATTACAAAATAGCGGTTCTATTACAGAAGAGTACCCTAGTAGCAATTGAAGTTTTATGGTGGTTTTATAGCCAGCCATAAAACTTAGATTGCGCTTGTAGCATGCTATAAAACTTCAATTGTTACTTGGGTGATTCAGGAAGTTCAACTTGAAGTAAATCCAACATGGCGAATCTGGTTGTCTTAGGTACCTGATTTCAACCAACCGATAGTTCAGCCGAATAGCATGTATAGTAAGCATACTATACATTTGAAAATATTCTTTGATTCATATGTTTTACTTACATTTAATATACAAGTTATATACAAAACCAAAGGCATCATTTTAGTCCCAAAAATGGTATCCTTCCCAGTGAACGGAACTGACAATTGAGATTTTTTTTAATTCGTTTATTTGGCACGGCTCAAGGCGTTAGCTTCACGAAGCCGTGGGTCTTTTATATATTTACATGATGTAAACAATAAAAATAACAAACAATTAATGCTAAGATCGATCCCGTACGCGCGACTTGCCATTGCGCGCAGAGATCCGTTTTCGTGTCGGGAAAATCCTTGCATTCACGTCAACTATATCAAGGGGGTCATATGTATCTTTGTCGTCTTCGCACATGTCCGGGTCATCATCGGGGTTACTGCCTTGATGTTCGCGATCAGGTGTTGTTCCTGACTTCTTTCCCTTTCGGGTCACGACCGTGAACCCTCCGTCATTGCTAGTAGCTCCCTCGTTGCTAGAATTAGCTGTTGAGTTTGTGGTACTTGACGCGGCTTTCGCAGTTGTCATTATTGCTTGAACAGCAGCCACAAATTTGGCAACTGTTTGTGGCTCAGGGAATGATATTGGAGACTGAGTGTTGGTATTTCTTTCTGTAGATGAGCTTTTCTTAGCGGTTTCTGGGCAGAGTTGTCCGTAATGTGCCGTTTGTTCACAGAACTGGCACGTGTTAGTTTGTCCTTGATATGTACATAGAGTACACTGTATAATGGTATCACCCCCTTCTGTTGTGTACTGCAGGGTAAGGTAGGAGGGAATGGGTTGGTCTACCCGCATTCTCACCACAAAAACACCATTTGAAATACCTGGAAAGTAGTTCCTCCACGTATCCTCCGTGATTGATTCCACTTCTCCGAAATACGACATGAATCTTTTAATGGCCACTTTGCAAGTACGTGGTGCCAAATCATGTAATTTAACTTCCACGTTTCCGTTATCCATATACACAGGGATCTTGATTTTTGCGGTGTCACAATCCAGAACGCGTTTCAAGTTGTTTTGCGAAATGAATCTTTCAGTCTGGGCGAATTTGTTGAACGTTATCAGCACCGCGTGTCTGACATGCTCCAACTGAATGAAACTGACGTCTGAAAACCAAAGCTGCATTTTCTCCTTCAGCAAATGTTCTACATCACCAATACTTGGTCTTATGCGGAAAGACCGGAAGTCAATGGCTACCGTGTTGGCCCGAAGAATCACATTTTGTTGTCGAGACTCAGTCATCTTGATAGAATAATAGTAACGGTTCCCTTTGTTCTTCAGACAAAGCACACAAGAAAAAAGCAACTGCTTGCGCTGGCTTGGGTAGCAGCAGAGAGCACACTGGTATTGTGACTGATGCCTTTGGTGGTTGAGAATAGACTCAACAATTGAGATATGACAAGACATCAGCTCAACTTGATAAGCGGTTCCTCGTAAGCAGCTATTATCCGAAAACCAAAAGAAGTGTTGTTTTGTTCAACACAAAAATGTACATTTCACAAAAATTAACTTGTTCCGTTATTGAGGAGTTCATTAACACATGTAATATGAATAAAATTAGACTAAACCATCGATTGTGGAAACGTATTTTGTTTCGAATCAAGAACAATTGATTTTACTAACGCTCCTTTTATGCCCAACTTTTTTCTCATGCGTATAGAATTCCAAAACTATTTTTCATTAGAAATGATGAGACCATGAAACACGAAAATCCCTATTTCATAAACATAGGTACTTCCCACGAAGTGTTACAAGCTGCTCAATTTTTACCTTCCAATGCTCAATATATTTTTCTAGAATATTTACAATAGTCTTATTTTGTAGAAAACGTGGTCAAGGACAGTCTAAATTGATTGGTTTTATAAGTTTTCAATAATCTTGCAAAATAACAAAGAAATATCAACCTTTCATTTTTCGTCCTCAACGTAAACTATCCCTGGCAGCACTGCTCCATAGGAATTCAATCAGACTAATTGCAATAACTTCAGTTCTAGAGTTATTACGGGTAACAGTTAGTGCTGAATAGAAAAGTAATGGTCACATTTATTAGCTTTACTAGTTTTTGTGAACAAATTCTACCTAAACTAAAAGTTATAGCTGTTTAGAAACGTTGTTGTTCATAAACAACATGGTCATAAAAGGGTCAATAATTCGAATGTCAGTTGCACATGTATTCTCTAATACTCCAGTTGATGATTTAAATAACTCGTTATACTTAATAATAACTCAAAACAGGAATTACTAGTGAATGTTTATTGTGCACGTAGGGCATTGGGCGCAAAGTTTTATTCCATTTTTTGGTTCAGTACGAAATTCAGCCATCAAAAATATTTGATGCGTATTTTTTTATTTCAATATAATTCTCGAGAATTTTTTTTATGAATTTCCACGTTTGTATAAAAGTACTTTTCTTGAATCGTTCATACTGTTATAAATAAAGACACAAAAATTTGTCCAAGACATTCGAACGCTTTTTGCTCAATTTTCGGACGAATCTTGAGAAAAGACCCTGGCAAAGTGACATGCAAGAAAGCTGTATTTCTGCTACGTCGTTGTACAGCAACATTTCAGATGGGAGCCCAGATTCCTTTCTCCTTGAATTACTAAATGAAGAGAACATTATAACGATACGAGAAATTATTAACGCGGTAACGATAAAGTGTATAATAATAAAGTCTTCTGGTATGTTGCATGATTATCTACATTTTGATGATATAGTTGCAGTAATTAATTCCCATTGAAGGGACATATTTACTACAAGGTTTTTTTTAAGTATGAGAATTAAGATGAAGTCTTCAGAACTGTTGAAGAGCTTATTTTACCGAATATCTTTACTGAAGACCAAACATCCCTATTTATAGCACACTCCAAGTTATAGACCGGTGTTTGCTAATGATACCTTAAACAGTTTTTAACCAGTTTTTCAATATCGTGAATAAAGATTAATTGTGTTTCCAGAATCATGCATATTATTCTTTGGTCTATCTCTTCGCTAGTTTCAATGGTAGGGGACGGTGGAGAGTTGTGAACCATGGGGAGTTGTGAACACCGTCGATTTCCGCTAAGCTATAGATGATAAAAATGTGGTAACAACTTTTAAATGTTTGTACTGTTATGGTGTCACTTTCTCATTAGCAAATGTTGCATTAACTCATGTTCTTTATGTTTAGGTAACTAGCGACCAAATATACCAAACAAAAAAATTTTTTACTCGGTTGTATTTGTGGTATGGGGAGTCCCCGTTATGTAACCGTTTTCAAAGTAAATTAGTGCAAAACATTCCTTGGGTAATTGGCTTTCATCGACAAAAAATATTGGAACAACTTTTAGTGTGTCGATGGAGATACGTTTCATTCGAAGATATGTAAAGTGGGCAGTTGCGAACCACCCTTAGTGGGGAGTTGTGAACCGTACATTTCAGTGGGTTATAGTGTTTTTTCAAAGTAGAACAGTATCATAATTCGAAAATCAGGGATGAATCATACATATTACGATATAAAAATGTTCAATTTTATGCGAAGAACAGGATTCTGCCACAATTTTAATTTCCCCGTGCTACAACCACGAATTCAAATGGCTTGGCGCGAATCATGTTGTCGCCGACTTATTGCGAATTAGATCACTTTTCCATCTCATCTTAAGTTTAGTAACATACCGTGAATCGCCATACCTTGTCAGGATGATGTAGCTATATTAAAGAATTTATTTTAAGGGGTCATCCACAAACCAGAAGCAAGAATGTTGAAGGTGTTAAAGATACGATTTGGATGATTTTTTGAAAGGGAAGCTCCGTCAATGATGAAGCATTCTACTTAACGCCAATTGACCGTGCCGGTGGTTGAGTGGTACGCGTGACCGCCCCTCACCCCAGTTGGTATGGGTTCAATCCCAGCCGAGGTCGTTGAGATTTTTCTGAGGTGAAAAAAATCTATGGTCACATCTTCTTTCGGAAGAGACGCAAAGCCGTTGGTTCCCGGTCCATGAGTTGATGAAAACAAAGAACGCCAATTACACACCACTTTGTTCCCATTTATTCACATAATCAATGAGAACTAGTTAAATAATTGTAAAGATTGATACTGTTTATGAGATAGAAGTTTCAATTTTATAATGCCTCAGAGGAAACTACTTTGACTGGCCATCTGATTCATCGTTCGATGCTGATACACTACTTGTTTTGTTACTATTGTCTACTATACTTGTTTTGTTACTATTAAGTCATAGAAGATTGGAAAAAGTCAACTCTTTTCAATTGTTCGTAAAATTCTCGAAGTCAAGCCCCTCAATAGTTTACCGATTCACCAAAATCTAGCTCGTAAAATTATTTCTCACGCGACTTCCTTTTTTCACCAGCTAAAAGACTTCCGGCTTTTGCAACGAATTCTTGCACTCACGCTGACTTTGCTGTGCCATGCCAGTTTGATCCTTTATGATCCTAATTTCGACCCGCCAGCAATCCAGCCAGAAAGTCAGTCGTCGTTTCGGCTGGCGAAACAACCATGAGAATTCTCATAATTAGCTGTGCAGTTGCCTATCGTATTCCGGCACGGATTCGTGGATAATTAGAAATCACCGGCAAAACTGATGCACCCCCTACCGACTAGGCAGCCATCGCCACGGCAACGAGCCCAGGTGCTAATTGTTCCTCTCCTTCGTCGTTAATTTGGTTCCTTTCTGCTCTGCAGCCAGCAGCTATAGAACATAAACAATCTGTTCTGGTTGGCAAATATGTCAAATATTCACCTGTTACAACCTCGCCAGCCGTCCTCTACGTGCGGGTACCTGTATTAGAATCCCGAAAGCTCGCCTGTTGCGATAAAACCAGTCTGACCACTTGTTTCGTGCTCGTTTGTCCCGAAGACGACAACGACGACGACTGGTTATTGAAATTTTGGGACTGAGATTTCCCTTTCTGCGAACCCCATATTGGCTTGCGCCGGCCAGGGATCTGCTATCCAGTTATTGGAACACAAACTGGTTCGGCGTATGGCCTAGTATAGTAGGCTGCCTCAGTTTCAGGGTGCTTCTTCGTTTACGGGCCTCAGGATTTGTGGTAAGCGCACGCTCGCATTCTTAATGACTGGTTTAGAGCCGTGGCAAAGTAAAAAAAAACAAAAACATCCAAACAGAACCAGTCCTGTCCGAAGCCCGGAAAAAGCGTGCTACACCACTGCCGGCGCGGGGTGTTGCTTTTTTGGCACTCGCATCGGCACTTGTTGCTTCAGTGACGGCCTTCATGGCAGCTTCCGGTTTGTAATCTGGATGGAAACCGGATCGACTCGACCGGTTCTGGGATGGCAAGGTGTCAGATGATTTGTTTGTGTGATGCGGTACCCGGTAAACGAAAAGTAATAATGACTAATTCTAGCTTGTACAGGTGTTCGAAGTTTAAAAAGACGTTATTTAAATACAGTCAGCTATTTTAAATGTGCAACGAACGACATTGACCTAGAAATCCGTTGGATTCCGAGCAATCATCATCCCGAGCAGCTGTGACCACATTTCGCAGCACACCGAATTGCGCCCAAAGACAGTGCGAGATGCCGGAACGAGATGAAAAAGATGGGTGGGTAATGTCTAGGACATAACCGGAGTGTCGTGACTACTCGTTTGACTTGTAATTCAAATCGAATGATACTCAATGAAATATGTGGGATTGTTTCAAGTTATTCTTTATAATAATTATGGTGGTTTTGAAAAGAACCTTTATTGTTGGCGTCTGCGTTGATAGGGGATGCGCTGGATTCTAAGCTGGTTGAGACATTCATTCATGAAATGAACAATTTTCTTCCTTTGAAATATCAATGTTAAAATCTCTCGAAACAACCATCGGAATCTTTTTCGTACAAAAATGAACACACTTAGCAAAAACCTAGGAGCGGGTAATGTCCGGGACATAACCGCGATGATCATATTCTTAAAATTCTGCTTGTATCTCTTTCAAATGGCTAAATTTTACGCATTAAGTTCGATTCACCGGGCTCAGCGAAATTTTCCTGGGGATCCCGTTCGTTAGTATATTCAGCAAAACAATTTTATTAACGAGTTCTCCGCATTGAATACAGGTCAATAATTTCATATAATGATTTCAACAAGCAGACAATGTGCATGTATGACAGGTGGGAGTGTTCTGAAGTGTTTTTAGTGGAGGTAACAACATAAAATCATGTATTGGACATTTTACAATGATTCTCCTTAACCCTGCAAAACCACGGGGTTGGCAGCAGAGGGTTAAGTTGTTTGGAAGAGATGACAGTTAATATATGATAACTAAAAATATAAAATTGTTCTATAAATTGCAAAGTTATTGCCGCGTTGACCTGAAAATTTGTCATTTCATTCATAAAGGAACAATCATTGAAATTATGTCAATTTATGCTTTGCAAGATTTGAAATAACTTCGAAGTGTGGTCACGACACCCCTGTTATGTCATATACATCACCAACCCATCTTTTCATCATTCGTTTTGGTGTAGCTTTCGCTTAGTGTCAGAGTTGCGACATTCACTGATTTTCTTGGAAGGATTTGCAAAAACCTTCGAGTTTGTAGATTAGAAAAACATTTTCTCATGATTCACTGGTAAAAGTACAGAATTACCAAGCGCAAACTTAATACTAGTTAATAAAAGAAACTTTCTAATTAAATTCTTTTTCCATTTTACATTCGTCCTAATAAGGACGGTTTGTAGATAGCTATGTTGATACAAGACGGGAATCTTTTAAAACAATTAAAACCTTACCGACGATTGTTTTTACTGCGTACATACATCTTTCCCCTTTCGCAGCTCACTCCGAATGAGTACGCTTCGCATCAAGGTGTTCCTATTTATAGACTTTACAATGCAGATGGAAGGCCGTCCTTTTGTTCGATAAATGAAAATATTTTCATCATTCGTTTTGGTGTAGCTTTCGCTTAGTAGTAGAGTTGCCACATTCTATGATTTTCTTGGAAGGATTTGCAAAAACCTTCGAGTTTGTAGATTAGAAAAACATTTTCTCATGATTCACTGGTAAAAGTACAGAATTACCAAGCGCAAACTTAATACTAGTTAATAAAAGAAACTTTCTAATTAAATTCTTTTTCCATTTTGCCTTCGTCCTGATAAGGACGGTTTGTCTATGTTGATACAAGACGGGAATCTTTTAAAACAATTCAAACCTTGCCGAAGATTGTTTTTACTGCGTACATACATCTTTCCCCTTTCGCAGCTCACACCGAATGAGCACAGTTTTCATCATGGTGTTCCTATTTATAGACTTTACAATGCAGATGGAAGGCCGTCCTTTTGTTCGATAAATGAAAATATTTTCATCATTCGTTTTGGTGTAGCTTTCGCTTAGTGGCAGAGTTGCCACATTCACTGATTTTCTTGGAAGGATTTGCAAAAACCTTCGGGTTTGTAGATTAGAAAAACATTTTCTTACGATTCACAGGTAAAAGTACAGAATTACCAAGTGCAAACTTAATACTAGTTAATAAAAGAAACTTTCTAATTAAATTCTTTTTCCATTTTGCCTTCGTCCTGATAAGGACGGTTTGTCTATGTTGATACAAGACGGGAATCTTTTAAAACAATTCAAACCTTGCCGAAGATTGTTTTTACTGCGTACATACATCTTTCCCCTTTCGCAGCTCACACCGAATGAGCACAGTTTTCATCATGGTGTTCCTATTTATAGACTTTACAATGCAGATGGAAGGCCGTCCTTTTGTTCGATAAATGAAAATATTTTCATCATTCGTTTTGGTGTAGCTTTCGCTTAGTGGCAGAGTTGCCACATTCACTGATTTTCTTGGAAGGATTTGCAAAAACCTTCGGGTTTGTAGATTAGAAAAACATTTTCTTACGATTCACAGGTAAAAGTACAGAATTACCAAGTGCAAACTTAATACTAGTTAATAAAAGAAACTTTCTAATTAAATTCTTTTTCCATTTTGCCTTCGTCCTGATAAGGACGGTTTGTCTATGTTGATACAAGACGGGAATCTTTTAAAACAATTCAAACCTTGCCGAAGATTGTTTTTACTGCGTACATACATCTTTCCCCTTTCGCAGCTCACACCGAATGAGCACAGTTTTCATCATGGTGTTCCTATTTATAGACTTTACAATGCAGATGGAAGGCCGTCCTTTTGTTCGATTAATGAAAATATTTTCATCATTCGTTTTGGTGTAGCTTTCGCTTAGTAGCAGAGTTGCCACATTCACTGATTTTCTTGGAAGGATTTGCAAAAACCTTCGAGTTTGTAGATTAGAAAAACATTTTCTCATGATTCACTGGTAAAAGTACAGAATTACCAAGCGCAAACTTAATACTAGTTAATAAAAGAAACTTTCTAATTAAATTCTATGTTTGTCTATGTTGATACAAGACGGGAATCTTTTAAAACAATTCAAACCTTGCCGAAGATTGTTTTTACTGCGTACATACATCTTTCCCCTTTCGCAGCTCACACCGAATGAGCACAGTTTTCATCATGGTGTTCCTATTTATAGACTTTACAATGCAGATGGAAGGCCGTCCTTTTGTTCGATAAATGAAAATATTTTCATCATTCGTTTTGGTGTAGCTTTCGCTTAGTGGCAGAGTTGCCACATTCACTGATTTTCTTGGAAGGATTTGCAAAAACCTTCGGGTTTGTAGATTAGAAAAACATTTTCTTACGATTCACAGGTAA
Organism: Topomyia yanbarensis; assembly: GCF_030247195.1. Lineage (NCBI taxonomy): Eukaryota > Metazoa > Arthropoda > Insecta > Diptera > Culicidae > Topomyia > Topomyia yanbarensis. Next base: position 268,771,989 of record NC_080672.1, on the reverse strand, counting down.
AAGTACAGAATTACCAAGTGCAAACTTAATACTAGTTAATAAAAGAAACTTTCTAATTAAATTCTTTTTCCATTTTGCCTTCGTCCTGATAAGGACGGTTTGTCTATGTTGATACAAGACGGGAATCTTTTAAAACAATTCAAACCTTGCCGAAGATTGTTTTTACTGCGTACATACATCTTTCCCCTTTCGCAGCTCACACCGAATGAGCACAGTTTTCATCATGGTGTTCCTATTTATAGACTTTACAATGCAGATGGAAGGCCGTCCTTTTGTTCGATAAATGAAAATATTTTCATCATTCGTTTTGGTGTAGCTTTCGCTTAGTAGCAGAGTTGCCACATTCACTGATTTTCTTGGAAGGATTTGCAAAAACCTTCGAGTTTGTAGATTAGAAAAACATTTTCTCATGATTCACTGGTAAAAGTACAGAATTACCAAGCGCAAACTTAATACTAGTTAATAAAAGAAACTTTCTAATTAAATTCTTTTTCCATTTTGCCTTCGTCCTGATAAGGACGGTTTGTCTATGTTGATACAAGACGGGAATCTAAAACAATTCAAACCTTGCCGACGATTGTTTTTACTGCGTACATACATCTTTCCCCTTTCGCAGCTCACACCGAATGAGCACAGTTTTCATCATGGTGTTCCTATTTATAGACTTTACAATGCAGATGGAAGGCCGTCCTTTTGTTCGATAAATGAAAATGTTTTCATCATTCGTTTTGGTGTAGCTTTCGCTTAGTGGCAGAGTTGCCACATTCACTGATTTTCTTGGAAGGATTTGCAAAAACCTTCGGATTTGTAGATTAGAAAAACATTTTCTCATGATTCACTGGTAAAAGTACAGAATTACCAAGCGCAAACTTAATACTGGTTAATAAAAGAAACTTTCTAATTAAATTCTTTTTCCATTTTGCATTCGTCCTAATAAGGACGGTTTGTCTATGTTGATACAAGACGGGAATCTTTTAAAACAATTCAAACCTTGCCGAAGATTGTTTTTACTGCGTACATCCATACAATCTTTCCCCTTTCGTAGCTCACACCGAATGAGTACGCTTTGCAGCCTTCGATGTTTTGGTAGCATTTTTAGTGGCAGTTACTACCGCCTTTTCAGTGACTGCGTTTCTTAGCCTTTGGCTTTTTGGCCTTCTCACCGCCACCACCGTTTTTCCTCTCTCCGGTGGTAGCCAATTTGATTGGTCGTCCGATGCAGCTTCTCACGACCACGCACGTCTGTTATGCACTGCGTCTTACACACGTCTGGCTTTGAGAAAAGCTGCGACACCCCTATTTATAGGTTTTATCATTAATGTTGATTCTCATTTAAAGTAGTTTTTGAACTATTTAAACAAATTTTATATAGCAAACAACGTATCGGTAGCAAGCGTTGAACGTTTTCCTTCCGATTTATGAAACAAGATTGGCAATCCGTTTAGTAGAAGAAAAGTTATTAAGGTTCAAATTGTACGTAACGCTTTCGCTAATATTCACTACTATCGCTTTCTCGCTCGTTCTCGTGGCGTGCATGAGCCTTTCCTTTCCGCCCGGGTTCTAATGACATAACCGAAACTAATATGCCGGCTTTCCCCCACCAACTGCTCTCGTCAAGCAACCCAATACGAATAATCAAAGGAACAAACATGTAGTGAACCTATATATAAACTTTTCATTATTTTATTGTTCATTTGCTGCACCATTTTGACGGCTCTGTGCGGGATGGGCTGAAAATTTTCACTTTTCCGAGTCGTTTTCGAAAGATTTTTCAAAACACTATTTTTCCGTTGATAATGAATGTCCTACATATTCCAAAATTTAATACAACATTGGTACAAATATTTTCGACAAAATGCCGAAGAAATTGATTAAATCCATTCAGTACAACAAAAGATATAAGCGTTCAAAATCTTACATCATTTTTCTGCCGAAATTTTGAAAAGGGGCCCCTATATTGAAAGGTAAGTCGTTAGTCACGACAAAAAAACGGTCCAAGCGTCCTATCGCACGTCCAATAATCAAACCTCATTATATGCAAATCTGTCCTCGGAACGACGCAATCACAAATCCAGAAACTTTCACACGGCCCGAAACCATCTATCTACGAGAGCGTTTTTTTTTCCTCCACCGTATCTTCGGTCCTTGGAAAGACCAACGGATAAAAGTCGCCTTGAAGACCGAGCACCAGCAAGACCAGGAAAAAAAATCTCAAACCGATGAAACGGACCCTTCCATCATCAGCGACGGCTACAACACGGAAGGATCGCGCGAACTGTCCGTCGCCGTGGTCCCTCGCTGGGCTCCGGTGCAAGCCAACGGACCTTAAAAAAGGACCAGCCTTCCTATTCTGCCAGAGGCGAGATGTCCAACGATGTTAAATAATAACCTCCAAACAATGGGATGAATGAGCATTTTTTTGTACTCAATCTACCCCGTTGCCTTCGCGTAGGAAAAGAATAAGGAACAGAGCGGAGATGTAATAAAATGATCACACATAAGTGAAGGGAACAGATTTCGTAATAAAAAGGGGTAAGGAACCCTTTTTTCGGCAGTAATACAGCACACCGGCGGGAATCCCTTCAGAGTGTGTGTGCGAGTAATGCTCATTTTCCTACCGAGCTCCGAGGTCCGGCAGGCACCGCCACTCTGTTATTATCCTTTATGATATTTATTCTTCACGAAGCGCGACGGACAACAAAGTTCGAAACTACTTATAATGGCCAGGGGTCTACCTGGAAGATATCCCGTGGAATGCCGAATCGAAGGGGCAATGAGCATTTTCGAATCAAGACAGAGTTGGATTCAGCACGCAGCGGCTTCATTGACAGCGGTAGGGACTGGGAAAGGGGATTTTGACTCTGGCCGAAAGTTGCGTTGCGCAGGCTGGCCTAGCGTGAAGATCCGTTCAGGAAGCAAGAGTTGTGTTCTTTAGACGCACAGCACACAAGGCATGCTGCGATTGTTGCTGTCGCTACGCGTTTGGGCGCAGCAGGACCTTAATTCGACCACCCCGCTGTTTACGCGTTGTACAGCCTTTCGGTCGATTCTAGTACTGCCATCTCGCGATGGGAGGAAAATTCATAATTAGAGTACGTTGCGTTTCGCTCTTTTCATTTTTTTTGTTGTTACGTTTAGACGCGAACAAGGCTGTATTGGTGACCGTAGGAATACGCCTTCTGTTTTGCTTTTTTTTACTTTCGGCGGTCCAAAAAAGCTAATTGAAGGCTTCAAATCGCCACTTAGTTTTTCTCGTGAAGCAAGTTGGGCACCAACAAGTACTTTAAATACTGTGTTTAATATTGCTCACTTGCGAGGTCGTTTACACCAAGGATGTAATCGGAACGTCGTGGTTCGTGCGTTGAACTTGCATCGCCAGCTTGCTGTCAGAGAATTTGAGCACCTGAATGCAAGCGCATAGTTCGACATAGGTTTACGGTTTACCTAGTTTTTTAGAAACATTATATTATACAATAAATATCGGTACACAATGCAATTTATTTATAATAACTCAAAGTAGTGACAGTATTCGATAGAAAATCAAGCGATATCCCATTATTGTCATCTTTATAATTTGTTTTCTCGAAGTCGCTCGTCAGAAAATTAAAATTTCCAAAGTGATTGCCGAGTATTTGATTCTTAATCGTTCGAAATACAACTTTCACCGAATTGGAGTATGTCTTTTCCCTTCAATCACTTTTTCCTACTAAATCGTACTAAGTCTACAAAAAAAATTGTAGTCATCTCTACGAGCGGGCTTTCTCAATACTTTCTACGATTTTTAGTCATCCATGTAAAATCGTAGTGTGGGAATTTCTTTTGTTTCTATATTTTACCCTTTCGTGTCCAACTTTTTTTAGTGCATGTAGGGTTTCAAAACTATTTTTCCTTGAAAATGGTGGGATCAAGAAACACGAAAAGCCTTTTTCATAAAGATAGGTGCTTCCCTTACAGTGCTGGAAACTGCTCAATTTTTACATTACAATGCTCAATGCAAATCTCCTAGAATAATTATAATAGTCTAATTGCGTGTAAAAGGTAGCCAAAGACAGTCTAAATTGATAAGTTTTATCAATTTTCATTGATATTGCAACATAACGAAGATATTTGAAAAAATCATTTTCCGTCGTCAACGTAAATTGTCACTAGCAGCACTACTCCATCGGAATCCAATCAGACTAATTGCAATAACTTTTTTACATTTTAACGACATTCAATTAGCTAGAGATTACTGGGTAGGGAAAGTTATGAAAATTAGAGCCATAGTACTCAAGTGAGAGCAAGGATGTGAAGTAAACAGATCGGAAAACTAGAAGTGGCAGGGTCATTAATGGCAATAACTTCAGTTCTAGAGCTGATCTTTGTAACTATTAATGCTGAAATGAAAGGCACTAGTCACATTTAATAGCCTTACTTATTTTAGTGAGCACATCTTGCCTCAATAAAAAGTTATAGCTGTCTAAAAACTTTGTTGTCCACAAACAACATGGGCATGAATGGGTTAATATAAAACTTTTAAAAAAATATCGTTGCTTCAAATATGAATGTAACCTTTCCATGCCTAACTTTTTTCTAGAGCATATAGGATGTCAAAACTATTTTTCCTCAAAACTGTTGGGGTCTAGAGACACGAAAGACTTGTTTTTATCAAGATAGATGCTTTTGTTGAAGTGTCAGAATCTGCTCAATTTATACCTTCCGATGCTCAATACATTTCTCCTTGAATTTAGTCCAATTGCTTGGAAAAGGTGGTCGAAATAGATAGGCTTCAGTTTTCAATAATATTTCGAGGCGATGTACATCAAAATTTATTTTAACTATTCAGATAATGATCGTGACTTTGAATATTTTTCTTATTTTACTGATTATTCAAGAGATTTTGGTGTCAGTCACATTAATCTTCAAGATATCTTATCTGGTCTCAATGATCTAGATGCCAGTAAAGGCACAGGACCTGATGGAATTCCCCCTGCTTTCATAAAGGTTTTAGCAACTCAGCTCACGCCACCTTTATCCTGACTGTTCAATAAGTCACTTCAATCTGGTAATTTCTCAAAAATCCGGAAAAATCTTTTTTAATGCCTATTTATATATTTATATTTATATCGTATATAATATCTATACGATATATTTATATCGTATAAAATATCGGATAATCGCAATTATCATGGAATTTCCATTCCGTTTTGCTTTTCTAAACTTTTCGAATATATCATAAATAGAAACATTTTTAACCAAATCAAACATAAAATGACAAATGCACAGCATACGTTTTTTAAAGGCCGTTCAACAAGTACAAACCTTCTAGAATTTGTTGATTACTCGTTAAATGCCATGGATAAAGAAAATCATATAGAAGATCTTTACACTGACTTCAGCAAAGCTTTCGATAAACTTGACATTCCCATGTTAGTTTTCAAACTTAAAAAAATAGAAATCGAGACGAGACTCCTCAATTATATTAAGTCGTATCTAACAGATCGCAAGCAAATAGTAAAATTCTGTGAGATGAAATCCGATATAATTAAAGAGAAATTCCACGAAGATCCATCCGAAAATCTTTAAAGTCGTGACCGACCGTCTTAGATTCCAATGAAACTTTACACATTTCACCGGTATGGAAGACTAAACATTTTTCACAATCAGTAAGATTATTTTGACTCAAGAGCAATTTTTTTGAAAAGAGCGTGGACATTTCTACGTGCATTAATTTCAATTTTTTTCCGATTACTGTGTTTTATAAAGCAAAACTTTTTGAGAACGAGTGACAGAGAATGAATATTTCTGTACGAAAAAAATATGCACTGAAAAAATGTTGTGTCATTTTCTAGTCTAGTCTACTCTACACATACACAGCCAATACATGTAGGGATCCTGGAAAATTGCAGACGTTCGTCCACAATTTTTCTTGTCATTATTATTGTTTGTGGCACATATTGAATATGACACAAGCATTAAAGCTACCAGGCCAACTGGGCAGCGTACAAAATAAAGATGATTCAAAATTATACGTCAATCAAATTATTCATTCAATGAATAATTTCATCAACGGATTATTTTGAACCTTGAATAAGGAAGAAACGTGGACAACCGCACACAACCGTTTCAATTTGATGGGGGTTTGAAAAATCGTTGGGAGTGACTTTGCTAAGAGGGTTACTGTCACTCCTTTGGTCCTAGGTTCCTGGGATGGAACAGAAGTATTTAGTCCTTCCCTGGCTAATGAGCCAGGGTTATAGTGCCCTTACTCGCTCTCTGAAACAATAGAGAAAATTGGCGAAATCGGTTAATTAGTAGTAATATAAACAAAAAACGCATAAAATACAAACCAACAGACAACTCACCTTCGACAAAAATCCATACAGAACTTCTATGTCCTAATAGGCAGTACAGGATCATGAAAACAGAAACCTTCCACGTTCATTGGGCGTTGACGGAAAACACAAATAACTGTACCGTATACTTCACAGTAGGCCAAACCGATACTAAAAATCGACTGAGAAGTCATTGCTATTTCTATTTGGTTCAAAACAACAATAGTGATTCCTCAAACAAACATACACACACGAAAGATAGGAAACCATAACCAGTAACATTAGGAAAAATTCGTTATGATACTTGTATTAAAAAATCTTTTAAGAATCAAGTATTGTAATGCTGAAACCAATTACCAACTAATACAACAATAAATTAGACTAGTTGATGAAGAGATTACAGTGTCAAATGTTGAAATGTCGAGCCAACGAATCAGATGAATAGAAACTCCTAACTTCAATCTTTCCAAAAGCCAAAATTAGGGACTTAATATATTAGAAATTTAAGCATCCCGTGATTCAGGATTTAGCTTATTTGTATATTTTAGAGAAATCAGGCCTAGACAAAATTTGGCATCCGTGGGTTTAAACAGATATCTAGTAATTCCCTATTTGGGATTTTAGCAAAGAATTTCAGAATTCCACGGGTCTAGAAATTTTGAGATATATTCCTCATTTCTAGCTTAAAACTTCCGTTTTTATCCGCAATATTTACAGAGTTCTACCGACTTACAAAACTGAGAATATACGACAGCCACCAACCTAAAACTTCGGATCCAATAATCTTATTGGGGTATTCAACATTAAGCCGACTAAACGGGTGAAATCATTCTAGCGAAACCCCATCTGGAACCTGCCACATCTAATTTAAACAGAAGAATATTCTCCCTCTATTCCATTCAAACAGTTATAATATATATAAAAATATTAGTCATTGATACTTCCTTTGGCCGGACAGATTTCTTAGTGTCTTTCAATGGCGACCACTCTCTATAAGATTTTCCTCACTTTCATTACAAAAATACATCACTCGCGGAAATCGTACACTTTTTAAAACGGAAAACTCGCATACACCATAATTTCGGAAGGAAATTGACAGCAGTCGCAGTTGGATATTTCCTTATTTATCACACAAAAAGTTTTGCTGATTTGACAACACAGTTCCGGTAAAAAGCCGTCGGGAATGGCATTCTTCGCGAATACCCAGATTTACCATTACTATCTTTTGACTTGCCTTTCAATTTCTCACATTTTCCGCAATTTTTTTTCTCTGCCTTTCTTATTTTTTAAGTTTTTACTTTGCGGCGGGCTCTGGGCCTGTGTATAAATAAACTCTTCTGAAAAGACCAAGTTTCCGACTTCCCGATTAAAAACATTGATTGAACTCGGTATCTGAGCATCTCGTGGATCAAAGATAAACCGCTAAGTATTCTAAATATTTTGAATATTCAGTAGTGACGATATCTCGTCCAGATAAGCTAAGAATTGTGATATTTTGTCTAAAGCAAGCAAATGACGTTAGTAACGACAAGGCTTGTATGAAGGACTATACGCGTCTACATGGCCACTCATAAAGTTGAGATCGACAGTGGGATCATCGATTCGAGTTTGTGCGTGGATTTCTGTAGCACGGGGTTAGCTATTTCAAGGTACCTTTACTTCGAATGTACCCTATTTGGCATAAAGTCATTTAGCATAACAGTCATTTGGCGTAAAGTCAGTTAGCATAATGACCGTTTGGCATAAAGCTTTATTGAGGCAAAATTGTGTGTCCCTTCAAACTCGTATCGGCTGAACTGTGGTGTTTAATTACTTCTTCTTCAAAGAGAATCCTCTTTCCGTTCGGCGGTTCGTACCGCTCGTCATGTATTGCAGGGTTGAACTAAACACAAGCAAATGTTCCATTATAGTAACAAAGTTAAGAATGGGAGAATTAGAAGGATAACTTTTGCGTTGGGAATGCTGAGAAATGGATATGCATATTGTATGATTTATTTACATGCCTCGTGCATAAACAGTGCCTGAGGAATCTATAGCGTACACTTAAAAGACGCTCTAAGCACTCTTGCACAAAAACTAAAAAGAGCTACACCATCCTTCACGACAAATAATTATGCTCTCTAGGATCAATCTAACAGATAACTCATTTTCACCAAAATTCCAAATGGGACTCTAATGCTTAAATGCGCGGTACGGACTTTGTTAGCAATGATATAAACGCTTTCAAATGTAGGTGAAGTGCCTATTTTCACCCTATTAGGCAGAGTGCCTCACTAATTCATTAATTACTCTACCTACAAACGATGTAATCCATACAAATTGGCATCAACAGCTTTGCTTCGTTGTTGAGAAGCAAGATAACGCAAATGCACCGAAAACGGTGAAATGCTCGTGTTTGAGTGCAACGGAAACGAGTGACTCTATTGTTGTCTTAGCATTTGACTCAATGCGTTGAACAAAACAGGCAGACGCTGCTCTAACCAACGGTTTCAATGGGTAGAGTAATTAGTCTCTGGTAGAGTAATAATAGAAACCAGGCGAAAATAGGCTAATTACCCTATAAAAACCGTAAACAGCAGTGAAATCCTACCCCCGATTAGTAGTGCCTACCTGTGGTTCTGGCTATCTGAATCCATTTTCAGTCAAACACTTTATTCAAAGGTACAGTACTTAATATTCCCAAAACAATAATCTTTGCATACTATCCGTCACTCTCTACTCCTGAAAAAATGTTGTGTCATTTTTCATAAAAACAAAAATTTGTGTTAAAAATTTAAATTGCAAAAAAATCCATTTTTCTAATTTTTTATATTTCGTCAACAAAAAAGATGGGTGGGTAATGTCTAGGACATAACCGGAGTGTCGTGACTACTCGTTTGACTTGTAATTCAAATCGAATGATACTCAATGAAATATGTGGGATTGTTTCAAGTTATTCTTTATAATAATTATGGTGGTTTTGAAAAGAACCTTTATTGTTGGCGTCTGCGTTGATAGGGGATGCGCTGGATTCTAAGCTGGTTGAGACATTCATTCATGAAATGAACAATTTTCTTCCTTTGAAATATCAATGTTAAAATCTCTCGAAACAACCATCGGAATCTTTTTCGTACAAAAATGAACACACTTAGCAAAAACCTAGGAGCGGGTAATGTCCGGGACATAACCGCGATGATCATATTCTTAAAATTCTGCTTGTATCTCTTTCAAATGGCTAAATTTTACGCATTAAGTTCGATTCACCGGGCTCAGCGAAATTTTCCTGGGGATCCCGTTCGTTAGTATATTCAGCAAAACAATTTTATTAACGAGTTCTCCGCATTGAATACAGGTCAATAATTTCATATAATGATTTCAACAAGCAGACAATGTGCATGTATGACAGGTGGGAGTGTTCTGAAGTGTTTTTAGTGGAGGTAACAACATAAAATCATGTATTGGACATTTTACAATGATTCTCCTTAACCCTGCAAAACCACGGGGTTGGCAGCAGAGGGTTAAGTTGTTTGGAAGAGATGACAGTTAATATATGATAACTAAAAATATAAAATTGTTCTATAAATTGCAAAGTTATTGCCGCGTTGACCTGAAAATTTGTCATTTCATTCATAAAGGAACAATCATTGAAATTATGTCAATTTATGCTTTGCAAGATTTGAAATAACTTCGAAGTGTGGTCACGACACCCCTGTTATGTCATATACATCACCAACCCATCTTTTCATCATTCGTTTTGGTGTAGCTTTCGCTTAGTGTCAGAGTTGCGACATTCACTGATTTTCTTGGAAGGATTTGCAAAAACCTTCGAGTTTGTAGATTAGAAAAACATTTTCTCATGATTCACTGGTAAAAGTACAGAATTACCAAGCGCAAACTTAATACTAGTTAATAAAAGAAACTTTCTAATTAAATTCTTTTTCCATTTTACATTCGTCCTAATAAGGACGGTTTGTAGATAGCTATGTTGATACAAGACGGGAATCTTTTAAAACAATTAAAACCTTACCGACGATTGTTTTTACTGCGTACATACATCTTTCCCCTTTCGCAGCTCACTCCGAATGAGTACGCTTCGCATCAAGGTGTTCCTATTTATAGACTTTACAATGCAGATGGAAGGCCGTCCTTTTGTTCGATAAATGAAAATATTTTCATCATTCGTTTTGGTGTAGCTTTCGCTTAGTAGTAGAGTTGCCACATTCTATGATTTTCTTGGAAGGATTTGCAAAAACCTTCGAGTTTGTAGATTAGAAAAACATTTTCTCATGATTCACTGGTAAAAGTACAGAATTACCAAGCGCAAACTTAATACTAGTTAATAAAAGAAACTTTCTAATTAAATTCTTTTTCCATTTTGCCTTCGTCCTGATAAGGACGGTTTGTCTATGTTGATACAAGACGGGAATCTTTTAAAACAATTCAAACCTTGCCGAAGATTGTTTTTACTGCGTACATACATCTTTCCCCTTTCGCAGCTCACACCGAATGAGCACAGTTTTCATCATGGTGTTCCTATTTATAGACTTTACAATGCAGATGGAAGGCCGTCCTTTTGTTCGATAAATGAAAATATTTTCATCATTCGTTTTGGTGTAGCTTTCGCTTAGTGGCAGAGTTGCCACATTCACTGATTTTCTTGGAAGGATTTGCAAAAACCTTCGGGTTTGTAGATTAGAAAAACATTTTCTTACGATTCACAGGTAAAAGTACAGAATTACCAAGTGCAAACTTAATACTAGTTAATAAAAGAAACTTTCTAATTAAATTCTTTTTCCATTTTGCCTTCGTCCTGATAAGGACGGTTTGTCTATGTTGATACAAGACGGGAATCTTTTAAAACAATTCAAACCTTGCCGAAGATTGTTTTTACTGCGTACATACATCTTTCCCCTTTCGCAGCTCACACCGAATGAGCACAGTTTTCATCATGGTGTTCCTATTTATAGACTTTACAATGCAGATGGAAGGCCGTCCTTTTGTTCGATAAATGAAAATATTTTCATCATTCGTTTTGGTGTAGCTTTCGCTTAGTGGCAGAGTTGCCACATTCACTGATTTTCTTGGAAGGATTTGCAAAAACCTTCGGGTTTGTAGATTAGAAAAACATTTTCTTACGATTCACAGGTAAAAGTACAGAATTACCAAGTGCAAACTTAATACTAGTTAATAAAAGAAACTTTCTAATTAAATTCTTTTTCCATTTTGCCTTCGTCCTGATAAGGACGGTTTGTCTATGTTGATACAAGACGGGAATCTTTTAAAACAATTCAAACCTTGCCGAAGATTGTTTTTACTGCGTACATACATCTTTCCCCTTTCGCAGCTCACACCGAATGAGCACAGTTTTCATCATGGTGTTCCTATTTATAGACTTTACAATGCAGATGGAAGGCCGTCCTTTTGTTCGATTAATGAAAATATTTTCATCATTCGTTTTGGTGTAGCTTTCGCTTAGTAGCAGAGTTGCCACATTCACTGATTTTCTTGGAAGGATTTGCAAAAACCTTCGAGTTTGTAGATTAGAAAAACATTTTCTCATGATTCACTGGTAAAAGTACAGAATTACCAAGCGCAAACTTAATAATAGTTAATAAAAGAAACTTTCTAATTAAATTCTATGTTTGTCTATGTTGATACAAGACGGGAATCTTTTAAAACAATTCAAACCTTGCCGACGATTGTTTTTACTGCGTACATACATCTTTCCCCTTTCGCAGCTCACACCGAATGAGCACAGTTTTCATCATGGTGTTCCTATTTATAGACTTTACAATGCAGATGGAAGGCCGTCCTTTTGTTCGATAAATGAAAATATTTTCATCATTCGTTTTGGTGTAGCTTTCGCTTAGTGGCAGAGTTGCCACATTCACTGATTTTCTTGGAAGGATTTGCAAAAACCTTCGGGTTTGTAGATTAGAAAAACATTTTCTTACGATTCACAGGTAAAAGTACAGAATTACCAAGTGCAAACTTAATACTAGTTAATAAAAGAAACTTTCTAATTAAATTCTTTTTCCATTTTGCCTTCGTCCTGATAAGGACGGTTTGTCTATGTTGATACAAGACGGGAATCTTTTAAAACAATTCAAACCTTGCCGAAGATTGTTTTTACTGCGTACATACATCTTTCCCCTTTCGCAGCTCACACCGAATGAGCACAGTTTTCATCATGGTGTTCCTATTTATAGACTTTACAATGCAGATGGAAGGCCGTCCTTTTGTTCGATAAATGAAAATATTTTCATCATTCGTTTTGGTGTAGCTTTCGCTTAGTGGCAGAGTTGCCACATTCACTGATTTTCTTGGAAGGATTTGCAAAAACCTTCGGGTTTGTAGATTAGAAAAACATTTTCTTACGATTCACAGGTAAAAGTACAGAATTACCAAGTGCAAACTTAATACTAGTTAATAAAAGAAACTTTCTAATTAAATTCTTTTTCCATTTTGCCTTCGTCCTGATAAGGACGGTTTGTCTATGTTGATACAAGACGGGAATCTTTTAAAACAATTCAAACCTTGCCGAAGATTGTTTTTACTGCGTACATACATCTTTCCCCTTTCGCAGCTCACACCGAATGAGCACAGTTTTCATCATGGTGTTCCTATTTATAGACTTTACAATGCAGATGGAAGGCCGTCCTTTTGTTCGATAAATGAAAATATTTTCATCATTCGTTTTGGTGTAGCTTTCGCTTAGTGGCAGAGTTGCCACATTCACTGATTTTCTTGGAAGGATTTGCAAAAACCTTCGGGTTTGTAGATTAGAAAAACATTTTCTTACGATTCACAGGTAAAAGTACAGAATTACCAAGTGCAAACTTAATACTAGTTAATAAAAGAAACTTTCTAATTAAATTCTTTTTCCATTTTGCCTTCGTCCTGATAAGGACGGTTTGTCTATGTTGATACAAGACGGGAATCTTTTAAAACAATTCAAACCTTGCCGAAGATTGTTTTTACTGCGTACATACATCTTTCCCCTTTCGCAGCTCACACCGAATGAGCACAGTTTTCATCATGGTGTTCCTATTTATAGACTTTACAATGCAGATGGAAGGCCGTCCTTTTGTTCGATAAATGAAAATATTTTCATCATTCGTTTTGGTGTAGCTTTCGCTTAGTAGCAGAGTTGCCACATTCACTGATTTTCTTGGAAGGATTTGCAAAAACCTTCGAGTTTGTAGATTAGAAAAACATTTTCTCATGATTCACTGGTAAAAGTACAGAATTACCAAGCGCAAACTTAATACTAGTTAATAAAAGAAACTTTCTAATTAAATTCTTTTTCCATTTTGCCTTCGTCCTGATAAGGACGGTTTGTCTATGTTGATACAAGACGGGAATCTAAAACAATTCAAACCTTGCCGACGATTGTTTTTACTGCGTACATACATCTTTCCCCTTTCGCAGCTCACACCGAATGAGCACAGTTTTCATCATGGTGTTCCTATTTATAGACTTTACAATGCAGATGGAAGGCCGTCCTTTTGTTCGATAAATGAAAATGTTTTCATCATTCGTTTTGGTGTAGCTTTCGCTTAGTGGCAGAGTTGCCACATTCACTGATTTTCTTGGAAGGATTTGCAAAAACCTTCGGATTTGTAGATTAGAAAAACATTTTCTCATGATTCACTGGTAAAAGTACAGAATTACCAAGCGCAAACTTAATACTGGTTAATAAAAGAAACTTTCTAATTAAATTCTTTTTCCATTTTGCATTCGTCCTAATAAGGACGGTTTGTCTATGTTGATACAAGACGGGAATCTTTTAAAACAATTCAAACCTTGCCGAAGATTGTTTTTACTGCGTACATCCATACAATCTTTCCCCTTTCGTAGCTCACACCGAATGAGTACGCTTTGCAGCCTTCGATGTTTTGGTAGCATTTTTAGTGGCAGTTACTACCGCCTTTTCAGTGACTGCGTTTCTTAGCCTTTGGCTTTTTGGCCTTCTCACCGCCACCACCGTTTTTCCTCTCTCCGGTGGTAGCCAATTTGATTGGTCGTCCGATGCAGCTTCTCACGACCACGCACGTCTGTTATGCACTGCGTCTTACACACGTCTGGCTTTGAGAAAAGCTGCGACACCCCTATTTATAGGTTTTATCATTAATGTTGATTCTCATTTAAAGTAGTTTTTGAACTATTTAAACAAATTTTATATAGCAAACAACGTATCGGTAGCAAGCGTTGAACGTTTTCCTTCCGATTTATGAAACAAGATTGGCAATCCGTTTAGTAGAAGAAAAGTTATTAAGGTTCAAATTGTACGTAACGCTTTCGCTAATATTCACTACTATCGCTTTCTCGCTCGTTCTCGTGGCGTGCATGAGCCTTTCCTTTCCGCCCGGGTTCTAATGACATAACCGAAACTAATATGCCGGCTTTCCCCCACCAACTGCTCTCGTCAAGCAACCCAATACGAATAATCAAAGGAACAAACATGTAGTGAACCTATATATAAACTTTTCATTATTTTATTGTTCATTTGCTGCACCATTTTGACGGCTCTGTGCGGGATGGGCTGAAAATTTTCACTTTTCCGAGTCGTTTTCGAAAGATTTTTCAAAACACTATTTTTCCGTTGATAATGAATGTCCTACATATTCCAAAATTTAATACAACATTGGTACAAATATTTTCGACAAAATGCCGAAGAAATTGATTAAATCCATTCAGTACAACAAAAGATATAAGCGTTCAAAATCTTACATCATTTTTCTGCCGAAATTTTGAAAAGGGGCCCCTATATTGAAAGGTAAGTCGTTAGTCACGACAAAACTTAACCGTTATGTGTCCGACGCGGTACCTTTTTAAGGTTTCAATTAATGAAATTCCTATGTTTTATCCATAACTGGAAATTGAAACTTTGTCACATCTTAAAACTTCACTAAGTCAAGCTTTTGGGTTATTAATATTGTTGATGTAGTAAGGGGGAGAGCTAGGAGGGGTTCCTAATTTTTTACTGCGCAACAGGCCGACGTGGGTACCGGGTACCCACAAAATTGAAATGCCAAATTTCCAACCGATGTTGATGCTTTTGAGTGTTTTGGATTCAGGAACTCATCCGCTGTTGGACTTGGTAAAAATGAATCGGGTTGCTTCATTCGGTTCACGGGAATCACGGATTTCCGGAAGCAGGTTCCAGTGCTGGTATATTATTTGTGAACTTCAATGGAATACTAGCAATATGGGTATCAAAATTCTTGAAATTACATCAGTAGGCTGTATCACGTGGTTTTGAAACCATTTGGTGATTTGACCCCGGAACGGTCATTCCGGAGCAGCCTCCCGTGGGGCCATGAGTGGCCATTTCATTCCAATTCCATTTTTAAATTGCCGTAAAATCCCGTAACAATGAATAACAGATTTCCGAGACAATTTGAAGAGTTTTGATACTCATATTGCTAGGACATTATTAAAATTTACAAATCATACCCTAGTATTGGAACATTACCTTGGAAAATTCGGATGACCAAGAACCAGATCCATTCAAAATGCATTTAACAAAAATCTTCCAAAATGCGATAGTTTTCGAGATATTTGGAATTTTGTTCCAACATAAACAGCCGATACATTTTGCAAGCAACTTACTTTTCGAATTATTATTAATGCACTAACACTAATGTACATTCAGACGAATGTAAGTTACGAAATGAACGGGCATTCCATACGCACTCCACATATGCACATTTGGTCATTTAAGGAAAAACCTGAACGCGCGAAAATTTAACAGTCACTTAGATTGCAGGACACCTTCGGCTATTTAGTGCTGTAACTTCAGTTTTTATAGTCGCATTCTTTTGAAATTTTGTAGAAACATTTTTGAAGGAAGGTACATCAAGAAAACATATAAATTTTTTTCGAATTCTTCGATCCACTCAAGTAGATATAACCCCTTAAAATAATCTCATCCGATACCAAGAAACCATGCTTTGAATTGGCTAAAATTGAAAAGGAGAAATATAGCATAGTGCATCTTACATTGGCTTGCTAAGCCAAACCAAATGTTTCGATTTCATTAGTTCTCATCTGCTTAAAATGAACTTCTTTTCTTGCGGAACATTATGCTTGACTAGGGGTTTGCTCAGGAACACAAATTGTGTCTCCGTTTTTTGGAGCTAGCCTCAATCCGACGCTAGCTTAGTCCTGTCACTAAGTTAGTGCCGGATTGTGATGTGACGAAGTCGAGACACAAATCCCAAATGTAATTTAAGTTTTTTTTTCGACATTTTAAATGCTTTAAAAATGGAACAAAATAAATTTTAGCGAATCGGAAAAAACATAGCCGTATATTTAACGAACAATTTAAAACCAATAGTTCTATGAAATGTTTTACTGCGCCAGTTTCAACATCAATGTAATTAATGACGTCTCCAGGTGGCCAATGTTTTTTATTTATAATCTCCAAAATTAAAATTTAAAACTCAAAACATGTAGCTTCAAAAAGTAAAATAAAAATTGAAAACCTATTCTGTTGATATGTTACCGTTTCAGGCCACGAGAGTAAAGGACTTCCTTAATTCATTATAAAAGCATTTGTTAAACGCCAGGATAGGCCTAGTGTTAGAATACGTAATTCAGAAATACGACTATCCCATTTATCATCATGTTTGCTTCAGATACATTACTACAATCGAAACAATCTTTCTGCATCCAGCACACAGCAAAGAATCAGCAGTGGGACCAAACTAAAATATGAACTTGAAAATATATTGTAATGCAACTGCGAGTGCAATTCTGGGAGCTCTTTTTCCATCAACTGATGAGATTGCTTCATGTGTGCGTGATGTTTGTGTTTGTTTGTATCGAGTGTAAAAAGTAAAATGATTTGTCTTTACGCATGAAGACACAAAACCTAACTATAATTAGTCCAGGATTAAGGTTAGGTTTTGTGCCTTTCGTGCATAAAGGCGGTTTTAAAACAATTTTCCCCTTAAGGAGTAATATAGCATTCGCCTGCTTAGCTGAAAACAAGGCTCGATTTCAGTATGTCTCATCAGCAAATAAAACCTCTTCACTAACGGGACATCGTAAGATTAAAGTCCTTTAGTGTGTTCATAAGTAGTGTTTCTAATTTTGGATTCAACGTCAACTCGGTGCATTGGTCAAACGCTGTGGTTCTGAAGAGACGAAGTCGAAACGCGAACACCTGGACTAATTAATTAAGACATTTCTGCTAATAGGTATTTAAGCAAAAGTACACTGTTACTTCATTTTGAGAAAGATTATAGATAATACAGCTTCATTTAAAAAAAAATGCAAAAACGGTGTGGTTTTCTCCCTAAGGGATCATCCATAAATGACGTAGCATTTTTTGAGTAATTTTTAATACCCCCCTCCCCCATCGTAGCAGTTCGTCATAAACCTCTAAATACCCCCTGGTAATTACGTAGCTTGACGGTAACTCTCTCCCCTGTCACCGTAAACTTTTTTTCAAAAAAAATAAAAAACGATGTTAGTTATTCCCCTTAAAAAAGCTACGTAGCCTGACATGACCCCCTACCCCCCGTCGTAACACATCATCACAAAATGCAAAACTCCCCCCTCCCCCATAAAATGCTACGTCTTTTATGGATGCTCTCTAATAAGGTCGAAATCCCTAATAGGGCTTATTACCGTATAACTACTAAAGGTCGCAAGCCGCTGCTAATATTGCTGGTTTATCTGCCCAACAGTTTGACGTTTTGCTTCCTCTAGTAGTTATAATCTCATTTTGCCGGAGATATAATCAAAAGAAATAACGAACTTTTTTCTGGATCCGCTCCTGGTGGCAATTAATCAATTTTGTAATTTTGCATTGTTCATAAAATGTAATTTTCCAAAATTTCGAAATCTCTTGTAAAAAGTATTACGAAACGCAAACAAACTTCAAATCAATTTTTAAAAGAAAGCAAACTAAGCATGCGTGACATGAACAGTGTAAGAGGTAGTTCGATTTGACATACATTTAACTATTCTGAAATATATACGAAATATACACACACAAATAATAAAATTTAAGCGACACTGCATATATTTGACAACGACATTGGAATGTAAATAAATCGAAATGCATTATTTTTATATCATTTGATGAAACTGCAATTTTCAATTACAGTGTAAAATTATAACCAAATTCGTTGCGTGCGTCATTTGACATATTGTTTATTCAGTAAAGTTACACAATTTTACGATTTTTCCCTGAAAATTATAAAAATTACTCAGCATTTCTCTAAAGAAATGTCTTTATTTTAATCAAATTTCGCATCCAACGATCTATTTATCATCAAAATCGGTTGAAAAATGGCACAGTCATTAATTTTTTTTCCAAATTAGAAACTTGCTCGCATGAACTCTTAAGGGGTAAGTGAGGTATTGTCTCGCACTATAAGATGCTCTAATTGTATGTTCCGTTATATTTTCCAAATTCAAGTTCAAAGTTCACACACATAGAGTAATAGAGCAAAAAAATATTTTTTTGGAAATTTTATATGAGACTGTCCCCTTAAAAGTTCATGCGAGCAAGTTTCTAATTTATGAAAAAATAATAACTCAGCCATTTTCAACCAATGTTGATCAAAAATAGGCAGGGCCGCAGAGAGAAAATACGGGCCCATGGGGTCCAACGTACGAGCCCCCACTACTGTGTATTGCCTGAGCACAAAAAAGTCAATGTTTGAAATCCATTGGAGTTCACTGATATTATGTATAGTACACTAAAATTTTATATTCATGTACCATTTTTTGCTCTAGTTCGTTGTAGTGCCAATGAAGGAAAAAAACGTAGAGTATTTTTATACTTTGGGAGTTTCTTCGACAGTTTTGACTTTGAAAAGCGCCATTTTTTGTTAATAGTATTTATAAAAGTAAGGAAATGGCAAGATTAAAAATGTAGTAATTACAAAAATTAAAAAAAGATGGGTGGGTAATGTCTAGGACATAACCGGAGTGTCGTGACTACTCGTTTGACTTGTAATTCAAATCGAATGATACTCAATGAAATATGTGGGATTGTTTCAAGTTATTCTTTATAATAATTATGGTGGTTTTGAAAAGAACCTTTATTGTTGGCGTCTGCGTTGATAGGGGATGCGCTGGATTCTAAGCTGGTTGAGACATTCATTCATGAAATGAACAATTTTCTTCCTTTGAAATATCAATGTTAAAATCTCTCGAAACAACCATCGGAATCTTTTTCGTACAAAAATGAACACACTTAGCAAAAACCTAGGAGCGGGTAATGTCCGGGACATAACCGCGATGATCATATTCTTAAAATTCTGCTTGTATCTCTTTCAAATGGCTAAATTTTACGCATTAAGTTCGATTCACCGGGCTCAGCGAAATTTTCCTGGGGATCCCGTTCGTTAGTATATTCAGCAAAACAATTTTATTAACGAGTTCTCCGCATTGAATACAGGTCAATAATTTCATATAATGATTTCAACAAGCAGACAATGTGCATGTATGACAGGTGGGAGTGTTCTGAAGTGTTTTTAGTGGAGGTAACAACATAAAATCATGTATTGGACATTTTACAATGATTCTCCTTAACCCTGCAAAACCACGGGGTTGGCAGCAGAGGGTTAAGTTGTTTGGAAGAGATGACAGTTAATATATGATAACTAAAAATATAAAATTGTTCTATAAATTGCAAAGTTATTGCCGCGTTGACCTGAAAATTTGTCATTTCATTCATAAAGGAACAATCATTGAAATTATGTCAATTTATGCTTTGCAAGATTTGAAATAACTTCGAAGTGTGGTCACGACACCCCTGTTATGTCATATACATCACCAACCCATCTTTTCATCATTCGTTTTGGTGTAGCTTTCGCTTAGTGTCAGAGTTGCGACATTCACTGATTTTCTTGGAAGGATTTGCAAAAACCTTCGAGTTTGTAGATTAGAAAAACATTTTCTCATGATTCACTGGTAAAAGTACAGAATTACCAAGCGCAAACTTAATACTAGTTAATAAAAGAAACTTTCTAATTAAATTCTTTTTCCATTTTACATTCGTCCTAATAAGGACGGTTTGTAGATAGCTATGTTGATACAAGACGGGAATCTTTTAAAACAATTAAAACCTTACCGACGATTGTTTTTACTGCGTACATACATCTTTCCCCTTTCGCAGCTCACTCCGAATGAGTACGCTTCGCATCAAGGTGTTCCTATTTATAGACTTTACAATGCAGATGGAAGGCCGTCCTTTTGTTCGATAAATGAAAATATTTTCATCATTCGTTTTGGTGTAGCTTTCGCTTAGTAGTAGAGTTGCCACATTCTATGATTTTCTTGGAAGGATTTGCAAAAACCTTCGAGTTTGTAGATTAGAAAAACATTTTCTCATGCTTCACTGGTAAAAGTACAGAATTACCAAGCGCAAACTTAATACTAGTTAATAAAAGAAACTTTCTAATTAAATTCTTTTTCCATTTTGCCTTCGTCCTGATAAGGACGGTTTGTCTATGTTGATACAAGACGGGAATCTTTTAAAACAATTCAAACCTTGCCGAAGATTGTTTTTACTGCGTACATACATCTTTCCCCTTTCGCAGCTCACACCGAATGAGCACAGTTTTCATCATGGTGTTCCTATTTATAGACTTTACAATGCAGATGGAAGGCCGTCCTTTTGTTCGATAAATGAAAATATTTTCATCATTCGTTTTGGTGTAGCTTTCGCTTAGTGGCAGAGTTGCCACATTCACTGATTTTCTTGGAAGGATTTGCAAAAACCTTCGGGTTTGTAGATTAGAAAAACATTTTCTTACGATTCACAGGTAAAAGTACAGAATTACCAAGTGCAAACTTAATACTAGTTAATAAAAGAAACTTTCTAATTAAATTCTTTTTCCATTTTGCCTTCGTCCTGATAAGGACGGTTTGTCTATGTTGATACAAGACGGGAATCTTTTAAAACAATTCAAACCTTGCCGAAGATTGTTTTTACTGCGTACATACATCTTTCCCCTTTCGCAGCTCACACCGAATGAGCACAGTTTTCATCATGGTGTTCCTATTTATAGACTTTACAATGCAGATGGAAGGCCGTCCTTTTGTTCGATAAATGAAAATATTTTCATCATTCGTTTTGGTGTAGCTTTCGCTTAGTGGCAGAGTTGCCACATTCACTGATTTTCTTGGAAGGATTTGCAAAAACCTTCGGGTTTGTAGATTAGAAAAACATTTTCTTACGATTCACAGGTAAAAGTACAGAATTACCAAGTGCAAACTTAATACTAGTTAATAAAAGAAACTTTCTAATTAAATTCTTTTTCCATTTTGCCTTCGTCCTGATAAGGACGGTTTGTCTATGTTGATACAAGACGGGAATCTTTTAAAACAATTCAAACCTTGCCGAAGATTGTTTTTACTGCGTACATACATCTTTCCCCTTTCGCAGCTCACACCGAATGAGCACAGTTTTCATCATGGTGTTCCTATTTATAGACTTTACAATGCAGATGGAAGGCCGTCCTTTTGTTCGATTAATGAAAATATTTTCATCATTCGTTTTGGTGTAGCTTTCGCTTAGTAGCAGAGTTGCCACATTCACTGATTTTCTTGGAAGGATTTGCAAAAACCTTCGAGTTTGTAGATTAGAAAAACATTTTCTCATGATTCACTGGTAAAAGTACAGAATTACCAAGCGCAAACTTAATACTAGTTAATAAAAGAAACTTTCTAATTAAATTCTATGTTTGTCTATGTTGATACAAGACGGGGGAATCTTTTAAAACAATTCAAACCTTGCCGACGATTGTTTTTACTGCGTACATACATCTTTCCCCTTTCGCAGCTCACACCGAATGAGCACAGTTTTCATCATGGTGTTCCTATTTATAGACTTTACAATGCAGATGGAAGGCCGTCCTTTTGTTCGATAAATGAAAATATTTTCATCATTCGTTTTGGTGTAGCTTTCGCTTAGTGGCAGAGTTGCCACATTCACTGATTTTCTTGGAAGGATTTGCAAAAACCTTCGGGTTTGTAGATTAGAAAAACATTTTCTTACGATTCACAGGTAAAAGTACAGAATTACCAAGTGCAAACTTAATACTAGTTAATAAAAGAAACTTTCTAATTAAATTCTTTTTCCATTTTGCCTTCGTCCTGATAAGGACGGTTTGTCTATGTTGATACAAGACGGGAATCTTTTAAAACAATTCAAACCTTGCCGAAGATTGTTTTTACTGCGTACATACATCTTTCCCCTTTCGCAGCTCACACCGAATGAGCACAGTTTTCATCATGGTGTTCCTATTTATAGACTTTACAATGCAGATGGAAGGCCGTCCTTTTGTTCGATAAATGAAAATATTTTCATCATTCGTTTTGGTGTAGCTTTCGCTTAGTGGCAGAGTTGCCACATTCACTGATTTTCTTGGAAGGATTTGCAAAAACCTTCGGGTTTGTAGATTAGAAAAACATTTTCTTACGATTCACAGGTAAAAGTACAGAATTACCAAGTGCAAACTTAATACTAGTTAATAAAAGAAACTTTCTAATTAAATTCTTTTTCCATTTTGCCTTCGTCCTGATAAGGACGGTTTGTCTATGTTGATACAAGACGGGAATCTTTTAAAACAATTCAAACCTTGCCGAAGATTGTTTTTACTGCGTACATACATCTTTCCCCTTTCGCAGCTCACACCGAATGAGCACAGTTTTCATCATGGTGTTCCTATTTATAGACTTTACAATGCAGATGGAAGGCCGTCCTTTTGTTCGATAAATGAAAATATTTTCATCATTCGTTTTGGTGTAGCTTTCGCTTAGTGGCAGAGTTGCCACATTCACTGATTTTCTTGGAAGGATTTGCAAAAACCTTCGGGTTTGTAGATTAGAAAAACATTTTCTTACGATTCACAGGTAAAAGTACAGAATTACCAAGTGCAAACTTAATACTAGTTAATAAAAGAAACTTTCTAATTAAATTCTTTTTCCATTTTGCCTTCGTCCTGATAAGGACGGTTTGTCTATGTTGATACAAGACGGGAATCTTTTAAAACAATTCAAACCTTGCCGAAGATTGTTTTTACTGCGTACATACATCTTTCCCCTTTCGCAGCTCACACCGAATGAGCACAGTTTTCATCATGGTGTTCCTATTTATAGACTTTACAATGCAGATGGAAGGCCGTCCTTTTGTTCGATAAATGAAAATATTTTCATCATTCGTTTTGGTGTAGCTTTCGCTTAGTAGCAGAGTTGCCACATTCACTGATTTTCTTGGAAGGATTTGCAAAAACCTTCGAGTTTGTAGATTAGAAAAACATTTTCTCATGATTCACTGGTAAAAGTACAGAATTACCAAGCGCAAACTTAATACTAGTTAATAAAAGAAACTTTCTAATTAAATTCTTTTTCCATTTTGCCTTCGTCCTGATAAGGACGGTTTGTCTATGTTGATACAAGACGGGAATCTAAAACAATTCAAACCTTGCCGACGATTGTTTTTACTGCGTACATACATCTTTCCCCTTTCGCAGCTCACACCGAATGAGCACAGTTTTCATCATGGTGTTCCTATTTATAGACTTTACAATGCAGATGGAAGGCCGTCCTTTTGTTCGATAAATGAAAATGTTTTCATCATTCGTTTTGGTGTAGCTTTCGCTTAGTGGCAGAGTTGCCACATTCACTGATTTTCTTGGAAGGATTTGCAAAAACCTTCGGATTTGTAGATTAGAAAAACATTTTCTCATGATTCACTGGTAAAAGTACAGAATTACCAAGCGCAAACTTAATACTGGTTAATAAAAGAAACTTTCTAATTAAATTCTTTTTCCATTTTGCATTCGTCCTAATAAGGACGGTTTGTCTATGTTGATACAAGACGGGAATCTTTTAAAACAATTCAAACCTTGCCGAAGATTGTTTTTACTGCGTACATCCATACAATCTTTCCCCTTTCGTAGCTCACACCGAATGAGTACGCTTTGCAGCCTTCGATGTTTTGGTAGCATTTTTAGTGGCAGTTACTACCGCCTTTTCAGTGACTGCGTTTCTTAGCCTTTGGCTTTTTGGCCTTCTCACCGCCACCACCGTTTTTCCTCTCTCCGGTGGTAGCCAATTTGATTGGTCGTCCGATGCAGCTTCTCACGACCACGCACGTCTGTTATGCACTGCGTCTTACACACGTCTGGCTTTGAGAAAAGCTGCGACACCCCTATTTATAGGTTTTATCATTAATGTTGATTCTCATTTAAAGTAGTTTTTGAACTATTTAAACAAATTTTATATAGCAAACAACGTATCGGTAGCAAGCGTTGAACGTTTTCCTTCCGATTTATGAAACAAGATTGGCAATCCGTTTAGTAGAAGAAAAGTTATTAAGGTTCAAATTGTACGTAACGCTTTCGCTAATATTCACTACTATCGCTTTCTCGCTCGTTCTCGTGGCGTGCATGAGCCTTTCCTTTCCGCCCGGGTTCTAATGACATAACCGAAACTAATATGCCGGCTTTCCCCCACCAACTGCTCTCGTCAAGCAACCCAATACGAATAATCAAAGGAACAAACATGTAGTGAACCTATATATAAACTTTTCATTATTTTATTGTTCATTTGCTGCACCATTTTGACGGCTCTGTGCGGGATGGGCTGAAAATTTTCACTTTTCCGAGTCGTTTTCGAAAGATTTTTCAAAACACTATTTTTCCGTTGATAATGAATGTCCTACATATTCCAAAATTTAATACAACATTGGTACAAATATTTTCGACAAAATGCCGAAGAAATTGATTAAATCCATTCAGTACAACAAAAGATATAAGCGTTCAAAATCTTACATCATTTTTCTGCCGAAATTTTGAAAAGGGGCCCCTATATTGAAAGGTAAGTCGTTAGTCACGACAAAACTTAACCGTTATGTGTCCGACGCGGTACCTTTTTAAGGTTTCAATTAATGAAATTCCTATGTTTTATCCATAACTGGAAATTGAAACTTTGTCACATCTTAAAACTTCACTAAGTCAAGCTTTTGGGTTATTAATATTGTTGATGTAGTAAGGGGGAGAGCTAGGAGGGGTTCCTAATTTTTTACTGCGCAACAGGCCGACGTGGGTACCGGGTACCCACAAAATTGAAATGCCAAATTTCCAACCGATGTTGATGCTTTTGAGTGTTTTGGATTCAGGAACTCATCCGCTGTTGGACTTGGTAAAAATGAATCGGGTTGCTTCATTCGGTTCACGGGAATCACGGATTTCCGGAAGCAGGTTCCAGTGCTGGTATATTATTTGTGAACTTCAATGGAATACTAGCAATATGGGTATCAAAATTCTTGAAATTACATCAGTAGGCTGTATCACGTGGTTTTGAAACCATTTGGTGATTTGACCCCGGAACGGTCATTCCGGAGCAGCCTCCCGTGGGGCCATGAGTGGCCATTTCATTCCAATTCCATTTTTAAATTGCCGTAAAATCCCGTAACAATGAATAACAGATTTCCGAGACAATTTGAAGAGTTTTGATACTCATATTGCTAGGACATTATTAAAATTTACAAATCATACCCTAGTATTGGAACATTACCTTGGAAAATTCGGATGACCAAGAACCAGATCCATTCAAAATGCATTTAACAAAAATCTTCCAAAATGCGATAGTTTTCGAGATATTTGGAATTTTGTTCCAACATAAACAGCCGATACATTTTGCAAGCAACTTACTTTTCGAATTATTATTAATGCACTAACACTAATGTACATTCAGACGAATGTAAGTTACGAAATGAACGGGCATTCCATACGCACTCCACATATGCACATTTGGTCATTTAAGGAAAAACCTGAACGCGCGAAAATTTAACAGTCACTTAGATTGCAGGACACCTTCGGCTATTTAGTGCTGTAACTTCAGTTTTTATAGTCGCATTCTTTTGAAATTTTGTAGAAACATTTTTGAAGGAAGGTACATCAAGAAAACATATAAATTTTTTTCGAATTCTTCGATCCACTCAAGTAGATATAACCCCTTAAAATAATCTCATCCGATACCAAGAAACCATGCTTTGAATTGGCTAAAATTGAAAAGGAGAAATATAGCATAGTGCATCTTACATTGGCTTGCTAAGCCAAACCAAATGTTTCGATTTCATTAGTTCTCATCTGCTTAAAATGAACTTCTTTTCTTGCGGAACATTATGCTTGACTAGGGGTTTGCTCAGGAACACAAATTGTGTCTCCGTTTTTTGGAGCTAGCCTCAATCCGACGCTAGCTTAGTCCTGTCACTAAGTTAGTGCCGGATTGTGATGTGACGAAGTCGAGACACAAATCCCAAATGTAATTTAAGTTTTTTTTTCGACATTTTAAATGCTTTAAAAATGGAACAAAATAAATTTTAGCGAATCGGAAAAAACATAGCCGTATATTTAACGAACAATTTAAAACCAATAGTTCTATGAAATGTTTTACTGCGCCAGTTTCAACATCAATGTAATTAATGACGTCTCCAGGTGGCCAATGTTTTTTATTTATAATCTCCAAAATTAAAATTTAAAACTCAAAACATGTAGCTTCAAAAAGTAAAATAAAAATTGAAAACCTATTCTGTTGATATGTTACCGTTTCAGGCCACGAGAGTAAAGGACTTCCTTAATTCATTATAAAAGCATTTGTTAAACGCCAGGATAGGCCTAGTGTTAGAATACGTAATTCAGAAATACGACTATCCCATTTATCATCATGTTTGCTTCAGATACATTACTACAATCGAAACAATCTTTCTGCATCCAGCACACAGCAAAGAATCAGCAGTGGGACCAAACTAAAATATGAACTTGAAAATATATTGTAATGCAACTGCGAGTGCAATTCTGGGAGCTCTTTTTCCATCAACTGATGAGATTGCTTCATGTGTGCGTGATGTTTGTGTTTGTTTGTATCGAGTGTAAAAAGTAAAATGATTTGTCTTTACGCATGAAGACACAAAACCTAACTATAATTAGTCCAGGATTAAGGTTAGGTTTTGTGCCTTTCGTGCATAAAGGCGGTTTTAAAACAATTTTCCCCTTAAGGAGTAATATAGCATTCGCCTGCTTAGCTGAAAACAAGGCTCGATTTCAGTATGTCTCATCAGCAAATAAAACCTCTTCACTAACGGGACATCGTAAGATTAAAGTCCTTTAGTGTGTTCATAAGTAGTGTTTCTAATTTTGGATTCAACGTCAACTCGGTGCATTGGTCAAACGCTGTGGTTCTGAAGAGACGAAGTCGAAACGCGAACACCTGGACTAATTAATTAAGACATTTCTGCTAATAGGTATTTAAGCAAAAGTACACTGTTACTTCATTTTGAGAAAGATTATAGATAATACAGCTTCATTTAAAAAAAAATGCAAAAACGGTGTGGTTTTCTCCCTAAGGGATCATCCATAAATGACGTAGCATTTTTTGAGTAATTTTTAATACCCCCCTCCCCCATCGTAGCAGTTCGTCATAAACCTCTAAATACCCCCTGGTAATTACGTAGCTTGACGGTAACTCTCTCCCCTGTCACCGTAAACTTTTTTTCAAAAAAAATAAAAAACGATGTTAGTTATTCCCCTTAAAAAAGCTACGTAGCCTGACATGACCCCCTACCCCCCGTCGTAACACATCATCACAAAATGCAAAACTCCCCCCTCCCCCATAAAATGCTACGTCTTTTATGGATGCTCTCTAATAAGGTCGAAATCCCTAATAGGGCTTATTACCGTATAACTACTAAAGGTCGCAAGCCGCTGCTAATATTGCTGGTTTATCTGCCCAACAGTTTGACGTTTTGCTTCCTCTAGTAGTTATAATCTCATTTTGCCGGAGATATAATCAAAAGAAATAACGAACTTTTTTCTGGATCCGCTCCTGGTGGCAATTAATCAATTTTGTAATTTTGCATTGTTCATAAAATGTAATTTTCCAAAATTTCGAAATCTCTTGTAAAAAGTATTACGAAACGCAAACAAACTTCAAATCAATTTTTAAAAGAAAGCAAACTAAGCATGCGTGACATGAACAGTGTAAGAGGTAGTTCGATTTGACATACATTTAACTATTCTGAAATATATACGAAATATACACACACAAATAATAAAATTTAAGCGACACTGCATATATTTGACAACGACATTGGAATGTAAATAAATCGAAATGCATTATTTTTATATCATTTGATGAAACTGCAATTTTCAATTACAGTGTAAAATTATAACCAAATTCGTTGCGTGCGTCATTTGACATATTGTTTATTCAGTAAAGTTACACAATTTTACGATTTTTCCCTGAAAATTATAAAAATTACTCAGCATTTCTCTAAAGAAATGTCTTTATTTTAATCAAATTTCGCATCCAACGATCTATTTATCATCAAAATCGGTTGAAAAATGGCACAGTCATTAATTTTTTTTCCAAATTAGAAACTTGCTCGCATGAACTCTTAAGGGGTAAGTGAGGTATTGTCTCGCACTATAAGATGCTCTAATTGTATGTTCCGTTATATTTTCCAAATTCAAGTTCAAAGTTCACACACATAGAGTAATAGAGCAAAAAAATATTTTTTTGGAAATTTTATATGAGACTGTCCCCTTAAAAGTTCATGCGAGCAAGTTTCTAATTTATGAAAAAATAATAACTCAGCCATTTTCAACCAATGTTGATCAAAAATAGGCAGGGCCGCAGAGAGAAAATACGGGCCCATGGGGTCCAACGTACGAGCCCCCACTACTGTGTATTGCCTGAGCACAAAAAAGTCAATGTTTGAAATCCATTGGAGTTCACTGATATTATGTATAGTACACTAAAATTTTATATTCATGTACCATTTTTTGCTCTAGTTCGTTGTAGTGCCAATGAAGGAAAAAAACGTAGAGTATTTTTATACTTTGGGAGTTTCTTCGACAGTTTTGACTTTGAAAAGCGCCATTTTTTGTTAATAGTATTTATAAAAGTAAGGAAATGGCAAGATTAAAAATGTAGTAATTACAAAAATTAAAAAAAGATGGGTGGGTAATGTCTAGGACATAACCGGAGTGTCGTGACTACTCGTTTGACTTGTAATTCAAATCGAATGATACTCAATGAAATATGTGGGATTGTTTCAAGTTATTCTTTATAATAATTATGGTGGTTTTGAAAAGAACCTTTATTGTTGGCGTCTGCGTTGATAGGGGATGCGCTGGATTCTAAGCTGGTTGAGACATTCATTCATGAAATGAACAATTTTCTTCCTTTGAAATATCAATGTTAAAATCTCTCGAAACAACCATCGGAATCTTTTTCGTACAAAAATGAACACACTTAGCAAAAACCTAGGAGCGGGTAATGTCCGGGACATAACCGCGATGATCATATTCTTAAAATTCTGCTTGTATCTCTTTCAAATGGCTAAATTTTACGCATTAAGTTCGATTCACCGGGCTCAGCGAAATTTTCCTGGGGATCCCGTTCGTTAGTATATTCAGCAAAACAATTTTATTAACGAGTTCTCCGCATTGAATACAGGTCAATAATTTCATATAATGATTTCAACAAGCAGACAATGTGCATGTATGACAGGTGGGAGTGTTCTGAAGTGTTTTTAGTGGAGGTAACAACATAAAATCATGTATTGGACATTTTACAATGATTCTCCTTAACCCTGCAAAACCACGGGGTTGGCAGCAGAGGGTTAAGTTGTTTGGAAGAGATGACAGTTAATATATGATAACTAAAAATATAAAATTGTTCTATAAATTGCAAAGTTATTGCCGCGTTGACCTGAAAATTTGTCATTTCATTCATAAAGGAACAATCATTGAAATTATGTCAATTTATGCTTTGCAAGATTTGAAATAACTTCGAAGTGTGGTCACGACACCCCTGTTATGTCATATACATCACCAACCCATCTTTTCATCATTCGTTTTGGTGTAGCTTTCGCTTAGTGTCAGAGTTGCGACATTCACTGATTTTCTTGGAAGGATTTGCAAAAACCTTCGAGTTTGTAGATTAGAAAAACATTTTCTCATGATTCACTGGTAAAAGTACAGAATTACCAAGCGCAAACTTAATACTAGTTAATAAAAGAAACTTTCTAATTAAATTCTTTTTCCATTTTACATTCGTCCTAATAAGGACGGTTTGTAGATAGCTATGTTGATACAAGACGGGAATCTTTTAAAACAATTAAAACCTTACCGACGATTGTTTTTACTGCGTACATACATCTTTCCCCTTTCGCAGCTCACTCCGAATGAGTACGCTTCGCATCAAGGTGTTCCTATTTATAGACTTTACAATGCAGATGGAAGGCCGTCCTTTTGTTCGATAAATGAAAATATTTTCATCATTCGTTTTGGTGTAGCTTTCGCTTAGTAGTAGAGTTGCCACATTCTATGATTTTCTTGGAAGGATTTGCAAAAACCTTCGAGTTTGTAGATTAGAAAAACATTTTCTCATGCTTCACTGGTAAAAGTACAGAATTACCAAGCGCAAACTTAATACTAGTTAATAAAAGAAACTTTCTAATTAAATTCTTTTTCCATTTTGCCTTCGTCCTGATAAGGACGGTTTGTCTATGTTGATACAAGACGGGAATCTTTTAAAACAATTCAAACCTTGCCGAAGATTGTTTTTACTGCGTACATACATCTTTCCCCTTTCGCAGCTCACACCGAATGAGCACAGTTTTCATCATGGTGTTCCTATTTATAGACTTTACAATGCAGATGGAAGGCCGTCCTTTTGTTCGATAAATGAAAATATTTTCATCATTCGTTTTGGTGTAGCTTTCGCTTAGTGGCAGAGTTGCCACATTCACTAATTTTCTTGGAAGGATTTGCAAAAACCTTCGGGTTTGTAGATTAGAAAAACATTTTCTTACGATTCACAGGTAAAAGTACAGAATTACCAAGTGCAAACTTAATACTAGTTAATAAAAGAAACTTTCTAATTAAATTCTTTTTCCATTTTGCCTTCGTCCTGATAAGGACGGTTTGTCTATGTTGATACAAGACGGGAATCTTTTAAAACAATTCAAACCTTGCCGAAGATTGTTTTTACTGCGTACATACATCTTTCCCCTTTCGCAGCTCACACCGAATGAGCACAGTTTTCATCATGGTGTTCCTATTTATAGACTTTACAATGCAGATGGAAGGCCGTCCTTTTGTTCGATAAATGAAAATATTTTCATCATTCGTTTTGGTGTAGCTTTCGCTTAGTGGCAGAGTTGCCACATTCACTGATTTTCTTGGAAGGATTTGCAAAAACCTTCGGGTTTGTAGATTAGAAAAACATTTTCTTACGATTCACAGGTAAAAGTACAGAATTACCAAGTGCAAACTTAATACTAGTTAATAAAAGAAACTTTCTAATTAAATTCTTTTTCCATTTTGCCTTCGTCCTGATAAGGACGGTTTGTCTATGTTGATACAAGACGGGAATCTTTTAAAACAATTCAAACCTTGCCGAAGATTGTTTTTACTGCGTACATACATCTTTCCCCTTTCGCAGCTCACACCGAATGAGCACAGTTTTCATCATGGTGTTCCTATTTATAGACTTTACAATGCAGATGGAAGGCCGTCCTTTTGTTCGATTAATGAAAATATTTTCATCATTCGTTTTGGTGTAGCTTTCGCTTAGTAGCAGAGTTGCCACATTCACTGATTTTCTTGGAAGGATTTGCAAAAACCTTCGAGTTTGTAGATTAGAAAAACATTTTCTCATGATTCACTGGTAAAAGTACAGAATTACCAAGCGCAAACTTAATACTAGTTAATAAAAGAAACTTTCTAATTAAATTCTATGTTTGTCTATGTTGATACAAGACGGGGGAATCTTTTAAAACAATTCAAACCTTGCCGACGATTGTTTTTACTGCGTACATACATCTTTCCCCTTTCGCAGCTCACACCGAATGAGCACAGTTTTCATCATGGTGTTCCTATTTATAGACTTTACAATGCAGATGGAAGGCCGTCCTTTTGTTCGATAAATGAAAATATTTTCATCATTCGTTTTGGTGTAGCTTTCGCTTAGTGGCAGAGTTGCCACATTCACTGATTTTCTTGGAAGGATTTGCAAAAACCTTCGGGTTTGTAGATTAGAAAAACATTTTCTTACGATTCACAGGTAAAAGTACAGAATTACCAAGTGCAAACTTAATACTAGTTAATAAAAGAAACTTTCTAATTAAATTCTTTTTCCATTTTGCCTTCGTCCTGATAAGGACGGTTTGTCTATGTTGATACAAGACGGGAATCTTTTAAAACAATTCAAACCTTGCCGAAGATTGTTTTTACTGCGTACATACATCTTTCCCCTTTCGCAGCTCACACCGAATGAGCACAGTTTTCATCATGGTGTTCCTATTTATAGACTTTACAATGCAGATGGAAGGCCGTCCTTTTGTTCGATAAATGAAAATATTTTCATCATTCGTTTTGGTGTAGCTTTCGCTTAGTGGCAGAGTTGCCACATTCACTGATTTTCTTGGAAGGATTTGCAAAAACCTTCGGGTTTGTAGATTAGAAAAACATTTTCTTACGATTCACAGGTAAAAGTACAGAATTACCAAGTGCAAACTTAATACTAGTTAATAAAAGAAACTTTCTAATTAAATTCTTTTTCCATTTTGCCTTCGTCCTGATAAGGACGGTTTGTCTATGTTGATACAAGACGGGAATCTTTTAAAACAATTCAAACCTTGCCGAAGATTGTTTTTACTGCGTACATACATCTTTCCCCTTTCGCAGCTCACACCGAATGAGCACAGTTTTCATCATGGTGTTCCTATTTATAGACTTTACAATGCAGATGGAAGGCCGTCCTTTTGTTCGATAAATGAAAATATTTTCATCATTCGTTTTGGTGTAGCTTTCGCTTAGTGGCAGAGTTGCCACATTCACTGATTTTCTTGGAAGGATTTGCAAAAACCTTCGGGTTTGTAGATTAGAAAAACATTTTCTTACGATTCACAGGTAAAAGTACAGAATTACCAAGTGCAAACTTAATACTAGTTAATAAAAGAAACTTTCTAATTAAATTCTTTTTCCATTTTGCCTTCGTCCTGATAAGGACGGTTTGTCTATGTTGATACAAGACGGGAATCTTTTAAAACAATTCAAACCTTGCCGAAGATTGTTTTTACTGCGTACATACATCTTTCCCCTTTCGCAGCTCACACCGAATGAGCACAGTTTTCATCATGGTGTTCCTATTTATAGACTTTACAATGCAGATGGAAGGCCGTCCTTTTGTTCGATAAATGAAAATATTTTCATCATTCGTTTTGGTGTAGCTTTCGCTTAGTAGCAGAGTTGCCACATTCACTGATTTTCTTGGAAGGATTTGCAAAAACCTTCGAGTTTGTAGATTAGAAAAACATTTTCTCATGATTCACTGGTAAAAGTACAGAATTACCAAGCGCAAACTTAATACTAGTTAATAAAAGAAACTTTCTAATTAAATTCTTTTTCCATTTTGCCTTCGTCCTGATAAGGACGGTTTGTCTATGTTGATACAAGACGGGAATCTAAAACAATTCAAACCTTGCCGACGATTGTTTTTACTGCGTACATACATCTTTCCCCTTTCGCAGCTCACACCGAATGAGCACAGTTTTCATCATGGTGTTCCTATTTATAGACTTTACAATGCAGATGGAAGGCCGTCCTTTTGTTCGATAAATGAAAATGTTTTCATCATTCGTTTTGGTGTAGCTTTCGCTTAGTGGCAGAGTTGCCACATTCACTGATTTTCTTGGAAGGATTTGCAAAAACCTTCGGATTTGTAGATTAGAAAAACATTTTCTCATGATTCACTGGTAAAAGTACAGAATTACCAAGCGCAAACTTAATACTGGTTAATAAAAGAAACTTTCTAATTAAATTCTTTTTCCATTTTGCATTCGTCCTAATAAGGACGGTTTGTCTATGTTGATACAAGACGGGAATCTTTTAAAACAATTCAAACCTTGCCGAAGATTGTTTTTACTGCGTACATCCATACAATCTTTCCCCTTTCGTAGCTCACACCGAATGAGTACGCTTTGCAGCCTTCGATGTTTTGGTAGCATTTTTAGTGGCAGTTACTACCGCCTTTTCAGTGACTGCGTTTCTTAGCCTTTGGCTTTTTGGCCTTCTCACCGCCACCACCGTTTTTCCTCTCTCCGGTGGTAGCCAATTTGATTGGTCGTCCGATGCAGCTTCTCACGACCACGCACGTCTGTTATGCACTGCGTCTTACACACGTCTGGCTTTGAGAAAAGCTGCGACACCCCTATTTATAGGTTTTATCATTAATGTTGATTCTCATTTAAAGTAGTTTTTGAACTATTTAAACAAATTTTATATAGCAAACAACGTATCGGTAGCAAGCGTTGAACGTTTTCCTTCCGATTTATGAAACAAGATTGGCAATCCGTTTAGTAGAAGAAAAGTTATTAAGGTTCAAATTGTACGTAACGCTTTCGCTAATATTCACTACTATCGCTTTCTCGCTCGTTCTCGTGGCGTGCATGAGCCTTTCCTTTCCGCCCGGGTTCTAATGACATAACCGAAACTAATATGCCGGCTTTCCCCCACCAACTGCTCTCGTCAAGCAACCCAATACGAATAATCAAAGGAACAAACATGTAGTGAACCTATATATAAACTTTTCATTATTTTATTGTTCATTTGCTGCACCATTTTGACGGCTCTGTGCGGGATGGGCTGAAAATTTTCACTTTTCCGAGTCGTTTTCGAAAGATTTTTCAAAACACTATTTTTCCGTTGATAATGAATGTCCTACATATTCCAAAATTTAATACAACATTGGTACAAATATTTTCGACAAAATGCCGAAGAAATTGATTAAATCCATTCAGTACAACAAAAGATATAAGCGTTCAAAATCTTACATCATTTTTCTGCCGAAATTTTGAAAAGGGGCCCCTATATTGAAAGGTAAGTCGTTAGTCACGACAAAAAGATGGGTGGGTAATGTCTAGGACATAACCGGAGTGTCGTGACTACTCGTTTGACTTGTAATTCAAATCGAATGATACTCAATGAAATATGTGGGATTGTTTCAAGTTATTCTTTATAATAATTATGGTGGTTTTGAAAAGAACCTTTATTGTTGGCGTCTGCGTTGATAGGGGATGCGCTGGATTCTAAGCTGGTTGAGACATTCATTCATGAAATGAACAATTTTCTTCCTTTGAAATATCAATGTTAAAATCTCTCGAAACAACCATCGGAATCTTTTTCGTACAAAAATGAACACACTTAGCAAAAACCTAGGAGCGGGTAATGTCCGGGACATAACCGCGATGATCATATTCTTAAAATTCTGCTTGTATCTCTTTCAAATGGCTAAATTTTACGCATTAAGTTCGATTCACCGGGCTCAGCGAAATTTTCCTGGGGATCCCGTTCGTTAGTATATTCAGCAAAACAATTTTATTAACGAGTTCTCCGCATTGAATACAGGTCAATAATTTCATATAATGATTTCAACAAGCAGACAATGTGCATGTATGACAGGTGGGAGTGTTCTGAAGTGTTTTTAGTGGAGGTAACAACATAAAATCATGTATTGGACATTTTACAATGATTCTCCTTAACCCTGCAAAACCACGGGGTTGGCAGCAGAGGGTTAAGTTGTTTGAAAGAGATGACAGTTAATATATGATAACTAAAAATATAAAATTGTTCTATAAATTGCAAAGTTATTGCCGCGTTGACCTGAAAATTTGTCATTTCATTCATAAAGGAACAATCATTGAAATTATGTCAATTTATGCTTTGCAAGATTTGAAATAACTTCGAAGTGTGGTCACGACACCCCTGTTATGTCATATACATCACCAACCCATCTTTTCATCATTCGTTTTGGTGTAGCTTTCGCTTAGTGTCAGAGTTGCGACATTCACTGATTTTCTTGGAAGGATTTGCAAAAACCTTCGAGTTTGTAGATTAGAAAAACATTTTCTCATGATTCACTGGTAAAAGTACAGAATTACCAAGCGCAAACTTAATACTAGTTAATAAAAGAAACTTTCTAATTAAATTCTTTTTCCATTTTACATTCGTCCTAATAAGGACGGTTTGTAGATAGCTATGTTGATACAAGACGGGAATCTTTTAAAACAATTAAAACCTTACCGACGATTGTTTTTACTGCGTACATACATCTTTCCCCTTTCGCAGCTCACTCCGAATGAGTACGCTTCGCATCAAGGTGTTCCTATTTATAGACTTTACAATGCAGATGGAAGGCCGTCCTTTTGTTCGATAAATGAAAATATTTTCATCATTCGTTTTGGTGTAGCTTTCGCTTAGTAGTAGAGTTGCCACATTCTATGATTTTCTTGGAAGGATTTGCAAAAACCTTCGAGTTTGTAGATTAGAAAAACATTTTCTCATGCTTCACTGGTAAAAGTACAGAATTACCAAGCGCAAACTTAATACTAGTTAATAAAAGAAACTTTCTAATTAAATTCTTTTTCCATTTTGCCTTCGTCCTGATAAGGACGGTTTGTCTATGTTGATACAAGACGGGAATCTTTTAAAACAATTCAAACCTTGCCGAAGATTGTTTTTACTGCGTACATACATCTTTCCCCTTTCGCAGCTCACACCGAATGAGCACAGTTTTCATCATGGTGTTCCTATTTATAGACTTTACAATGCAGATGGAAGGCCGTCCTTTTGTTCGATAAATGAAAATATTTTCATCATTCGTTTTGGTGTAGCTTTCGCTTAGTGGCAGAGTTGCCACATTCACTGATTTTCTTGGAAGGATTTGCAAAAACCTTCGGGTTTGTAGATTAGAAAAACATTTTCTTACGATTCACAGGTAAAAGTACAGAATTACCAAGTGCAAACTTAATACTAGTTAATAAAAGAAACTTTCTAATTAAATTCTTTTTCCATTTTGCCTTCGTCCTGATAAGGACGGTTTGTCTATGTTGATACAAGACGGGAATCTTTTAAAACAATTCAAACCTTGCCGAAGATTGTTTTTACTGCGTACATACATCTTTCCCCTTTCGCAGCTCACACCGAATGAGCACAGTTTTCATCATGGTGTTCCTATTTATAGACTTTACAATGCAGATGGAAGGCCGTCCTTTTGTTCGATAAATGAAAATATTTTCATCATTCGTTTTGGTGTAGCTTTCGCTTAGTGGCAGAGTTGCCACATTCACTGATTTTCTTGGAAGGATTTGCAAAAACCTTCGGGTTTGTAGATTAGAAAAACATTTTCTTACGATTCACAGGTAAAAGTACAGAATTACCAAGTGCAAACTTAATACTAGTTAATAAAAGAAACTTTCTAATTAAATTCTTTTTCCATTTTGCCTTCGTCCTGATAAGGACGGTTTGTCTATGTTGATACAAGACGGGAATCTTTTAAAACAATTCAAACCTTGCCGAAGATTGTTTTTACTGCGTACATACATCTTTCCCCTTTCGCAGCTCACACCGAATGAGCACAGTTTTCATCATGGTGTTCCTATTTATAGACTTTACAATGCAGATGGAAGGCCGTCCTTTTGTTCGATTAATGAAAATATTTTCATCATTCGTTTTGGTGTAGCTTTCGCTTAGTAGCAGAGTTGCCACATTCACTGATTTTCTTGGAAGGATTTGCAAAAACCTTCGAGTTTGTAGATTAGAAAAACATTTTCTCATGATTCACTGGTAAAAGTACAGAATTACCAAGCGCAAACTTAATACTAGTTAATAAAAGAAACTTTCTAATTAAATTCTATGTTTGTCTATGTTGATACAAGACGGGGGAATCTTTTAAAACAATTCAAACCTTGCCGACGATTGTTTTTACTGCGTACATACATCTTTCCCCTTTCGCAGCTCACACCGAATGAGCACAGTTTTCATCATGGTGTTCCTATTTATAGACTTTACAATGCAGATGGAAGGCCGTCCTTTTGTTCGATAAATGAAAATATTTTCATCATTCGTTTTGGTGTAGCTTTCGCTTAGTGGCAGAGTTGCCACATTCACTGATTTTCTTGGAAGGATTTGCAAAAACCTTCGGGTTTGTAGATTAGAAAAACATTTTCTTACGATTCACAGGTAAAAGTACAGAATTACCAAGTGCAAACTTAATACTAGTTAATAAAAGAAACTTTCTAATTAAATTCTTTTTCCATTTTGCCTTCGTCCTGATAAGGACGGTTTGTCTATGTTGATACAAGACGGGAATCTTTTAAAACAATTCAAACCTTGCCGAAGATTGTTTTTACTGCGTACATACATCTTTCCCCTTTCGCAGCTCACACCGAATGAGCACAGTTTTCATCATGGTGTTCCTATTTATAGACTTTACAATGCAGATGGAAGGCCGTCCTTTTGTTCGATAAATGAAAATATTTTCATCATTCGTTTTGGTGTAGCTTTCGCTTAGTGGCAGAGTTGCCACATTCACTGATTTTCTTGGAAGGATTTGCAAAAACCTTCGGGTTTGTAGATTAGAAAAACATTTTCTTACGATTCACAGGTAAAAGTACAGAATTACCAAGTGCAAACTTAATACTAGTTAATAAAAGAAACTTTCTAATTAAATTCTTTTTCCATTTTGCCTTCGTCCTGATAAGGACGGTTTGTCTATGTTGATACAAGACGGGAATCTTTTAAAACAATTCAAACCTTGCCGAAGATTGTTTTTACTGCGTACATACATCTTTCCCCTTTCGCAGCTCACACCGAATGAGCACAGTTTTCATCATGGTGTTCCTATTTATAGACTTTACAATGCAGATGGAAGGCCGTCCTTTTGTTCGATAAATGAAAATATTTTCATCATTCGTTTTGGTGTAGCTTTCGCTTAGTGGCAGAGTTGCCACATTCACTGATTTTCTTGGAAGGATTTGCAAAAACCTTCGGGTTTGTAGATTAGAAAAACATTTTCTTACGATTCACAGGTAAAAGTACAGAATTACCAAGTGCAAACTTAATACTAGTTAATAAAAGAAACTTTCTAATTAAATTCTTTTTCCATTTTGCCTTCGTCCTGATAAGGACGGTTTGTCTATGTTGATACAAGACGGGAATCTTTTAAAACAATTCAAACCTTGCCGAAGATTGTTTTTACTGCGTACATACATCTTTCCCCTTTCGCAGCTCACACCGAATGAGCACAGTTTTCATCATGGTGTTCCTATTTATAGACTTTACAATGCAGATGGAAGGCCGTCCTTTTGTTCGATAAATGAAAATATTTTCATCATTCGTTTTGGTGTAGCTTTCGCTTAGTAGCAGAGTTGCCACATTCACTGATTTTCTTGGAAGGATTTGCAAAAACCTTCGAGTTTGTAGATTAGAAAAACATTTTCTCATGATTCACTGGTAAAAGTACAGAATTACCAAGCGCAAACTTAATACTAGTTAATAAAAGAAACTTTCTAATTAAATTCTTTTTCCATTTTGCCTTCGTCCTGATAAGGACGGTTTGTCTATGTTGATACAAGACGGGAATCTAAAACAATTCAAACCTTGCCGACGATTGTTTTTACTGCGTACATACATCTTTCCCCTTTCGCAGCTCACACCGAATGAGCACAGTTTTCATCATGGTGTTCCTATTTATAGACTTTACAATGCAGATGGAAGGCCGTCCTTTTGTTCGATAAATGAAAATGTTTTCATCATTCGTTTTGGTGTAGCTTTCGCTTAGTGGCAGAGTTGCCACATTCACTGATTTTCTTGGAAGGATTTGCAAAAACCTTCGGATTTGTAGATTAGAAAAACATTTTCTCATGATTCACTGGTAAAAGTACAGAATTACCAAGCGCAAACTTAATACTGGTTAATAAAAGAAACTTTCTAATTAAATTCTTTTTCCATTTTGCATTCGTCCTAATAAGGACGGTTTGTCTATGTTGATACAAGACGGGAATCTTTTAAAACAATTCAAACCTTGCCGAAGATTGTTTTTACTGCGTACATCCATACAATCTTTCCCCTTTCGTAGCTCACACCGAATGAGTACGCTTTGCAGCCTTCGATGTTTTGGTAGCATTTTTAGTGGCAGTTACTACCGCCTTTTCAGTGACTGCGTTTCTTAGCCTTTGGCTTTTTGGCCTTCTCACCGCCACCACCGTTTTTCCTCTCTCCGGTGGTAGCCAATTTGATTGGTCGTCCGATGCAGCTTCTCACGACCACGCACGTCTGTTATGCACTGCGTCTTACACACGTCTGGCTTTGAGAAAAGCTGCGACACCCCTATTTATAGGTTTTATCATTAATGTTGATTCTCATTTAAAGTAGTTTTTGAACTATTTAAACAAATTTTATATAGCAAACAACGTATCGGTAGCAAGCGTTGAACGTTTTCCTTCCGATTTATGAAACAAGATTGGCAATCCGTTTAGTAGAAGAAAAGTTATTAAGGTTCAAATTGTACGTAACGCTTTCGCTAATATTCACTACTATCGCTTTCTCGCTCGTTCTCGTGGCGTGCATGAGCCTTTCCTTTCCGCCCGGGTTCTAATGACATAACCGAAACTAATATGCCGGCTTTCCCCCACCAACTGCTCTCGTCAAGCAACCCAATACGAATAATCAAAGGAACAAACATGTAGTGAACCTATATATAAACTTTTCATTATTTTATTGTTCATTTGCTGCACCATTTTGACGGCTCTGTGCGGGATGGGCTGAAAATTTTCACTTTTCCGAGTCGTTTTCGAAAGATTTTTCAAAACACTATTTTTCCGTTGATAATGAATGTCCTACATATTCCAAAATTTAATACAACATTGGTACAAATATTTTCGACAAAATGCCGAAGAAATTGATTAAATCCATTCAGTACAACAAAAGATATAAGCGTTCAAAATCTTACATCATTTTTCTGCCGAAATTTTGAAAAGGGGCCCCTATATTGAAAGGTAAGTCGTTAGTCACGACAAAAAGATGGGTGGGTAATGTCTAGGACATAACCGGAGTGTCGTGACTACTCGTTTGACTTGTAATTCAAATCGAATGATACTCAATGAAATATGTGGGATTGTTTCAAGTTATTCTTTATAATAATTATGGTGGTTTTGAAAAGAACCTTTATTGTTGGCGTCTGCGTTGATAGGGGATGCGCTGGATTCTAAGCTGGTTGAGACATTCATTCATGAAATGAACAATTTTCTTCCTTTGAAATATCAATGTTAAAATCTCTCGAAACAACCATCGGAATCTTTTTCGTACAAAAATGAACACACTTAGCAAAAACCTAGGAGCGGGTAATGTCCGGGACATAACCGCGATGATCATATTCTTAAAATTCTGCTTGTATCTCTTTCAAATGGCTAAATTTTACGCATTAAGTTCGATTCACCGGGCTCAGCGAAATTTTCCTGGGGATCCCGTTCGTTAGTATATTCAGCAAAACAATTTTATTAACGAGTTCTCCGCATTGAATACAGGTCAATAATTTCATATAATGATTTCAACAAGCAGACAATGTGCATGTATGACAGGTGGGAGTGTTCTGAAGTGTTTTTAGTGGAGGTAACAACATAAAATCATGTATTGGACATTTTACAATGATTCTCCTTAACCCTGCAAAACCACGGGGTTGGCAGCAGAGGGTTAAGTTGTTTGAAAGAGATGACAGTTAATATATGATAACTAAAAATATAAAATTGTTCTATAAATTGCAAAGTTATTGCCGCGTTGACCTGAAAATTTGTCATTTCATTCATAAAGGAACAATCATTGAAATTATGTCAATTTATGCTTTGCAAGATTTGAAATAACTTCGAAGTGTGGTCACGACACCCCTGTTATGTCATATACATCACCAACCCATCTTTTCATCATTCGTTTTGGTGTAGCTTTCGCTTAGTGTCAGAGTTGCGACATTCACTGATTTTCTTGGAAGGATTTGCAAAAACCTTCGAGTTTGTAGATTAGAAAAACATTTTCTCATGATTCACTGGTAAAAGTACAGAATTACCAAGCGCAAACTTAATACTAGTTAATAAAAGAAACTTTCTAATTAAATTCTTTTTCCATTTTACATTCGTCCTAATAAGGACGGTTTGTAGATAGCTATGTTGATACAAGACGGGAATCTTTTAAAACAATTAAAACCTTACCGACGATTGTTTTTACTGCGTACATACATCTTTCCCCTTTCGCAGCTCACTCCGAATGAGTACGCTTCGCATCAAGGTGTTCCTATTTATAGACTTTACAATGCAGATGGAAGGCCGTCCTTTTGTTCGATAAATGAAAATATTTTCATCATTCGTTTTGGTGTAGCTTTCGCTTAGTAGTAGAGTTGCCACATTCTATGATTTTCTTGGAAGGATTTGCAAAAACCTTCGAGTTTGTAGATTAGAAAAACATTTTCTCATGATTCACTGGTAAAAGTACAGAATTACCAAGCGCAAACTTAATACTAGTTAATAAAAGAAACTTTCTAATTAAATTCTTTTTCCATTTTGCCTTCGTCCTGATAAGGACGGTTTGTCTATGTTGATACAAGACGGGAATCTTTTAAAACAATTCAAACCTTGCCGACGATTGTTTTTACTGCGTACATACATCTTTCCCCTTTCGCAGCTCACACCGAATGAGCACAGTTTTCATCATGGTGTTCCTATTTATAGACTTTACAATGCAGATGGAAGGCCGTCCTTTTGTTCGATTAATGAAAATATTTTCATCATTCGTTTTGGTGTAGCTTTCGCTTAGTAGTAGAGTTGCCACATTCTATGATTTTCTTGGAAGGATTTGCAAAAACCTTCGAGTTTGTAGATTAGAAGAACATTTTCTCATGATTCACTGGTAAAAGTACAGAATTACCAAGCGCAAACTTAATACTAGTTAATAAAAGAAACTTTCTAATTAAATTCTTTTTCCATTTTACATTCGTCCTAATAAGGACGGTTTGTAGATAGCTATGTTGATACAAGACGGGAATCTTTTAAAACAATTAAAACCTTACCGACGATTGTTTTTACTGCGTACATACATCTTTCCCCTTTCGCAGCTCACTCCGAATGAGTACGCTTCGCATCAAGGTGTTCCTATTTATAGACTTTACAATGCAGATGGAAGGCCGTCCTTTTGTTCGATAAATGAAAATATTTTCATCATTCGTTTTGGTGTAGCTTTCGCTTAGTAGTAGAGTTGCCACATTCTATGATTTTCTTGGAAGGATTTGCAAAAACCTTCGAGTTTGTAGATTAGAAAAACATTTTCTCATGATTCACTGGTAAAAGTACAGAATTACCAAGCGCAAACTTAATACTAGTTAATAAAAGAAACTTTCTAATTAAATTCTTTTTCCATTTTGCCTTCGTCCTGATAAGGACGGTTTGTCTATGTTGATACAAGACGGGAATCTTTTAAAACAATTCAAACCTTGCAGACGATTGTTTTTACTGCGTACATACATCTTTCCCCTTTCGCAGCTCACACCGAATGAGCACAGTTTTCATCATGGTGTTCCTATTTATAGACTTTACAATGCAGATGGAAGGCCGTCCTTTTGTTCGATTAATGAAAATATTTTCATCATTCGTTTTGGTGTAGCTTTCGCTTAGTAGCAGAGTTGCCACATTCACTGATTTTCTTGGAAGGATTTGCAAAAACCTTCGAGTTTGTAGATTAGAAAAACATTTTCTCATGATTCACTGGTAAAAGTACAGAATTACCAAGCGCAAACTTAATACTAGTTAATAAAAGAAACTTTCTAATTAAATTCTATGTTTGTCTATGTTGATACAAGACGGGAATCTTTTAAAACAATTCAAACCTTGCCGACGATTGTTTTTACTGCGTACATACATCTTTCCCCTTTCGCAGCTCACACCGAATGAGCACAGTTTTCATCATGGTGTTCCTATTTATAGACTTTACAATGCAGATGGAAGGCCGTCCTTTTGTTCGATAAATGAACATATTTTCATCATTCGTTTTGGTGTAGCTTTCGCTTAGTGGCAGAGTTGCCACATTCACTGATTTTCTTGGAAGGATTTGCAAAAACCTTCGGGTTTGTAGATTAGAAAAACATTTTCTTACGATTCACAGGTAAAA
The DNA here is from genome assembly GCF_030247195.1 of Topomyia yanbarensis. NCBI lineage: Eukaryota > Metazoa > Arthropoda > Insecta > Diptera > Culicidae > Topomyia > Topomyia yanbarensis. Next base: position 268,727,663 of record NC_080672.1, on the reverse strand, counting down.
GTACAGAATTACCAAGTGCAAACTTAATACTAGTTAATAAAAGAAACTTTCTAATTAAATTCTTTTTCCATTTTGCCTTCGTCCTGATAAGGACGGTTTGTCTATGTTGATACAAGACGGGAATCTTTTAAAACAATTCAAACCTTGCCGAAGATTGTTTTTACTGCGTACATACATCTTTCCCCTTTCGCAGCTCACACCGAATGAGCACAGTTTTCATCATGGTGTTCCTATTTATAGACTTTACAATGCAGATGGAAGGCCGTCCTTTTGTTCGATAAATGAAAATATTTTCATCATTCGTTTTGGTGTAGCTTTCGCTTAGTGGCAGAGTTGCCACATTCACTGATTTTCTTGGAAGGATTTGCAAAAACCTTCGGGTTTGTAGATTAGAAAAACATTTTCTTACGATTCACAGGTAAAAGTACAGAATTACCAAGTGCAAACTTAATACTAGTTAATAAAAGAAACTTTCTAATTAAATTCTTTTTCCATTTTGCCTTCGTCCTGATAAGGACGGTTTGTCTATGTTGATACAAGACGGGAATCTTTTAAAACAATTCAAACCTTGCCGAAGATTGTTTTTACTGCGTACATACATCTTTCCCCTTTCGCAGCTCACACCGAATGAGCACAGTTTTCATCATGGTGTTCCTATTTATAGACTTTACAATGCAGATGGAAGGCCGTCCTTTTGTTCGATAAATGAAAATATTTTCATCATTCGTTTTGGTGTAGCTTTCGCTTAGTAGCAGAGTTGCCACATTCACTGATTTTCTTGGAAGGATTTGCAAAAACCTTCGAGTTTGTAGATTAGAAAAACATTTTCTCATGATTCACTGGTAAAAGTACAGAATTACCAAGCGCAAACTTAATACTAGTTAATAAAAGAAACTTTCTAATTAAATTCTTTTTCCATTTTGCCTTCGTCCTGATAAGGACGGTTTGTCTATGTTGATACAAGACGGGAATCTAAAACAATTCAAACCTTGCCGACGATTGTTTTTACTGCGTACATACATCTTTCCCCTTTCGCAGCTCACACCGAATGAGCACAGTTTTCATCATGGTGTTCCTATTTATAGACTTTACAATGCAGATGGAAGGCCGTCCTTTTGTTCGATAAATGAAAATGTTTTCATCATTCGTTTTGGTGTAGCTTTCGCTTAGTGGCAGAGTTGCCACATTCACTGATTTTCTTGGAAGGATTTGCAAAAACCTTCGGATTTGTAGATTAGAAAAACATTTTCTCATGATTCACTGGTAAAAGTACAGAATTACCAAGCGCAAACTTAATACTGGTTAATAAAAGAAACTTTCTAATTAAATTCTTTTTCCATTTTGCATTCGTCCTAATAAGGACGGTTTGTCTATGTTGATACAAGACGGGAATCTTTTAAAACAATTCAAACCTTGCCGAAGATTGTTTTTACTGCGTACATCCATACAATCTTTCCCCTTTCGTAGCTCACACCGAATGAGTACGCTTTGCAGCCTTCGATGTTTTGGTAGCATTTTTAGTGGCAGTTACTACCGCCTTTTCAGTGACTGCGTTTCTTAGCCTTTGGCTTTTTGGCCTTCTCACCGCCACCACCGTTTTTCCTCTCTCCGGTGGTAGCCAATTTGATTGGTCGTCCGATGCAGCTTCTCACGACCACGCACGTCTGTTATGCACTGCGTCTTACACACGTCTGGCTTTGAGAAAAGCTGCGACACCCCTATTTATAGGTTTTATCATTAATGTTGATTCTCATTTAAAGTAGTTTTTGAACTATTTAAACAAATTTTGTCGTGACTAACGACTTACCTTTCAATATAGGGGCCCCTTTTCAAAATTTCGGCAGAAAAATGATGTAAGATTTTGAACGCTTATATCTTTTGTTGTACTGAATGGATTTAATCAATTTCTTCGGCATTTTGTCGAAAATATTTGTACCAATGTTGTATTAAATTTTGGAATATGTAGGACATTCATTATCAACGGAAAAATAGTGTTTTGAAAAATCTTTCGAAAACGACTCGGAAAAGTGAAAATTTTCAGCCCATCCCGCACAGAGCCGTCAAAATGGTGCAGCAAATGAACAATAAAATAATGTAAAGTTTATATATAGGTTCACTACATGTTTGTTCCTTTGATTATTCGTATTGGGTTGCTTGACGAGAGCAGTTGGTGGGGGAAAGCCGGCATATTAGTTTCGGTTATGTCATTAGAACCCGGGCGGAAAGGAAAGGCTCATGCACGCCACGAGAACGAGCGAGAAAGCGATAGTAGTGAATATTAGCGAAAGCGTTACGTACAATTTGAACCTTAATAACTTTTCTTCTACTAAACGGATTGCCAATCTTGTTTCATAAATCGGAAGGAAAACGTTCAACGCTTGCTACCGATACGTTGTTTGCTATATAAAATTTGTTTAAATAGTTCAAAAACTACTTTAAATGAAAATCAACATTAATGATAAAACCTATAAATAGGGGTGTCGCAGCTTTTCTCAAAGCCAGACGTGTGTAAGACGCAGTGCATAACAGACGTGCGTGGTCGTGAGAAGCTGCATCGGACGACCAATCAAATTGGCTACCACCGGAGAGAGGAAAAACGGTGGTGGCGGTGAGAAGGCCAAAAAGCCAAAGGCTAAGAAACGCAGTCACTGAAAAGGCGGTAGTAACTGCCACTAAAAATGCTACCAAAACATCGAAGGCTGCAAAGCGTACTCATTCGGTGTGAGCTACGAAAGGGGAAAGATTGTATGGATGTACGCAGTAAAAACAATCTTCGGCAAGGTTTGAATTGTTTTAAAAGATTCCCGTCTTGTATCAACATAGACAAACCGTCCTTATTAGGACGAATGCAAAATGGAAAAAGAATTTAATTAGAAAGTTTCTTTTATTAACCAGTATTAAGTTTGCGCTTGGTAATTCTGTACTTTTACCAGTGAATCATGAGAAAATGTTTTTCTAATCTACAAATCCGAAGGTTTTTGCAAATCCTTCCAAGAAAATCAGTGAATGTGGCAACTCTGCCACTAAGCGAAAGCTACACCAAAACGAATGATGAAAACATTTTCATTTATCGAACAAAAGGACGGCCTTCCATCTGCATTGTAAAGTCTATAAATAGGAACACCATGATGAAAACTGTGCTCATTCGGTGTGAGCTGCGAAAGGGGAAAGATGTATGTACGCAGTAAAAACAATCGTCGGCAAGGTTTGAATTGTTTTAGATTCCCGTCTTGTATCAACATAGACAAACCGTCCTTATCAGGACGAAGGCAAAATGGAAAAAGAATTTAATTAGAAAGTTTCTTTTATTAACTAGTATTAAGTTTGCGCTTGGTAATTCTGTACTTTTACCAGTGAATCATGAGAAAATGTTTTTCTAATCTACAAACTCGAAGGTTTTTGCAAATCCTTCCAAGAAAATCAGTGAATGTGGCAACTCTGCTACTAAGCGAAAGCTACACCAAAACGAATGATGAAAATATTTTCATTTATCGAACAAAAGGACGGCCTTCCATCTGCATTGTAAAGTCTATAAATAGGAACACCATGATGAAAACTGTGCTCATTCGGTGTGAGCTGCGAAAGGGGAAAGATGTATGTACGCAGTAAAAACAATCTTCGGCAAGGTTTGAATTGTTTTAAAAGATTCCCGTCTTGTATCAACATAGACAAACCGTCCTTATCAGGACGAAGGCAAAATGGAAAAAGAATTTAATTAGAAAGTTTCTTTTATTAACTAGTATTAAGTTTGCACTTGGTAATTCTGTACTTTTACCTGTGAATCGTAAGAAAATGTTTTTCTAATCTACAAACCCGAAGGTTTTTGCAAATCCTTCCAAGAAAATCAGTGAATGTGGCAACTCTGCCACTAAGCGAAAGCTACACCAAAACGAATGATGAAAATATTTTCATTTATCGAACAAAAGGACGGCCTTCCATCTGCATTGTAAAGTCTATAAATAGGAACACCATGATGAAAACTGTGCTCATTCGGTGTGAGCTGCGAAAGGGGAAAGATGTATGTACGCAGTAAAAACAATCTTCGGCAAGGTTTGAATTGTTTTAAAAGATTCCCGTCTTGTATCAACATAGACAAACCGTCCTTATCAGGACGAAGGCAAAATGGAAAAAGAATTTAATTAGAAAGTTTCTTTTATTAACTAGTATTAAGTTTGCACTTGGTAATTCTGTACTTTTACCTGTGAATCGTAAGAAAATGTTTTTCTAATCTACAAACCCGAAGGTTTTTGCAAATCCTTCCAAGAAAATCAGTGAATGTGGCAACTCTGCCACTAAGCGAAAGCTACACCAAAACGAATGATGAAAATATTTTCATTTATCGAACAAAAGGACGGCCTTCCATCTGCATTGTAAAGTCTATAAATAGGAACACCATGATGAAAACTGTGCTCATTCGGTGTGAGCTGCGAAAGGGGAAAGATGTATGTACGCAGTAAAAACAATCGTCGGCAAGGTTTGAATTGTTTTAAAAGATTTCCGTCTTGTATCAACATAGACAAACATAGAATTTAATTAGAAAGTTTCTTTTATTAACTAGTATTAAGTTTGCGCTTGGTAATTCTGTACTTTTACCAGTGAATCATGAGAAAATGTTTTTCTAATCTACAAACTCGAAGGTTTTTGCAAATCCTTCCAAGAAAATCAGTGAATGTGGCAACTCTGCTACTAAGCGAAAGCTACACCAAAACGAATGATGAAAATATTTTCATTAATCGAACAAAAGGACGGCCTTCCATCTGCATTGTAAAGTCTATAAATAGGAACACCATGATGAAAACTGTGCTCATTCGGTGTGAGCTGCGAAAGGGGAAAGATGTATGTACGCAGTAAAAACAATCGTCGGCAAGGTTTGAATTGTTTTAAAAGATTCCCGTCTTGTATCAACATAGACAAACCGTCCTTATCAGGACGAAGGCAAAATGGAAAAAGAATTTAATTAGAAAGTTTCTTTTATTAACTAGTATTAAGTTTGCGCTTGGTAATTCTGTACTTTTACCAGTGAATCATGAGAAAATGTTTTTCTAATCTACAAACTCGAAGGTTTTTGCAAATCCTTCCAAGAAAATCATAGAATGTGGCAACTCTACTACTAAGCGAAAGCTACACCAAAACGAATGATGAAAATATTTTCATTTATCGAACAAAAGGACGGCCTTCCATCTGCATTGTAAAGTCTATAAATAGGAACACCTTGATGCGAAGCGTACTCATTCGGAGTGAGCTGCGAAAGGGGAAAGATGTATGTACGCAGTAAAAACAATCGTCGGTAAGGTTTTAATTGTTTTAAAAGATTCCCGTCTTGTATCAACATAGCTATCTACAAACCGTCCTTATTAGGACGAATGTAAAATGGAAAAAGAATTTAATTAGAAAGTTTCTTTTATTAACTAGTATTAAGTTTGCGCTTGGTAATTCTGTACTTTTACCAGTGAATCATGAGAAAATGTTCTTCTAATCTACAAACTCGAAGGTTTTTGCAAATCCTTCCAAGAAAATCATAGAATGTGGCAACTCTACTACTAAGCGAAAGCTACACCAAAACGAATGATGAAAATATTTTCATTAATCGAACAAAAGGACGGCCTTCCATCTGCATTGTAAAGTCTATAAATAGGAACACCATGATGAAAACTGTGCTCATTCGGTGTGAGCTGCGAAAGGGGAAAGATGTATGTACGCAGTAAAAACAATCGTCGGCAAGGTTTGAATTGTTTTAAAAGATTCCCGTCTTGTATCAACATAGACAAACCGTCCTTATCAGGACGAAGGCAAAATGGAAAAAGAATTTAATTAGAAAGTTTCTTTTATTAACTAGTATTAAGTTTGCGCTTGGTAATTCTGTACTTTTACCAGTGAATCATGAGAAAATGTTTTTCTAATCTACAAACTCGAAGGTTTTTGCAAATCCTTCCAAGAAAATCATAGAATGTGGCAACTCTACTACTAAGCGAAAGCTACACCAAAACGAATGATGAAAATATTTTCATTTATCGAACAAAAGGACGGCCTTCCATCTGCATTGTAAAGTCTATAAATAGGAACACCTTGATGCGAAGCGTACTCATTCGGAGTGAGCTGCGAAAGGGGAAAGATGTATGTACGCAGTAAAAACAATCGTCGGTAAGGTTTTAATTGTTTTAAAAGATTCCCGTCTTGTATCAACATAGCTATCTACAAACCGTCCTTATTAGGACGAATGTAAAATGGAAAAAGAATTTAATTAGAAAGTTTCTTTTATTAACTAGTATTAAGTTTGCGCTTGGTAATTCTGTACTTTTACCAGTGAATCATGAGAAAATGTTTTTCTAATCTACAAACTCGAAGGTTTTTGCAAATCCTTCCAAGAAAATCAGTGAATGTCGCAACTCTGACACTAAGCGAAAGCTACACCAAAACGAATGATGAAAAGATGGGTTGGTGATGTATATGACATAACAGGGGTGTCGTGACCACACTTCGAAGTTATTTCAAATCTTGCAAAGCATAAATTGACATAATTTCAATGATTGTTCCTTTATGAATGAAATGACAAATTTTCAGGTCAACGCGGCAATAACTTTGCAATTTATAGAACAATTTTATATTTTTAGTTATCATATATTAACTGTCATCTCTTCCAAACAACTTAACCCTCTGCTGCCAACCCCGTGGTTTTGCAGGGTTAAGGAGAATCATTGTAAAATGTCCAATACATGATTTTATGTTGTTACCTCCACTAAAAACACTTCAGAACACTCCCACCTGTCATACATGCACATTGTCTGCTTGTTGAAATCATTATATGAAATTATTGACCTGTATTCAATGCGGAGAACTCGTTAATAAAATTGTTTTGCTGAATATACTAACGAACGGGATCCCCAGGAAAATTTCGCTGAGCCCGGTGAATCGAACTTAATGCGTAAAATTTAGCCATTTGAAAGAGATACAAGCAGAATTTTAAGAATATGATCATCGCGGTTATGTCCCGGACATTACCCGCTCCTAGGTTTTTGCTAAGTGTGTTCATTTTTGTACGAAAAAGATTCCGATGGTTGTTTCGAGAGATTTTAACATTGATATTTCAAAGGAAGAAAATTGTTCATTTCATGAATGAATGTCTCAACCAGCTTAGAATCCAGCGCATCCCCTATCAACGCAGACGCCAACAATAAAGGTTCTTTTCAAAACCACCATAATTATTATAAAGAATAACTTGAAACAATCCCACATATTTCATTGAGTATCATTCGATTTGAATTACAAGTCAAACGAGTAGTCACGACACTCCGGTTATGTCCTAGACATTACCCACCCATCTTTTATATAGCAAACAACGTATCGGTAGCAAGCGTTGAACGTTTTCCTTCCGATTTATGAAACAAGATTGGCAATCCGTTTAGTAGAAGAAAAGTTATTAAGGTTCAAATTGTACGTAACGCTTTCGCTAATATTCACTACTATCGCTTTCTCGCTCGTTCTCGTGGCGTGCATGAGCCTTTCCTTTCCGCCCGGGTTCTAATGACATAACCGAAACTAATATGCCGGCTTTCCCCCACCAACTGCTCTCGTCAAGCAACCCAATACGAATAATCAAAGGAACAAACATGTAGTGAACCTATATATAAACTTTTCATTATTTTATTGTTCATTTGCTGCACCATTTTGACGGCTCTGTGCGGGATGGGCTGAAAATTTTCACTTTTCCGAGTCGTTTTCGAAAGATTTTTCAAAACACTATTTTTCCGTTGATAATGAATGTCCTACATATTCCAAAATTTAATACAACATTGGTACAAATATTTTCGACAAAATGCCGAAGAAATTGATTAAATCCATTCAGTACAACAAAAGATATAAGCGTTCAAAATCTTACATCATTTTTCTGCCGAAATTTTGAAAAGGGGCCCCTATATTGAAAGGTAAGTCGTTAGTCACGACAAAATAATAGGAAAAAGCCAACATGGTATACTATAGAAACACAAAAATGAAGATATTAACACGAAAATGAATAAAATGGATACTATTTAAAGAATAGAAAAAGCACTAGAAATGAAATTTGAAATAAATTCAAACAACGAACCAAATGTAAAATTAAGAAAAAGTGCGCATAGTGTTAAGAAAAGATAAATCAAATAATTTTAAGGAAAATAAAAAAATCAATGTTAATGTATAGGAAAATGGTCAACTGAAAAATTACTTTCAAAATAGGTTAAATGGAAAACATGAAGAAATAACAATAACGAATTAAATCTTAAGAAAATACGTATAAAAAATAAATAAAATTATATTAAATGAACAATGGGAAAAAAATAAAACTACGATAAACGGAAAGCTAAAAACTAGAAAATGAGGAAAAAATAGGAGAAAGGTAAAAAATAAACAATAAGACAAATTGGAATGAATTTGAATAAGTAAAACTGCTTTTGGAAATGCAAAAAATATAAAAAAAACCTATTTTAATCCTCCTAGCGGTGCAATTGTGCCTTTCTCAATCATGAATCACGAGAATATGTGCGTTGTTTATATTCATTAAAAGCTTTTAAATGCATATATTACATTTTATTATTATACATCACATGACAACTATATACAGGAAAATAAATCATTATTCGAGTTCTAAAATTTTGAAAAAGAAAAAACAGCCACGGTAATATTGAACTGAAAAAGGTGCGCAATCGGCAAAGTCCCAAAAAGTCGATCTTTATAAAAAAATTTTTCGAGGTAGCATAAAATCTCGACGTTTCATGCATTTTAAAGATGTTTGGCATCAAAAATACGAATTCGATTTCTGAAATTTCATGGGGTCCCCCCTTTGAAAAAGAAATTGGAGTTCCGGCTTATATGGGAATTTTATATGTTACCGGACGGTTTAGTCTATATTTCCAGACCCATATAAGCGATCCGTACGAAATTTTATAGACATCTATGGGGATATTATAGCTATCATTTAGGACTAAGTTTGTGAAAATCGGCCCAACCATTTCCGGGAAACTGATGCGAGTTTTGAAAAATTTTTGAGTAAATTTTGAAAGATGGCCGCTTTTCCCGGGCACTTCCGGAACCGTCTATGGTGGTCAATGTAGTCAACGAAAGTTTGTTTGGCCGTCGGTGACCTAGAACAGATAATTTAAGTTGTTTGAGAGACATTTTAGCGAAATTTCTACCTTTTTTGCTTTCATCGGAGTATCGGTTTGAATCACAATTTGCTATGTGATCACACGCCACAACCTGTAACTCCGGAACCGGAGGTCGGATGGGGATGAAATTAAATAGCCATTTACGGGGACGCAATAGCTTTCATTTGAGGCTAAGTTTAGTCGGTCTAGCCATCTTCGAGAAACCGATGTGACTGTTATTCTGAATTTAGATACATCCGCCGGGGCTTCCGGAACCGATGATGGTGGCCAAAGTGGCCAAATAGACTTTGAATGGATGTTAGTGACCTAATACTACAAATCGAAGCAGTTGTGGTCATATTTTGGAAAATTTTTCACCTTTATACATTCATTGCAGAATTTATTAAAATCGATATTTTATGCGTGTTCGTACTCATCACCCTGTAATTCCGGAACCGGAAATCGGATTCATTAGAAATTCAATATCAGCCTATGGGAACGTTGTACCTTTCATTTGAGACTAAGTTTGTCAAAATCGGTTCAGCCATCTCTGAGAAAAATGGTACATTTTTGGTCACATACACACACATACATACATACACACATACATACACACACAGACATTTTCCGAACTCGACGAACTGAATCGAATGGTATATGTCACTCGGCCCTCCGGGCCTCCGTTAAAAAGTCGGTTTTCAGAGCAATTGCAATACCTTTCTATTGAGAAAGGCAAAAAAGGAAATAGAAAAACGCTTTGACAAGAATAAATGTAGCAAATAGACAAATTCTAAAAATTAGATGGAATGAGAAAAGAAACAAATAAAAAGCAAGGTATTTAAATATGAAACAATAAGAAAAAAATTAAGAAAGCAGAATTTTTTAAAAAAAAATGCGAATAATCTTAAATAACAGGGAAAAAACTATAAATTAAAGTAAATGATAGTGTTAGCAATAGAAAAAAAAACTAAAGTAAGGAACGTAAAAAAATGGATAAAAATAAAAGTATGCAAAAAGATAAAAAAGGCAGAATCTTACAATTGTAGAAATACAAATACAATACAAATCCATGTAGGAATAAAACAATGGAACAAAAACGAGAAACATGGATCAAATTTCAAATAAGGGTTTTGGTTGGATTTTACGCTATGCTGGTTTCGAAAACATTCATAATCCTATAAAAACATGGATTGTTCTTTTATTTGTGTTGGTGTGTTAGCACACCTTAAATTATTTTACAAGAATGTTGTAACTGATTTCTAGAAAATAGTTCAAAAATAAAAATAAAATCGTTACGTTCAGGAAGCGACGTTCAAAATCTCACGCTCACTCCTCCAAAACGAAAAGATTTTGTATGCGGATTTAACTAGCTACATTAGTTAGCTAATCTTGCTAACTAGTTGATTTAGTTTGGAGGCAGAGTTCAATTTTCTCTTCGAAATCAATCCAACACAATTTAGCAATTTAGTTGAACGTATGCGTCTTAGAATCATTGGCAGCTGAAGGATTGTGAACTGAGAGATCTTCTCTTCATGCTCCATGACATATAAAATTCAAAACAAAACTATTAAAATGTTAGTAGAATTTTCGCTATTCTACACACCTAGAAAAAACAGTGTACATTTACGTCTCCTGACCCTGACATATACGAGCATCAAAAATGACTTAGTTTTACGTTTGATTTTAATTTTACATGACGTTTAATTTCGTAAATCATGTAATTTTACTCCACATACAGCGTTTGTTCTGAATGGTAGAAAGTGTAATTTTATGTTATTGCGCATGTAAAGCATATGTTTCATGTAAAATTAAACGGAACACGGTAATGTTCCGTCATTTCGTAAATTACGGTTTGTTGAATTGTGTCATGTTTGCAATTACGTCAACGATAAAATTCAGATTTTTTTGGTGTGTAGTTACCTCATACACAAGATATAGAATTTTTAATTGTATTCTCAAATAAATTTTTGTCGAAAAAGTATTTGTCAAAATTTTGGTTTCTGTTAAAAATCCGGGCCCCCTTCAAAACTCCGGGCCCGGGGGGAAACACCCCGGTCCCCCCCCCCTCTCGGTGGCCCTGAAAAAAGGTCTTGGAATGTGAAAATAAATGCTTTCCTCAAATTTCTATTTAAACAACGACGCTTCCTAATAAAAATGCACAGCAATTTTCATATTTTAATGAAAAAATAGCAAAATAATGAGTGCTTTCATATTGTTGTCCAAAAACCGCATAGTACATTTAACAAAAGTACATAACATAGCATACCGTTTGAAAGCTCATTTCTTCTTCTTTCCAAAACACTTAGAGAATCTGAAATCTGTTGTAAAATGACCGCGTAGAAAAATGTTTATTGCTGAAAATCCTAAAAAATGTTTTTTTTTGGTTATAAATCAAGATTTTGAGGGTTTATTTAATTGATCAAACGTGGTTTTGTGTTGTATTTGACGAGGTCTACAACCTTTATCACACCACTTTAAAAGTGCATTAAATTTTTTTTTATTTTCTTGCACCGTGTAACTTATGCGTATACATTTCTGTTTCCCTAGCGCACTCTGAATACTGACTCCTGAAATTGAAAGATACTAAGGTAGTTTACAATTTGAGATCTTGTCATTATCCCAAATATCACTGATGAAAAACGTTTATTTATGGTCTATTTCCAATCACTGTATGAAGAAGAATTACTGACAAGCGTTTGTTTAGAAATTTTTCATCGAATCATATTTTCCGTGTTATTTACTCTAGCTTAGTGCACCGTTCAAGCGAATAGTAAAACAATAATTCAATCCAACGGGCATAATTAGCGATCAATTTCTACCCCATTATTTTGACATGTATGCACTCAGGGACTATGTTCGTCAAGCTAATGAACCTGTTATATGCAAGAGCGAGAAAGATATTCCCACCAGCAGTGCTACCAACGATATTTGCTACCCATATAATCTATCGCAATAATCCCCTTCGATGAAACATATTCCGTGGTCCCAGGGTAATGGAATACCTCCGGAAGCCATAGGTCAACAGCGCTGCACACACACACAGAGTCTGTGGAGGCAATTTTGCACCACAAGCGTGCACTTGCACAATTGCAGAAATTATTAATTTTCCACAATTATTTTGATCTATCGTTACGTGTCAGTTTAAAACCGAGGAAATCACTTTGGAAGTTATAAATATTAGATAAAAAGCGATGGCAATCAATCATCGGTGATGGCAAGTGAGTAGCCCTGGGGTCGAACGGGTCGCCTGGTCCATCGTTCGGTCGGAGGACGACGGACTGACGACCGGAGCGAGAAGGAGACAGATAGAGCGAGATCCAACAAACGACCATTTGCTCATTATTTCGCCAGCAGTCGTCGTCGTCGTTTCTGGGTGCTACGTCAGGTGACGGCTCCACAGTGTACACATTTCGTGAATGATCGGATGAATGGATGGTAGCTGACTGAGGAGGCGCACCAGCGAAAGGACTGGTAGCTCTTCTCAGCGAAGCTAAAGACACACGGAGGGAAAGGAATCCGAACATGATATAGGATTTGATTTATGTTCGTAATGATAAGTGGGATGAAAGTATTTATCTCTTTTTTCGCTTATTAAATTTGGCCTGTCGTCTGGTCGTCCCGCCGAGCAACCTTTCGGTTGATGCTGGAGAAGGTGAAACATCGGGGATCTCTAAGTCCGTTTCAATGTAAATGAATGATCTCCTCGCTCGGCCACCCTCTGAACGCAGATGTTATCTCGCGCTCAGACAACTATCAAACGGTCTAACCGAATCGGGGCGAAACAATCCCTACCTGATGAAGAAACAAACGAAAGAGTGGAGAAATGAATTTTTGATTAATATGTTACAAATACAATTTTTACGATTGAATGATTAGTCTGTTTGGATTAGCGGATGCCTCAATTCCACGGCGGCAAACTGCCTTAGGTGAGCTTTCCGTCATCCATGATTCATTTCCTGCCAAAGCTGTCGAGTTGTAGACCCTTGCCCGCCGATCGGTTGGACAGGCGTGTGACGACAGTCTCACATTTCCCTCTCTAATTACGAAAACCAACAGCCAAATGCCAATCGAGACGAATCGACAATTCGCCGAGTGTGTAGCTGTGCTGTTTGAGGACGGTTTTGCTAAAATCCAATTGGCACCCATCCGCTCGTCGGGTCTTTGCCCGCACTGCGACTCAGGCGCAGATACCCAACAGTTCAGGCAAGCTTTTACGACTTGGCTAATTATTGTGACAAATAAAAAGTTATATTTTATGTGTTAATTAGATATTTAAATAGGAGCTGCCACGGAGAGCGGCCCGGTCGGCCGTCTAATGACAAAACAAATAGCGATCGATTTAACCGAACACTGTCGGTGTAAACTCGCCACCAGAAGCTTCATCGCGAATAGGTCCCCGAACGAGCCGGGGACCGTAAAAAATCCAACTGTTTTTTTATTGTTTCCCATTGCGGCTGAAAAGCGTTCCACGGCTGCTAGCATCACTATAAGTATTCGAGAAACTCTCATCATCTCGAGAGCACTGCCACCTGCCGGGTCGAATGCACTCTACGAAGTGGTTCTCGTAAAAATATTATTACCGCTGCGTGTATGATCGAAGATTTGGTTCAAATACCGCGCGGGAACACACCGAGCCATTTAATAGTAACGATCGACTCTTGCCGCGACTGTTAATTCCGCTGCCGCTGTCCGATTGCAGTAATCGTCACGATGACAGTTCACCGACGAGGTGTTGATTCGAATCACGCAGCTTCGCTATTCGCCGAGATGTAATATTACGGGACATGTGTTTATTAAAATTTCCATAAATTTATCCATTGGGAGTCCCATCTGAGGGAGTTAATTCCGTCTTTGTGCAGTGGGATTTTCGTAGTTGTCTGTTCTTGAAAGAGATTTAACTGCTGATTAAAGATCGGCACACTATTGTGCTCTTTGGAATTTGTTGGTGTATGTCAGTGAGGATTGGCTATTAAGTTCGCCACCAATTCTGCCTCACAGTTTTGGGGGGTGCAATAAAATTGACTTTTGACCGTGTCCAATCGGTCGACGGTGTGCACGCTTTGCACTATGAAACAGATTGGCTAATTAAGTTCAAAAACATACACATTATCGATCGTAAGCCTGCGGACATGTTCCAGCGTCGGAAACCTGTAGTCCCACGAGCCGAGAATGGTCTTTCCTATGTCATGCCACACAGTTTTGGTTCAAATTATTACCACTAGCACCGATCGGTTAAACATACGTGTCATACGACTCTCAGACACAAGCTTATTATTAATATTGTAGACACGCATGAACTAGGAAATATCACACTAACTTATTTCGGGCTCGAGTGGAGCAACGTATGTGCGGGAGGGGACGCCACAACAACTTGACATTAATTCTACATGCATGCACGGCACTTTGCCGAGCACTTGGCGTCCACATTTTTCGTCCGGCCGGCCGCCAGCTTCCCCATCAAAGAGCATGTGTGCGTGTAGCAACTTTAATCCAAGTCCGCACAGCACCGTTTTCAAGGTCATCTGTCAGAAATAAAAAATAATTAACATAGTAAACAAATTCACCGTGGCAAGAGGAAAAATGTTACTACGCTTGTCACGGGAATTTCCGCGTCTCTCACGTCCAAAACAAACACAAAAATACTTTGGTATCTACAGACAATCGCACCCCGGCTTGTTTGTATGCGAAGCGTGCTAAATTTTGACATTTGCAACAATCCATAAAAGTCACACTGTGTGCATACAAAGCATCGGCGACGACGATGGTAGCGCGCATGATTGAAACTAACGAGTCTGCGGCTCCGGTGCAGTAATCGGATACTGATTTGCTCGACTAATTTCTGTCTATGCCTCGCACGGTGGTAACTAACGAGCGTCCCACATTCTGCTTCGTCTAGTTTGTCTAGAGTCACGAAGAAAAGATTGAATTTCACATTGTACCTTTTTTCTCCCCTCCGAGAACTACCCGATGACACTCACTGAAATTTATTAGCCATTTATCGAAGGATAAGATATTTTAGAACTGGGAAATAAGCCGGGAACCTCCTAGGAATGGACGAAAAATTGCACTTGCCTCAGTCCATGTTGCTAATAAAGGAACAATAAAAGGCTAATTTTCAATTGTTTTCCTTGATACACAATACAGAAGACCGCTATGGACCACAGCCTCATTGCGAGGCGTTAATGAGCAACAACTGAAAAAATTGGATTGCTTTGCGGAACAAACTAATCAAAAGATCAAATTTCATCCCACTTCCAAAAAGAGCTCAATGCCGGTAGGGGAAGCTGCGTTTCGGTTGCATCCCAGCATTGACAATACTCCCAAATTGGGATACGTAATAAACTGCTTAAAGGTTCTGATTTCAGGTTCTTCACTTAATTAGAATATCAATGGAAGGTGGCGAGAAAATGGATCCATTTTTTTTGCACGTTGTGGGAAAAGCTGGTAGCAATTGGTCCGTCATACTAGTTTAATGGGTATTCTTCCGAACGGTACGGTCCAGGAGCGGATCCAGAAAAAAATTTCGGAGGGGGTCTAAAATTTCAACTTTGAAATGTTCATTGTGCAATACGTAATATGAAATACCCTCATTTAATTAAAATCAGGTTTGGTAATCGAATCTAGTTTTGAATGATTTTGAACTTGGAATGAATTTAAAATAGAAACAATTTTAAAATTTCTCAAGAATTAAAAAATTTTCGGGGGGGGTCCGGACCCCCAAGACCCTCCCCCTGGATCCGCCACTGGTACGGTCTACGTTGGTATTCTCTTGGCTTAAAAGTTTATCGCTTTAAGATTTTTGGTAATTTCCAACGGAAAACAGATCGAAATATTAATGAGTTAAATGGCAGAAGGTACAAGAATTAGCACATTTGGTGGGAGTCCCAAAGGTTGCAGGTTCGAGTCCTTCCTCTAGGGT
Source organism: Topomyia yanbarensis (assembly GCF_030247195.1). Taxonomy (NCBI): domain Eukaryota; kingdom Metazoa; phylum Arthropoda; class Insecta; order Diptera; family Culicidae; genus Topomyia; species Topomyia yanbarensis. Next base: position 268,711,625 of record NC_080672.1, on the reverse strand, counting down.
ATTTTTTCATATGCTCCTATTATTTCGATCTGTACTTCTTGGACAATACCAAATGTGTTAAATCTGAGGTATTAGCACTTACGCAAAATTTAAAAAATCAACAGAATAAATTTATTTATTTGCCGTTGCTCAATATTTAAATTTTGAGAAATATGAAAATTTAATTATGTAATCACGTTAATGAAACAAATCTACCATGATAGCATTTTGTGTCATCGAATAGCTGCTGCTCTAGAATTGCAATCAAATTGTATATCCCGATAATGTAAGTTCCACAAATTTAAATCTCACCCTGAATCTCAGAAACCACTAATCTATGCCAAACGCGGTGTGTGTACAGTGTACTTTCGCTCACTGGTGCCACCATGCGGCCCTTTAAATTGCTTGAATTTGTTCGATTATTGTATTTTAAACAGCAAAGCTATCTGAGATCGAGTTACAGGGAATAACTACTTTCGCACGAAAAAATATGCACTGAAAAAATGTTACATCACGCACATAAGGAGCGTGGCCTGTACGACAAGCGCGATAGACGTGGTGCGCGTTGCGCGTCAATAGAAAATCGCGAATAACTTTTGTCGTGTTGGAAGTTTTCATGTTTTTATTTTTGCATGATTTATTATGACATATACAAGAGGGATCTAAGGGTGTTTGTTGAGCGGAAGGGGGGAAAGAGCACTGTTAATTTTGTGCAATATGTAGAGGGGGGGGGGGGGGGTCGTAATTCCCCTCTATACACTCCTATTAAAATCAAGAATATCTATTCAAATAAAAAAATGGCTTGGATCTGCTTGACGAATTTAGTAATGGCTAAACCTTTCTATATGAGAGGCAAAAAGTTAGTATGTGCACAGATTTTCATGCATGACCGCACTCTTAAACCCCTAACTCCGAGACCGAAACTTTAAATTGAATGAAATTCAATAGCAGCCCAGGGGCTAAGTTTGGTAAAATCGGTTCGGCCATTTCCGAGTAACCGATGTGCATTTTTTGGTTACATACATAGGGGAATTGTGAGAAAAACCGACACTGTGGGTAAAACCGACACCCCACAACTTTTCCTAGAAATCAAATTTTTATTCATTTCGTAATGATACATTATTATTAGTACGTTTATGTAGAGTATTTCAAGAAAAATTGGATTTACGTTAGTGCGCCGAATGTTATAAAAATAAACAAAACATACGACAGCAGCGTTCATACTCGTCTGGATGTAAAATTTCGTTGGTAGATTTTAAGGTTTTAACCGAACAAAAGCTTTTCAAATCACCACATTTTTCAGTACCTATTATTATCGACCTTTCCTATGATCAACTAGGTGCATTGAAGACGAGTTTGAGAAATTCAATATTTTTAATCGCTTTTATAAAAAAATGCGGTGTTGGGGTAAAACCGACACCCTTTGGTTAGGGTAAAACCGACACACTGTTAAGATGGTTGTGTTTACTTGCGATTCATTACAAAAGGCTGGGGATCTTTGTGACACTTCAATTACACTATTATCACACTATAGTAATAGCTGAAATAAACAGAAATACTTTTATTATGTTTATTTCTTATAATTCTCTTTAAAAATCAAAAATTGGAATTTTTGCTATTTCTGCAAAAAGCTCATCAAACCGAATTTCTAGTGTTCTTTTGGTTTGTCATAGACGAACTTTATCACAATGAGACAATGATATTATGTATACCCCAATAGATCGTTGATGATCAGAGTCCGAAAAATCAAATCTGAAAAAGATAGTTTTACTAAGAAGTGTGTGTGTGTCACTTATAAGTGAATGAATCCAATTAGCAGAACGTAGAACGCTTGCAAATCTTCTCTTACGAAATAAAATGACACTGGAGGTTGCAATGATGTGCGCAAGGATTATTTAGAAATACTCATATCAATAAATAATCCTCTAGCATAAAATACTCTTATTTATAGTACTACGCTTTCGAACTTTCTTCCCTCACTACATGATGAAGCAATAAAAAGCACATATTTGCATGATACATACTCACACTTTATTAATCACGCATATATCTAATTTTTAATTAAGATAAAGATCGTAATAAAGTGGAGAGAAAATAAATTAAAGAGGGTGTCGATCTTACCCCTATAGGGTGTCGGTTTTACCCGCAGTGCCTACAAAAAGTCACTTTGTTTTCCAAGTTTTACAATCAATAATTTTTAATGAAATTAATTTTTCGAATTAAGTCTTGTTAAGAATTTTCTGAAGAAGAATTGTGCATTAAAATTATAATTTTATTGGTTTTGTGGCAACTTAGAAAAAGTGTTAAGCTTAAGGTGTCGGTTTTAACCATAATTCCCCTACATACATACATACATAGACATATACACACATACGCACACACATACATTTGTCGAGCTCAATGAACTGAGTCGAATTGTATAAGAAGCACAGCCCTCCGAGTCTCGGTTAAAAGTCGATTTTCATAGTGATTATATAGCCTTTCTATAGGAGAAATGCAAAAACAAGAAATTTAAGCTGTTTCTTTCAATAAAAATCCAACCGGAATTACTGGCACAAATAAATTGAAAATATTGTCATTTTCATTGTTTTATTGAATTAACTAAGTTTTATTCAGATATAATATATCAAAAATGTTATATTTGTTGTTTATTTCATTGAGTTTTATTTAAAAATTATTTAAAAATTTATTAAACTTTTCTATATTAACACAGCGCCTAATGTTCAGCATAATGGTCAAAAAGTACCTAAAGTGGACATATGGACTAGTTTTGAAACATCATCACACAAAAAATCTAAGATAAAACCACTCATTATTTTGCATAAAACATGAATTTCACATGAATATCCATCATAAATGTTCATATTTGAGGTGAAACTTCCTCAATGATGAATTCTTAATACACCCAAAAAATAGTCATTTCCAGCAAACAAAATTATCTTTATAGTACTCCTGTTGAAAATTTATAAACATTATTTAGTAAAAAAAATTATGAAATTACTCAATTAAATCGAAAATATAAAAAAGGCATTTTTGATAAGAAATGCTTAAGATCAATATGGCGACCAAATTGTATAACAAAAATATGCACAGGGGCTTCACTGATGTAGAAGTTGCCCAACACTTTTTCTTTGGATTTAAATTGAGTAATTTCGTGATTTTTCACTAAAAAATGTTTCTAAATTACCAACAGTGATAATATAAAGTTGAAAACAAGTTTGCTGAAAATCAGCATTTTTTGGGTGTATTGAGAATCCACCATAGAGGAAGTTTGACCTCCAATAAGAACATTTATGATGTATCTATGAGAATTGATTTGATATTCATATTTTTATCCAAAACAAGCAGTGTTTTCATTTTAGAATCTATTTTGTGAATAGAAACTCAATAATAGCAAAAAAATAAGGCCATTTTTTTCATTTAACCATTGCGCCAATTATTAAAAACAAAGGTAGCATAAACAATATCTATATTCGCTAACTACTTCTAAACTACAAGTCCGATCTTGATGAAATTTGGCATACGTATTCTTTCCCGCAAGAAGATGTTCATGGCATGGTTTTTTTTTTTGGAAGGGGGGGGGTACACTGAGTTTAAGGGGGGGGGGGGGGGTTGTTTTTTAGGCAAAGTATTATTTATATCTCCAAATTTATTAGTATTTGACATATGTATTTCTCCCACTGAGCCAATGGTTGATAGGAGTGAACCACGAAAGGGGGGGGGGGAGAAGAGAGTTCTGAAGTAAACCTTATCTATTCATTCAATGTGATTATTAGCGATGAATAAAATTTTGACATAAGTATTTCTTCCACTAAGGAGATGGTCATGGGGTGGTTTTTGTGCACGACGGGGAGGGTGAGTCGAGGAAAGGGAGAGGGGGGGGGGGGTGTACTGAAGAACTTTTTTAGCTATATATATTATATATGGTCTGGCATAAGTATTTCTTCCACCAAGAAGGTGGACATGATTGTTGATTTCGGAATCTGAAGGAAAGGGAGGGTTTCTGATGCAATATCTATCAACTACTTCAAAAATCTAAAATTTTGTTCCCAGCCAGAGCTGCAAATTTTCAACAGGTTGTTTTGAACTTGAAGGAGGAACAAATCTCAAATCATGCCCTACTATGTTCAATTCGCAGTTTTATGTTTGTATCATTCATTCAAACAGCCGAGCTGCTCAATCATTTCCCATTCATTTTCAATTTCATTAACACTGTGAATATCTCTGTACTGAAGTTTTTCAAGCAAAACTACTCTGAACATACTTCTTACTGTTCATGTAAGCTTGAAAACGCAAAACATGTCAATATTTAACCTAAACTGGCCTCTACAGAGCAGATGACAACTTTGGTTGATGAATGAAAAAGCATTAATTTGAAATGAAAATCCCGCCAACTTGAAAGTGAATGATTAAGGGAGGCTTTGAAATTGAATCATGGTTGGGTTTGATTGAGCAGAAAGGTGGCATTTGAAAATGAAAATTTGCACCACTGTTCCCAGCACATAAATGGAATGGCAAGAATTTATTTGATATAGATCTATTACGCGAATGACAATATAATACTGATGAATTGCATGAATTTATCAAAAATTGAAAATTAAGTTGAAAATTGCAATTGCGATCGCTTCATCTGAAGTTAAATCAGCATTGCTGGATTATGGACGAACAGCTCTGCCCTAAAACAGCCACTAAATCTTGCGCTTGCGGAAAACGTTACTTACAATATCAATCAAAATTCGGATGTAAACAAAATGCTGAAAGAATGCAACACTGTTATAAAGGACGAATTCACGAGGACCATAAAAGGAACTAATCGAATATTTGGTGGCGTGGTCCACGATCTTCGTCAAATTTTATCCGTTAGTCGACATCTACTGATGAAATCAGTTCTTGCTTAAAGGGGGTAAGATTATTGTTGAAAAAATATCGCGCCAAAAAAAATTTTACGATACCGAGAGTGTTAGTCTATTCAGTCAATAATGCAACATTTAAACAATATTTTCCTAAATGTTCACAGCAAAATATTGAAAATTGGGTGTGTAACAGTGAATCTTCAGGAGACACCTCGAATAAATGCGATGTATAGCATAACTCAAAATCTACTGAACCAAAATGTTTGAAATTTTGCACAGTTCTCCTTCATATCATAACATCATTAAAGATCATAACTTTGTTCACAAAAATAAGTTTCATGATTTTTTTTTTTAATGAAAATTGCATTTTTAGCTGCAGAATGCTACGAAAAATTCAAATATCAAGAAAAAATAGAGGCTTCGATCAATACCTGGGGATATGTAAAAGAACTGTGCAAACATTGAAAACGATTGGTCCAATATATTTTGATTTATGATGTACACTACAAAGCAAGTTTTCAACGAGATACCCCCTGAGATTCTCTGTCACTGGCTCAATTTTCAGTATTCTGCTATGATATTTGAAGAATTATTGTTGAATTGTGCAGTGATTATATGGACAGTGAATGAATATAGGGGAACCCGGGGCTATTCGGACCTACTTAAGCAAATCGCCCCTTCCGGTGGATAGATGTGAAAAAAGTTACCGGTCAAAAGTCCTAATTGTAAGTTTAAAATCTCAGCTACATTTTGGTGCCATAAAAAGATTATTTGCACCACTCAATGGCAGCGCTAGGCAACGTTTTACAAACCTCTACGTTTTTCCATCCTTTTACAATGTAGGGGTAATTCGGACCTCCCTACGGGGCAATTCAGACCGTCATTTTTATTTAATTTTTTTACAATGGAATTATGTTTACCTATGAATTAGTTACAAGAGACACTCCTTTAAAAGCAAAAAAATAAATTGCTTTACAAAAACTTAATCTGGTATGCCATAGTATGTCGTTTGGCGGCCCATGTATTTGCTTTGCTATGACGTGTGCTATGGTGTACGCAGCCGCAAGCCGCTAAACGGTTGTTGACGGAATAGGGGCTTCGAATAGCCCCGTACGCTCATATCGCTCAAAAGTGGTGACCGTCTCGAAAATATCTCTGTTTTTACCCAAACGAAAATTATCCCATAAATTAGGAGCCTCAAGCTTTCCAAAACACTTACTTTTTTCGTTTTTATTAGTTGCTTTAATCACGGGTTTTCCATTATAATCATTTTTGTTTTGAGAATGGCAAAACAACGAAACGCGTTGTATCTCCTTTCTACAAAGAGCAAAGAATCAACTTCAGCTCTCAAAATTAATGTTTCAGAATAGCGGTTCCACAAATATGTACGATAGTCAGAAAGTCTTGCTATTTTCTGAGAAATCGAGGGGGTCCGAATTACCCCCACTGTCTTAATAGCCCCGGGTCCCCCGACTAACACTCTCTGTATCGCCAAGATATTTTTTTTTATTCTGCCATTTTTTATGAATTATTTTTATCCATGTCCGTCAACACTCCGTTGTGTCTTCGTATCATTGGAAATATGTTTCGAAAACAAAACTTTCCACTATATGTGCATTCTTTTATTGAATGGTTCTTATAGTCACCTTCGTAGGTCAATTCACAAAAAAAAGAAAGTAAAAGTTATATTAGAAAAATTGTTTTTAAGGGGTTTATCTCAAGCAAACCTGCATATCCTATCCTCAGTAAAGTTTTTCACAATAATATTTTCTAGAACTTTACTGAAGACCGCAAACTTCTAGCTAAATTATTTGGGGACATAAATCTTCTATCTCACTTTTAGGGGGATTAATCACTCAATTCATTATATCAAAAGATGCGTCTATTTATATCTAGAAACTTTTTCGGAAAAATCCATTCTCCAAAACCAATGGTTCAGTAGATATTGAATTTTGATCATGAAAACGTTGTTTTGCAACACTGTGCACCGCATGTGTTGCAATTGAAACTTTGTGTGCCTACTATATTAGTTACCGCGCAACATCGACCCATTACAACTGTGACTTGGTTGAAAAAATTCATTTAAGCGACCATTGTATCTAGAAAATATAAAGGAGCTGTACTGCTACCTCGAATTCGAATGATACCAAGGGATTTCAAACGATTGTGTACAGGAAAATAGACCAATTTATTTATCTGCGAGAATTACAATAAGTTTCTTCGTTGTAACAAACATATTTGTTATTTTTGGTATATTTAAACTATTGTTTTTAGTCCTGATGGGTGTAGCGAAGCGCACCGGGTTATAGCTAGTAAATAAATAAAACTCAATGCAATAAACAACAAATGCAACTTTTTTATGTATTTGAGCGAAATAAAACTTTGTAAATTCAATAAACAATGGCACCATTTTCAAGGGACTTGTGCCATTGGCTCCGGTTGGCATTTGAATGCAAGAAGCATCTTAGCCCTTAAATACATGAATTTCATTTTTCTTTGGTATTCATTTTTTGAGATGGATACGATCTATATTTCTTGTTGGGGGCAATTGAATCATAGTTTAAATAAATAAGAAGGGCACAATTTCACCACTAGGTGTATTAATTTTTTTACTTCAACGTGGAAGTAAATGTAAATTTTTTTGATAAAAGTTCGCTGTTGCATTAGATTGTTGAGGTGTTGAGGATTAAAGCGCACTTACTCCTTAGTTAGGGTAATCGTACACCTCAAGATTTTGGTTGTCGTAATGTCTTTTATATTAAGAAGATCGAACTGCAAATGCATCTATCTAGAATAAAGAAACGAGATAAGGGAGCGTTAATTATCACAGTATTTTTTAATGTCTCACAAACATAAAAAATCTTTGCAAATAAATTCTAATATTTCCTATTATCCTTAGCATCATACATCTAAAATTTCAAATGTCTGGGTTTAAAGGAATAGAGCGTTTCTTTATTTCTAAAACTTTTGGCACCAAAAAACTAGGAGCTACATTTACAAATTCAAGTTTCATGTCAATTCAAAAAAGCTGACTATCGAAAAAAAGAAAAGTTGACACCAGACTTAGCTTAGCTAACCAGCGCCAATTTGGTGCTGGTTTAGATTTATCTAGCTCGAATTAAGGTGGTGTTAGTTACTGACGAGTAGAATTCGAAACATTAACAAACGACATACTTTAAAAAATAGTTTTTTTTAATTCGTTTATTTGACACGGCTCATATCGGTAGCTTAACGGAGCCGTGGATCTTTTATACGTTTACAATACATGTAAAAATAAAAATACAAACAATAATTAATTAATTGGATCTCGTGCGCGCAACTTTTTATTGCGAGCGGAGACCTTTTTTCGCGAGGTCTGTTGGCAAACAGCGTGAGGGGGGTCATTTAATTATCTCTTGTTTTTCACGTCCCGGTCGAAGCTGGCTTGGTGTCCGGGATCAGATGTTCTCACTTGCTTCTTGCACTTATTGTTGATCAGTGTAAATCCGTCGTCATTGTTACCGCATTCGTTTCCGATGTTGCTTACAGTTGCTTTTGGGGTGCTGGATGATTCTTTTGCGGTTGTCATTATGGTCTGAACAGCTGCCACAAATTTGGCCACCGTTTGTGGTTCAGGCATTGGTATTGAAAAACTCTGTTTTAGGTTGGTTTTCCGTAGATGAGTTGGCAATCGGTTGAGATGCATTTTCCTCTGCATCTTCCGCGCAAGGTTGTCCATGATGAGCTGTCTGATTACAATACTCGCACGTAGGAGTTTGCCACTCATGGGTGCATAGCGTAGTTTCCATAATTGTAGTTCCGTGAATATTAAGTTTTATTGCCAAGTAGGAGGGTATAGGCCTTTCAACCCGCATTCTCACTATAAAAAACGCCGTTAGGAGTACCCGGGAAGAAGTTTCTCCAAGTATCAGGTGTAACGGATTCTACTTCTCCGTATTGCGACATGCATTTTGCAATTGGCTCAGGAGGGGTACGAGGTGATAAGTCATATAACCTTACATCTATATAATCATTCTCAATGTATACGGGAATCTTAATTCCAACGTTGTCACTTTCAACCACGTGTTTTAAGTTGTTCTTCAAAACGAAACGCTCGGCTTGTGCTAACGTGTTGAATGATATTAACACTACATTGCGAAGATGATGATACTGAAGGTACAAGACTTCCGCAAGCCTAAGTTGCATTTTTACCTTCAGGAGGTATTCTACTTCACTAAAACTCGGTCGTTTTAAACAAAATTTAAAGTCAACGACCGCTGCGTTTGGTCGGAGTAGAGCTTTTTCGTCAACGTTACTCATGATGACAAGATTAATCCGATATTTCCTTTGTTCTCGAGACAATGCACACTAGATTGAGAGGCCTGTTGTTCACTTGGTTCGATTGTACGTCTGACTGCGGCAGAAGTAGAAAGTAGACTGTGGTTTAAAAAATAGTTACTAAGAGAATGCATGTAACTTTCGTAAACATTTTCTGTAAATGTCGAGACCACAATCGTTCTACTGGTTTTATTCATCATGAGGTTTTATTTTCAAACTCCGCAATAAATGTCAAAAAATTAATTAAATCGCGAAATCTTTATTTTCGCTCGAAAGACAATTATTTGCCATTTATTTCTTGAAAACAATTTCTTTTAAATTGTGGCCATAGCAGCGCGTGAGCTGGTCCATTTGAGTGGTCCAATATTTGAAGACGCGTTCGAACTTTTCTAGTGGTATCTGGCTAATTACTCGAGTAATGTTGGGTTCCAATGCTTCAGATTTGTCCACAAAGTCCTTTGACTTCATATAGCCCCATAGAAAAAAGTCTATAGGTGTGATATCGCCTGATCTAGGCGGGCACGCTCACCGAATTTCAGACACAATCAATCCACTGTTACATGGCTTGAGTGGCACGTGGCGTTGACTTATTTGGAACCAAATGTTGTCAAGACTACTGGCGTTCTCCTTTAATTGCACCGTATCAGCACCAGATGCCGCTCTTCCTGCCTGCGAACCGCAGCTGTTTACGAGAGACACCTAGTCCAGCTGCATTGCATACATCCCACGTAAGGTCGTCTCTTCGGTCACCGGGACGCACACTTGCCGCCAGCCCTGAGGAAGCTCTTAGTCCCCCCACCACAGTCGAGCCTTTCCTGCCAGCGACCAGCAGCCGTCCCGGTCCTGTGATGGAGATGGGACGAGGGGTCTTCCGCAAACCTACCTCAGGCAAGTACAATGCATCTGTGAGCACTTCCTTGCCTCAAAGCTCTTCGATTTCCAGCATTGGTCAACGACGGGCTAAGCTGCTGCTATATTACCAAAATGTTGGTGGTATTAATTCAATCATTGAGCAATACCGTCTTGCAGTCTCCGATAAGAGTTTTGACATAATTGTCTTCGTCGAAACATGGTTGAACGATGACACGCTTTCCAGTCAGGTGTTCGGTACTGAATACGAGGTGTTTCGCTGTGACAGGAGCCCTAGCAACAGCCGAAAATCCACCGGAGGCGGCGTATTAGTAGCGGTCAAAACCAGCTTGAAGGCAAGAATCGTCGAGAACACTTCTTGGGTTTGTCTAGAGCAGGTTTGGACAATTATCGAGCTTGGCGACCGTAAGTTGTACTTGTGTGCTTTGTATGTTCCACCCGACCGCGCTCGGGATACCGAATACGTTGAAGCACACTGCAGCTCAGTTTTTACTATCCTCGAAGATGCTAACGCTGTTGATGAGATCATGGTACTAGGAGATTTTAATCTTCCTTCTATTTCATGGAAATCTTCCCCTAATGGATTTCTTTATCCGGATTCGGACCATTCCGTTCTCCCCCTTGTGCAGTGAGGCTACTTGACAGCTATAGCTCAGCCACGTTACTACAAATCAATCCTATTGCCAATGAGAATAGCCGCCATCTCGATCTTTGTTTTGTCAGCGATCAGGTTTCCGCCACATCAATAGTGACGGCTCCCTCTCCCCTAGTAAAACCAGTGGCACATCATCCTCCACTGATCGCCACGATTGATAGCTCTGTGGTGCATGACTTCGATATATTACCGCTTTCTGTCTCCTACAATTTCCGTAAAGCTGATCATCGCAGTATCGCAGACCTTCTTTCCACCATCGATTGGGAAAATATTCTGGACCCCGAAGATGTCGAAACCGCAGTTCAAACCTTTTCAAACGTTCTGGTGTATGCTATTGACAGGCACGTTCCAAAGAAAGTTCACCATCGACAAACCGGCCCTCCATGGCAAACGAGTACACTGCGACGGCTGAAGTCTATGAAGAGAGCTGCCCTGCGGAGGTTTACCAAGTATCGCACAATATCACTCAGAGACTATTACATCAGTCTCAACCATGCATACAAACGAGCCAGCCAACACTGTTTCTATCGATATCAGCAAAATATTCAGCGTAATCTCAAGTCGCATCTTAAACGTTTCTGGAAATATGTGAACGAGCAGCGCAAGGAATCAGGCCTGCCGTCGTCTATGACTTTCAATGGGAATACAGCTACCACATCTCGAGACATATGTGCACTTTTTTCGGAAAAATTCGCGAATGTATTCACAGATGAGGCACTAACTATTGAGCAAATCGAACTCGCCGCTAGCAGAGCTCCACTTGTAGGCCAAGCTTTGGGTACTATCGATGTCGATGCAACGATGATTACCAGAGCTTACTCTCGGCTTAAGTCATCCCTCAATCCGGGACCCGACGGGTTCCCTTCCGTTATCCTGCAAATGGCACATTGAAGCTTTGATTACTCCGCTTCTTCATATTTTTCGAGCATCTATTGCTAGAGGAGTTTTCCCGTCTTGCTGGAAATACGCGAACATGTTCCCTGTCCACAAGAAGGGTAATAAGCGAGACGTCAATAACTACCGTGGAATAACTTCATTGAATGCAGTTTCAAAGTTGTTCGAGCTGGTGATTATGGAACCTCTTCAGGCTCATTGTAAGCAGTACCTAAGTGACGATCAACACGGCTTCACGTCCGGGCGGTCAACAGCGTCTAACCTGCTGTGTTTAACATCCTACATAACAGAGAGTATGGAACATCGTGCTCAAACCGACGTTGTTTACACCGACTTATCTGCCGCTTTCGATAAGATAAATCACGATATCGCAATCGCAAAAATGGAGAGATTCGGAATAAATGGTAGTGTTTTGCAGTTGTTTCGATCCTACCTCACAGACCGAGAGATAGCGGTTATCATAGGAGATTGTCAGGCCCCCACTTTCATTTCTACGTCAGGAATACCTCAAGGAAGCCACTTGGGACCGTTGATGTTTCTGCTATACTTCAATGATGTACATCTAGTTCTGAAGACTCCACGATTGTCCTTCGCAGATGACCTCAAGATATTCCGCCTAATTCGGTCAATTGAAGATTGCAGTTTTCTCCAACAGCAGCTTGATGTCTTTGCTGATTGGTGTAACACGAACCGCATGTGCGTGAGCCCGAAGAATATCGGTAATATCGTTTTCACGGAAAAAAGATTCGATTCATTTTACCTACCGTCTACTAGAAACAGACATTGAACGCGTCAGTCACGTTAAAGATCTGGGAGTGATTCTGGATCCTCAACTTACGTTTAAACAGCACGTCTCCTATGCAGTTGGTAAAGCATCTCGAGCACTGGGATGCATCTTCAGAATAGCCAAAAATTTTACGGATATCTATTGTCTCAAATCGCTCTACTGTTCTTTATCGCGATCAATTCTAGAATATTGCTCTGAAGTTTGGAGTCCAAACTACAATACTGGCATTGAGAGAATAGAGTCCGTTCAGCATCGCTTTTTACGTTTCGCGCTTCGTAGATTGCCGTGGAGAGATCCTTCCCGACTACCTCGCTATGAAAACCGGTGTCAGCTAATTCAACTAGAGCCCCTACATGTTCGAAGGAATACTGCAAGAGCCTTGTTCATCGCTGACACTCTGCAAGGTCGTATAGATGCCCCAGCTATTCTGGAACAAATCAACATAAACGTCGCTCCTCGAACACTACGCAACAACATTATGCTCAGATTACCATTCCGACGCACTAACTATAGTATGTATGGAGCCATCACTGGTCTGCAACGAATTTTTAACCAGGCAGCTACGGCATTTGATTTCAACGTTTCTCGACAAAATCTGCGTATACGTTTTTCCAGACTATTTAATCAATTAGCTAACAACACTTGACCTTTTTATTTGTTTTTAATTATTGTATGACTATTGTTTTTGTGTACTTGATTGGTAGTAATTAGACTAGTATTGAAGTCAACATCATTGGGGCTTTGATATGCCTGTTGATGTATTGAACAAATAAACAAATAAGCTCAAAACGGGAGTATACCAGTCATCAACAAACTTCACTGAGATTGTTCAGCTCTGGTTCGGGCAATAACCAATCTGTTAACATGTTTTTGAACCAAGACTCTTCCGTAAAATACGTCATGTTGTTGCAAACGACAAGCCAAGTTGTTGAGAACTGTGTCAAATCGATTCTTCTCGATCATCGAGTAAACTCTCGGCCACCGCCGCTATGTTTTCTTTAATTTCATTCCAGTAATGGGATTGTAAAGAAGCCCGGAGCTAGTTGACAATTGCGGTAAGTTGGTGGAATCCCCTTTTTCCTTGTTTTCTTAGTCATATAGCGCTGCTTCTCGTTGTGTACTTCAAGTAATATGTAACACATCCCGATCAGAAAAACATAACAAAAATATTTCAAAAACATGTCTCGCGTTGTCACTTGTTATAATTTTCTGTTATTTTAACTACTAACGAGACCTAATATACTTACCCCGAGCCCGGGGTAAGATGGCGTGTTTTCCGTGCCCCATATTTTTTTCTTTTTTAACAAACACTTTCATAAAATTCAAGGATGATGCTAACAGTCAGACCTTTTAAGCAACATATTCTTTTTTACAAGATCTACCCAAATCAAGGCGGCAAAAAATGAAAACTGAAAACACCGCCAACTAGCCCCGGTCTCCCCTATCATTATAATTGAGCCTATTGTGGATACTTTACCAACATTAAACATTTATCATGACATAATGACATGTAATGCTTTAAATCCCCGATAATTTGGTCTTGAATCGTTCAATCAATTAAATGATAGATGATTTATAATATGGATCCTAGGATAAATATTCAAGTTTTTAAAAGCCAGAACTTTTCTATTTCTTGATTCGTGACTTGATCACTGATGTTCCCATTTGTTTCAATCTGAATCAATTTTAAAATATTAGTTTTCAATATCTGAAATTTTGACTACTCGATTTTTGTATTCTCGAAGCACGGAATTTTCGGTTTCGAGATTTCCAAATCTTCAATGTTTTGTATACCTTGCTGTCCTCTTGGGCTACTAAGGCCATTTGATTTAGATTTCTTTGATTCCTGATTTACTGTTCATTGAATTTGTTCAGTTTGTTTTGGCCGAACCACGGTGTCTCTGGTAAAATATCATTATCAGGAAAAAATATGTAATTTGTTTGATATTAATAATGTAATTGAAAAGAACCCGGTTGAAAATTTAATAGTTACTCTTGTGACATTTGTCACTGATTTCACAGATCGAAAAAAAAAAAAAAAATATTCTAAATTTCAACCTTAACATTGAAAAGAGATAAAAGAAATAGTATTATGAGATCTTAAATTACACCATAAAATCTTGAATTATGTTAACATTGGCTATAATTAAATGTTTTTTGTGAGCCTGAACAGAAATGTTACGAATAATCGTGAATCTAGGGATCTGGTCATAGCAAACCTAGGATATCTGCTCACTTTGATTGCACCACTCCACGCGGAAATGTCCACAGACCTGTCAACCATCACCCTCTTCGGAAATGCGAACCACACACTCAATCACGCAAACCGACCGAGGGGTACTTAATTAATAATGATTGATAGCAGCCAGCGCTCATGACCGAAATCTCATTTCGGACCATTATTCCAATTTCGCCAGACCGGTGCTTATCTCACCTGACTTATCTATTAATTAAAACATTTAAAGCCATTCCGAGACAAAGCTAAACTTAGTCGTCCTTCCTCGGGTTAACCGCAAACCTTGGAATGTAGCCCGCTTCTCCCGGAGCAAAATGATAACGCGATCGGCCGCGCTTTGGGATTAATGTTTATTTAAATTAATGACCCACTCTTGCCAGCCCCTTGTGTAAGGTCCAAGCCAGAGCTCGAGCCCGAGCCCGAGCCCCAGGCCTCGACAAACCTGCGCTACCACTGCAACGCGCGACGGACCGCGTGTATCGATTACCGAAAGACCCACATTTCTGTTGCGGTCGCGACACGCCGCCGTAACCGATGATAGTGCCAACCGGGACCATCTATTTGCATGCAAATGAAATGCTTTCCGCGTTGCCGCAGCAGCTCCGACGGACCGTTGCTTGTACCCGAAAAGCGTTCACGAGTTATTAATTTGTTACAATTATCCAACTGTTATTAATAATTATTAGCGGCTTCGGTCGGGTTCAGAGTGGCAGCGTTGCATCTTGGGGTGGCGTTCGTCGTCAGCCAAAATATCCTCGCCAAATGCCATGGTCTATCAGTAGTTCACAGCTGAGCCGATCGTGGGCAGTCGATGAATGTTCATTCCTCTAATGATATAATTGATCGTTACATTCGATTTATCTTATCACTGGAGCCGGGGTCATTGGGAGATGCGAAACGAAATGGTCGATCGATAAATAACGATTACCCACAGCAAGTTGACTTGAAACGATTCGACGAACCGAACAGCGCGGATACTATCAAAACAGACGTGTTGATTGACTCTCGGCTACAAGGGTATTTGCATCAACATTGTCGGTGTGCGGCGTTGCGAAATGTTATATGTTAAATGTTGATTGATCTACTGATCGTGTCACAGAAGTTGGTGTAGAAAAGGTTATATTGAATGATGTTGAATAGTTATGAAGGTGAAGGCAATTCGAATTCCATGAATCACGTAAAGATAGCCTGAGCCATAACGGCTGGTGTCCTTTTAATCAACCGAAGACAATTTTACGCTCTCCTGTCTCATTTAAATCACGTGATAATTTCGTTGGGACAAACTCATACAATAATAAATTCAACCAAATAGAGCTAAGTGCCATTTTTTTCGGTGAATATTGATAAGTGTTCATCGTTCGTTACTCAGATCGTCTTTAGAGTAGGGGCAGGGTGCGGCAGCCAACTACCAACTATTTCATTTGTTGGGATTACTTGCCTCGTGTTTCACGGAGAGTGCTACTCCTATATGTAAGAGAACCCGGGGTTATTCGGACCTACCTAAGCAAATCGCCCTGTTAGGTTGATAATTGTGAAAGAATTTATCGGTCAAAGGTCCTAATTGTTAGTTTGAAACCAGCTATAGTTTGGAACCATGAAAATTCATTTGCACGACTCCCTGGCAGCACTAGGCGTCGATTTGCAAAACTCTACGTTTTTTCATCCTATTACAATATAGGGGTAATTCGGACCTCCCTACGGAGCAATTAAGACCGTCAATTTGTTTTATTATTTTTTTCACTCGAATTATTTACTTCTGAAATCCTTATTGGAGAAACTCCTTAAGAAGCAAAAAAAATAGCTTTGAAAAAAATTAATGTAGCAGTCACACCTGCCGATTGACGCATCGCGTATTTTCTTTGCAGTGGTGTGTGCAATCATGTGTGCAGCCGCAAGCCGCTGAGCGGTGGTTGATGGAATAGGGGGTCCGAATAGCCACGTACGCTCAAAGTGGTGAGCGTCATGAAAATATCTGTGTTTTCACTCAAACAATAATCATTGCATAAAATAGGAGCCACAAGTTTTTCAAAACACTTAACGCAGTGAAAACGCTTTTATTTGTTGCTTTAATCACGATTTTACTATTATGATTTGTATTTTGGAAATGGCAAAAAATGAAACACATTGTATCTCCTTTCTAAAATAGCTGCAGAATGAAATTCAGCTGACAAAATTAATGTTTTAGAATAGTGCTTTCACGAATATGCACGACAGTTCCAGAAATCTTACGATTTTCTAAGAAATTGAGGGGTCCAAATTAACCCCACGGTCTCAATAGCCCCTGATTCCCTTAATCATCTGTTTATTTTACATTCCAATGCAATTTCAAATAGTGCCGATCCCAAATAATTATACGATACCTTGTTTATTTATTTATCTAAAATGGTTACCACCTACCTGGGGCTGCTACATTGTATCATACTCATTAATCTAATCAAATATCATATATTCATAACATGCACGTGAGATTATCATCAGCAGAAAATTATATTTGCTAATAATAATTTGTAAAACAGTCATTTTCAGGATGATCATTAACTAAGATCCTCACCAGCTCAAATACCAATTTGCTGATGTAGCTCGTTTTCCTCCATACACCAGAAAGAAGATAAAATCCCTAGTCCACAACAAAACAAATGACCGAGTGCCATACATTTGCATACTGATTTCCTTTGTTGTGCTCGGCTCATGGCATTGAATATGGCGGCAAGCCAGCAAACGGCCCAAGTCGTCAATAAACAACCAACTTAGTGCGGACTCGAACCTCCAAAGTGCCACGGGGCGCGAAAATTAATTGCTCTACGATATCCTGTTGATCCCTTCGGTTTCCCTTTACCTGCCAGTCGTAGCCAATAACAGATACAGAAAAAAAAATCTCTAATGTGAGCTTAGGCAATTACTTAATTAATAATATCGCGTTCCCTTGCCGGCGGAGTCCCACGAAAGCGAACCGGCCGGGCACGGGGATTCGACTATGCATTTGCAATTCAGACCCCCGCGATTTGTAGCGGCGGCTTTCCAGCCACCCAACCGAACAACCGACAGGCAGCCGGCAGATTTATTGCGACTGACATTGGCAGGAATGTGTAACACTTGTGTGTCGTGTGGTGCGGAAACCAGAACTGCTCCGGGGGTTCCTCCTCTTTGGTGTGCGCTGCGCAACCAAATGGCGCTAAACGCCACACCAAAAGGTCACGTTGGAAGGCAAAATTATGACATTCGCTGGTTTGCCAGGTGATTAATGGGATCGGGGCGTACGAGCGGCGCAAATATAGATAATGTTTCGTCTATTTGGATTGCTAATATAACTGGACACGGGATCAGCCCGAAAGTGATTCTGTAACTGCGGGAGTCGTTTCACCGTGCGAGATGATCGTGAATCTCTGTTGGCGTAAGTTGAAATTATGTGCCATAAATGAGCACTGATATGAACTACAACGTTTCCATCACAACACGGACCCCATTTTTTAGCGCGCTTCAGAAATCGCTATCTATATTTAATGTTTCTCTTATGTAGATCTTCGTTATAAAAAAAACTGTTTCATTCCACAATGTAATCAATTTGGAACACTGGCTACGTTTATGCCGAATTGTAAACATTGTCCTAAATTGATTTATTCCATCGTCTGCAATCTACCGGGCGAGGTCCAATAAAAGGTCATAAATAACTACCATAAACTTTTATGCGATGGGATATTTGCCTCCCTGTCCCATCCATGAGCTCGTTCATCGGCTAGACATTGGTCATCGCGCGACATGGTCTTTGCCTCTCCTGGTCTAAGTGTTGATGTGTCGTCCAACATTCGAACCATGCTTGCGTACATTAATTGATTAGGTCGCGCGGATTAGCTGGTTTATTATAAATCTATTTTTTCATTCAACTCCTTTTCTGTTCTCAACTTCTGTACATTCGAAACAAATCAAGCTTGTCAGCATCTCGCGAACGAGTGCATAAATTATCATTAGTTCACTGGAGCCACGAAACGAGAAAAAAACAACATCAAGATCTAAACCAAATGTGTCCCTGTCGAATGGTAGAGGATCAAGTGATCGATTAAATATTTGCAGTTTCCTCGCTCCAACCTTCATCTCACTGTCACTGTAAAATCGACACAAACAAATGAGTCTCGAGTTAAAAATTTCCTCCTCACTTTACACAGCCGTAGTCATCTACAAGTTACGGAGCGACTCGCAGCATATCGTTGAATCTGTCGTATGAGTCCGATTTCTTATGCTTTAAGCGTGGTTAGTGCACCTGAAGCCGCACTCCCTGCCATATTATGGTAATAAATAATGTTTCATCTGAAATAGGTAATATGGTTTGGGGAAGAAATATCCTTTGGGCCTATGAACAGGATAGAAAACTAGGTGTCGTGAGGTGTTCCATTATTTTTACTCGGTCGCCGGACACATTTGCAATTTGAATTTTAATCTAACCAATTAGCATATATTTTCTTGTTGTTATTGAAATTTTGCCAACATAAAAAATGATCACTATTAGTTGCCGTGTTCACCAACTACAGATACAACTATAGATGGGAGGATGAGCTATACAGACTTTTAGGAAACCCTAATCAGGACTGTATTTATAACTACCCACTAACGGTAGTTTCCAATTCAGTTTATTCATGTTGTTCACGGTTCACTCTTCTTCATGATGCCTCTTCCTAATCAAAGATAAAGCGTTGACCAAATCCCACCTTTTGCGATTTTTATAGATCTGCTTTGTCCAATTTCGGTAGTGACAACTTGCCAAGCCAGCCAATTCTTCAGAGCATTCGAAGGACCGAAACGCCCCTGGGCAGTTTAAGGACTGAAATCATTCTGGTATTTCGAACGGGGCAAATACCAATCAGGACTTTCAAAGAACTAGAATCGGGCGTCCAAAGAATCAAAATCATGCTGGGTCTAATAAGCAAACTCACTTTGGGCCTTCAAAGGACCAAAAATGGGTTCGTCATAAAGAAAAATGAAAAAAAAATTGCTAGTGACATTAAATTAGTGCAAAAAATTAAAGGGTTGCTTACAGAACACGACCACGGTGACATTAACAGTGTGGCGTTTTTCAAGAGCGTACAATATAATTCGCGAATGAATTTTAATCTATCCACAATATCGACTCATCTTAGCGCTGAAGACTATATAATCTTCAGTGGAAGCATGGCACGTTACGTTTTAGCTTACTAACCTGCTCCCTTATATTACAATTTGCTATACACCTTCCCCTTAATGCATAATTTATTGATGGTCCTTCAATTTGTCTTCAGCAAAGTAGTAAAATAATCCAACTACTTTGCTGAAGACACAAAGTATTTATCTTTAATATTTTCCACATTATTGCTGGCTGTTTGTGTATGACTCCTTTAAAGCCAATTTATTAATATAACTTTTGAAATATCATTCTTTAAAATTCATTTTGTTCAGTAAAAAACTTTGAATTATCAAAATAAGAACCTTTCTACATTACACAACAATGGCCTTTTTTGTGTATTTTCAAAGTAACTTGGCAATTTTTGGAAAATAAATTGGTTCAAATGGTGATTGATTGTTAACGGGGAAACGTCTGAGTTTACTTCAATAGTATTTTCGGACTACTCATCAAAATAGCAAGGTTTGCCATGATTTTCGTGATTAATCCTCCTATAAATGAGATTTTTCAGCTGATTTTTTTTTGGTAAAAGAAATGATTTAACTTCTTTGGAAAAGTGGTAGAGATTGCTTTATCTTTGCTGATTACACGAAGTCTCTTCTTTTAATACTTCAGGGGGTGGGGGTGTTCGTAAATGTTTCAGAATGAAAAAAACACTTTTTTGAGATTTTATTTTTTGATAAGCTATTTTGAAAACGCAAATTTTAATTTAATATTTTTTTTCATGAATCGAATCGTTTCCGAGTTATCGGTGATTGAAAAATGTCAAATTTTATATACACTCAGAGCCGTAGCGTGGTCTTCTGGCGCCCTTGGGGGGGACCTCAGTTCTGCGTCCCTTTCGTACTCAAATTGACTTTTTTCCCGGTTCGACATTCCAATAATAATGTAATGTTCACAATGTAATAACTGAAGCAGATCAAGATTTCAGTACTCTTCTAAAGTTGACGCCTTTGGTGGGGGCAAACTCGGCCACCAGACTGCCAAGAATCTGTGCAGGTGTAATGAAATTCTTGAATTTGCATCATTTGATAACGAATATGCCACGGGGAATGGGATGTTAAGTGTCTGCGAGACAATTTAACCAGCAAGTGATGTATATTAAATGTCTCTGAATATAGATCTCAGAAGATACCTATTCTTATTTTACCACAAGCGAGTTAAACAAAGATGCTTTCATGATCTGTTATTGTTAAAGGTTTTTACATATTGTTTTTGTTAACATTCCTGCATCCTGAAAATCTATCATACTTTTGTTATACTATCCCATGAATCGTTTTTCAATTTCTTATATCTCCTGTAAATTCTGTCGCTGCCTTAGTATTCTTAAAGTTTATACTTTGCGCCCAATTGTTGGTCGAACGAAATTCGTTTGAAATCTTACACATTGAGTCAAGCCATATCTGCCCTTCTTTCTGAGCACAGATAATTCACTAAGTGTTCTAAAGATTTCGAAAGAACTGACGCAGAAATATTCGAACGTAACAGATATCTCGAAAGATCGCCCAGATAAGCTTAGAATTGTGATATGCGGTCTAAAGTAAATAAAAAACATTACTGGCGACGAGTATTCAATGAAGAGCTACCGCGTATACAAGCCCGTCCACAAAATTGAGATAGATGGTGTCATGAGTAGATCTACTGGAGATAAGGGTTGGCTGTTTCAAGGACCCCTTGCTTCAGTGAGCTATGTTTTGGAATGGCAATCGCACGGGACAGGATATAATATTATGTCCCTTCAAACTCCCATTTGTGTGGCGCAAATGGACCGTTGTAGCAACAAGACACGGTGTGGCAAGTGCGCAGAGATTTATTAGGATGACTCTTGCATTAGGAATGCTGAAAAGAGTGCCCTTATATTGTAGGAAAAGTTCACATGATAGGAAAAGTGCGACTCCCGACGATCACCTTGCGGGACATCTGTTAGTTTGTCTGTGTGTGTATGTGTGTGTGTGTGTGAAATCCATCCCTCACTGACCGGTAGTGTTTTTATGGAAAGAACTTGCTTGCACCTATTTACAATTACTTTGTTTTAATTTATTGATGCACACATGTTTAGCCTTGGATATGGAAGGTGATAGCTCTATTGTATATCCAACGACCCATTTCAAGAATGCCTGTTCCTACACATACATTCTGAGGTTGCCTTTATGTACAATAATCTTAGCGTATTTAGTATAAGCAAGTTATATGGTTTGTGACATGAAAAAATATAATAAAAGAAAATGAAGTTGTTAAATAAAATAAACTAAAAAAAAAGATTTCCTACGTCCTCCTTGGTCCTCGGTCTAGGAATGTTTATTTACAATATTATTGATGCAACAATTGTCACTTCCCCCAAATCTTTAATAAAAATGTGTCAAGTACAGTTTCTTTATTATATAGTTATAAGATTGCCCATCTCAATGTTAAGCGGGATTGAATATGCACCTCGTCGGGACATCTGTTAGTGCTTCTAAAACCTGAAGGCAGATATGATTTCTTGTCCCATTTA
This sequence comes from Topomyia yanbarensis, assembly GCF_030247195.1. Lineage (NCBI taxonomy): Eukaryota > Metazoa > Arthropoda > Insecta > Diptera > Culicidae > Topomyia > Topomyia yanbarensis. The sequence goes on along the minus strand of NC_080672.1, from coordinate 268,689,391 downwards.
GTCTGTCCCATTAAGGTTTCTCTGTGTGAAGCTTAGAAAATAAGCAGCAGTTCGTTTTTTTTTAATTTGAAGTGCATAAATAACTTGTTGTTTTTATATTGTAACGACATGTTATTAGTAAGGATTTAATAAGGACTGGAAGGAGAATAAGGTCATATGAGCAAGCTTAGAGTTTCTCGGCGACGTAACCTTTTGTCTTCTACACGCAGGAGTCAGGATATTTTGACAATAAATGCGTATCACCTGAGTCTGCGGCATGTCCGGACAAGCGTAAAGTCACTTAGTGATTTACGCTGTCGGAAGCTTGCTCATATGACCCTATTTTCCTTCAAGTCCCTTACTAATTAAATGTCCTAACAACGTAAAAAAAGAACAATTGACTCACTCTTAGTCGGTAATGAAAAAGAAAAAAATGCATGAATAACGATCGTTATTTATTCTTCTATCCCCTTTACATTTGAGAACAATACTTTACACTTATCCGAAATATTTATTATTTATCCTGACTTAATCTATAAAAAAGATCAAAATTTCAGTACTCCAGAGGTTGGCGCCCTTGGCGGGAGCCAACCCGGCCAACCGCACGCTACGGTTCTATATACACTATACTCTTCGAAAGTTCAAAAACTAATAACTTGAAAAAATATCATACTCAGCCAAAGCCAAAAATACTTGTCAATTATTTTTAGCTAAACAACGCAAGAAAATTTTTAGCTAAAGAACGTAAGAAACTAACCTATCTTACTTTCCCAACCACATTGCTAATTATTGTGTGTACACGACTCGAACCTATCGCATTCCCATTTTCGAGTATGCCATACATGCACGTTAAACTATACACACTACTAGAAAACGGATGCAAGTTGGACACTGTTTAACAGCTTATTGCACCGTCCGGACGATATAGTCATGATGTTGCTCGTTTGAAATGCAAGCATCGACTCAATCAGACACGCGACACTTCTATCTATAACCTCGTAATATGTAATTGAGTCACTAAGTGCTCCCTATTGACGGCTCTGCGCGGAATAGTATGGGAGTTTTCACGTTTCCTGAGTACTATGCATTTTTACTTCTTTGTCAATAATGTACTATTGTTTTTCAATAGTGTATTATTGAAATACATAAACAATATATCAATAAAACATAATTTCAGTTAATTTCGAATTGTTTAGTGGTAAAAAGACAATTCCAACCATAAATAACAGAGATATTCAAAATAGTGACGCAAAAACGTGAACATCGTTTGATTATAGATTTTAGAATGATTCCCAGTCCCGAAGAGAGTAGTAAGACATTTTCAATGTAAAAAAATTCACTCTTAATAATTACTTTTGGCGACGTAGAGATTGTTAGCTTTGCTCAGTAATTTTCTATATAATAATGTAACATTAAAACAAATTTCAATTGCAGATCATTATAAATTGCACGCGTGCTAAAAAAATTCAAAAATCAGGAAGCGAGAAAAAACTGACATAGTTACCTGGAGAATTATGCAGACAAGCGCTGTGCAAAATTTCAAAACGATTGGTACACTAGTTTTTAAGCTCCACTGAGACAATTTATTCGTAAATCTGCTACGAATATGTTAGGCACAGACAACTTTCCTAAAAGATTTTTTGTAAACACCACGAAACGACTTTCGTAGACTTATTATGCATCGGTTTTATTATTGTTTGATGAAATATACGAAATATACGAAATAAATAATATTTACGAGCAACTTAATATAATATAAACGATTTTATTCCAAAAATCCCCAAAATATTCATGCACAAAAACTCATATCACTGATTGAATTCACTTGTAAATAGGTTTCATAAAATCAACTTTGGTGAAAACAACGTCAAAAGAGTTTTCATTCTCGTCAATATTGCCAATAATGATCATACTATTAACGAAATGGATTCGTAGTCAACTATAAGAATTCATTTTATTTATTTTAGCTTTACTTCGATTTTTTCATCCGTGGATTAAAATATCAATCTGACCGAATCGATTTCTTCCAAAATGCCCATTACTACGAAAGCTATCCGTAAATATTAAGAAGTTTTTTGTATTTTGTATATATTCGTCATCAACCCAATAAATTTGTTTAGCGCTATTCACGGGATTTGCCACACAGAAGAAATAATTACTACAAGAGTACATCTAAAATCTACGTAAAAGCCTCATTTAAAGAAAATCAATTTTGTTTGAAGAGATCTTGAGTTTGAAACTAATATAAATAATTCAAATTAAACCAAAATGAGCAACAAGTTCAAAATTTCCGGGAGGGGTCCGGACCCCCAGGACCCTCTCTCTGGATCCGCCACTGACCACAATTATTCTATACTGAAAAGTGGCAAGCACTTTAAAGTAATATCGATTTTGTCTCTTTAAAAACAAAAAATCGATATCATCAAACACCGATCCTAAAAGATCGGATGAAAAAATAAAAAGTAGAAATACAAAAACTTTTGTTCCATAAACGAAAATGAATACGTGCGACTATCAAAATCATTCAATATAAAAAAATAAATTCGATTTTTCCAAAATTATTCGTACTATATACAAATATTTAATAAAAGAACAAAACACTTCGTTTCATTCACGAAAAACAGATTTGTCATCGTACGTAAAGTATGTCATATTGAGAAAATTTCAGTTCGTTCGTAAAATGAATTAAATCAACTATGTACTATGCATAAGAATGCTTCACGGCAGATAAGGACGATAGAATTCGTGCATTGTATGATCATTTTCGTTCTATTATTTTTTCTATTATTTTTTCAGTGTATGATGAATACCGCAAAACGACTTTTTTATGTTTCGGAAGATTCGCCATCACTCGCTCAATTTTCAATGATTTGCAATGAAAATTTAAAAAAAAATTCTTCGAAGGTTGCTTTATTATATGGAAATTGAATGCAAATATTACCACTCTCTGTATCGCCAAAATTTATTTTCAAAGTCAATATGCGTATAATCTTCGCAACCTCTTCAACTCATATGTTCCATCAGAAACGAACCTTTAGAGGTTACGGCGATGATGGATTCCCGGAAGTTTCTGCGAAAAGTGCTGCCGGTTGCCCTATTACGTAGCCATTTTGAGGTACCAAAACCATTCTGGAACACGTTTCCGTTACTTTGTTGAAATCTCACCATGAATTATAGAAATGTCTGGTATAGCCGTCTAATGGACTTCTGTTCTATATTCAGACGAAAAACTTACTCCGAATTTTGAGGGAATCCTGCTAATATTTCTAATGAAGTCCTTAGGATCTTGATACAGTCATTCCAAAAATTCTGATGAAAATGCCACACCAAAAAAATCTGAATTTTATCGTTGACGTAATTGCAAACATGACACAATTCAACAAACCGTAATTTACGAAATGAAGGAACATTACCGTGTTCCATTCAATTTTACATGAAACATATACTTTACATGCGCAATGACATAAAATTACACTTCCTACCATTCAGAACAAACGCTGTATGTGGAGTAAAATTACATGATTTACGAAATTAAACGTCATGTAAAATTAAAATCAAACGTAAAACTAAGTTATTTTTGATGCTCGTATATGTCAGGGTCAGGAGACGTAAATTTACATTATTTTTTCTAGGTGTGTGCATTCATGAGGATTGCGATTGTTTGCTTAGAATTTCGGTGTAGTCCCTGTCAAGATTTTGATTGCATTAAATTTTGAGGGGTATAAGCAAATATTTTCGTCACGGCGGATTCCGACCAGAACGGTCAAACCTAACAACAACAAACGTATAACTGGTATTAGAAATAACAAACTATGTTTTAATGTTGTTAAGGATAAACGCATCTCTTAGAAAAAATCGAGCAAAATTATAAAATGAATAGTTACGCAGTATTGTATGTTATATTATTGCAACATAAAACAAAACAGATCTCAAGAAAATCCGGACAGAGCAAAGTTACGAAATCTAGCTCATGTTGTCTTTATTCAGTCGTCTATCATAGCTCCTACTATTTTACCAAGAACGGCAGCAAAATTAGCTAAAAAAATTAACTCTGGCGTCAAATATTTATATTTTATAATGTTAAACTAGATAGCCCAAACGAAAAGGGAGTTATAATTCTGTTATTTTATTCTGCTCGGGTCAACATATAAGATACGCTTCAGAAAAGCCGCCATCACATCGTAGAAAAAATGTATGACTAATACTTAAATGCACGAACTAAAACAATAGTTTATACGGTATGATCAATCTCAGCCAGGAATTCCAACTTATCAGTTGGCAAATGAATTTGGGCACGGTATGCTACTTCCAACCGTTTTTTCAACTTATCAGTCCCATTAACCAAACATCGCATTTATTCAAATTTTCACCGGTCCATTTTACCAACCGTTCGGCTCATCCCTCTAATAGCCACCTAACTATTCAAGATCTACCACGATAAATCCCGAAACCCCTCCAAACATCACACCTATAGGAAATTTGTTACACTTAGCAGTTCCTAGGAGATGATTAATTACCCGTGCATAAATATTAAGACAGAGCTCCTCCACGTTGGAGAGCCATCGACTCATCCCAGATCCAAAACATTGGCGTCGCTTTGGCCCGAATTATCACCGCCATAAATTACGTCACAGAACTATCGAACCATTATAGAGATATATCCCAATGTAACACTAAGAAGAAGAAGCCCTCCGATCGAATACTTTTTTTGGCAGAGACATAAAAATTTGAATTCATTAACGAGAGACACCATTAATGCCGTGAAGATCGCTTAGTGGATTTTATGGTGACCGAGAGAACTGTGGCTGATCGAACCGGGGGAAAAAAGTTCACAGGTGATTCGTGGTCATTTGCTCGGCACAGCGGAGCTGATCGCCGTTTGGTCGCGGCGCTCTGTGACCTTGAAGAGTACCATAAATTACTGTATTTATAGGATGATTTTTTTCACCATACCCCGACGAGCGCAAAGTGCTTACTCGGATTTGTTTTGATCGGTTGGTCTTCCGACTGTGTCGGATGTGTTTTTCTTCGCATAATTCGACTTAATTTTTTGGCCTCAACACCCTGCTGCCTTCCCCGGACGGAGATGATGATTAGTGATATAGGCAGCAGCCATTTTTGGAACGTGGCCTCCATTACGAAGGTACAAGCACGCAATGCTATGCGTTGAAGAAATGCTGTTCGCTCAGCAGGATTATTAACGAATCGGATTCCCCGAAACAGAATAGATGACTAATACGGTTATACACATTTTTTTCGGTACGTCCGTTGATGATCGACGGGCTTTGCTTTGCAATTAGGTTACTGGATAATCAAATTAGTTCTAAAACTAGATCCTTGCATGCGTCAAAATCGAATCCTATACTTTATATTTGCTTTCTATTATACATATTTATTAATGTATATTTTCACAGTTTTATTTACTACCTTGTCAACAGCTTAAAAATCAATTTCGTGTATTAACTTTTGAATATATATACAATACGTGTGGGCACTTCCCGACCAGAATGAAATAACTAGTTTATAACATAATTCAATTTTCATAACAAATTGTGTTATAAACTAGGTCTCGTTAGTAGTTAAAATAACAGAAAATTATAACAAGTAACAACGCTAGATATCACATACGTCTCCCAACCTTTGAACGGAACGGATCGTTATATTTCACAGTGGTGCTCGGTGTGTAAATTTTAGTGAGTCAAGGTCATCCTTTGTTCGTTCGTTAGCAGCCGTTCTGCTGGTGCCGACAGTAAATCCAGTACATTGTTTTCGCTGGTGCGAAACAATCGACGTTGTTTGCAGATAAGTTTTGCTTTATTTTTTTTCCTCGTTTGCTTTCTTTCCTTTTCCCTACTTTTACTCTACCTTGTAATCAAATAATAAGACACATTCCCGTTTATATAACGCTCTGCCCTCGTGCTTAAATGGCCGAGGGCGAAATACCATCTGATGTAATCATGGAAGTCCCTGATCCCCCTAATACTCGCATTGCTCCCCGTATAAAGCAGTACCCAGAAGGTTCCTCTGGGCCATGGGTGGAATATTTTCGGACCGGAGAGAAACCGGTTAATATATTAAAACTTTCTCGAGATCTGACTGCTAATTACCCGACCGTAACTCAGATAACACGTGTTCGGGCAAACAAGATACGTGTTCTAGTGAGTGATCTCGGCCAGGCAAACGCGATTGCTTGCTGTGAGCGCTTTACGCGGGAATTTAAAGCGTACGTGCCTTGTGTGGCCTGTGAAATCGATGGGGTAGTGTCCGAACCGGGCCTGAAATGCGAAGAACTGTTGGAGCACGGGGTTGGCTGCTTTAAGGACCCCTCTCTTGAACAGATTAAGATCTTAGAATGCAAACAATTGTATACCGCAAACACCGAGGGAGGTGAGACTACCTACTCTCTATCAGGCTCGCTTCGGGTGACATTCGCCGGGTCCTCTCTTCCCAACTACATCCTCCTTGACAGGGTTCGCCTACCAGTTCGCCTGTTTGTACCGCGGGTCATGAGCTGCAGCAATTGCAAGCAGTTGGGCCACACAGCCACATATTGTGGAAATAAGAAACGATGCGGCAAATGCGAAGGAGAGCATGAGGATGACTCTTGCGACAAAGAAACTGAAAAGTGTATTTGCTGCGGGGGCCCTTCACATGCTCTTAAATCATGCCCTGCGTACAAGCAGCGCGGGGATAAAATTAAGCGCTCCCTTAAGGAACGCTCAAGGCGTTCTTATGCAGAAATGCTAAAGAATGCTTCGCCATCTGTCCTGTCCGAAAATCCCTATGCTGGTTTGGCTAACGTTGAGCAAGAATCTGACGACCCACGAGAGGGAACATCTTTGGTTAACCCAGGGGAATCCAGGAAGAGGAGAAATCCAGCCTCCCCTACATTGCCTCGTAAGGGTGCCAAGGTGTCGTCCACTCAGAGTGCGCCATCTACAACCAATAAATCCAACGGAAGTGATGCACAAAAGCCGAAGCAATTTGCTCCAGGACTTGGAAATATTAATTCTAACAAGGAGTACCCACCACTTCCAGGGACATCCAAAACCCCAAGTGTCCCCTTTTTTCAAACAGATACTCAGTCCAGTAGCGGACTAATGAAATTTTCTGACATAGTGGACTTAATTTTCACAGCTTTCAATGTTACTGATCCTCTTAAAAGCCTTCTGATACGTTTTCTCCCTATAGTGCAAACATTTTTGAAGCAGTTGACTACTAAATGGCCTCTCCTTGCAGCGATCGTATCCTTCGATGGCTAAGTCATCGAACGAGGTCACCGATTCGATCACTGTTCTACAGTGGAACAGCAGAAGTATCCTCCCGAAAATCGATTCCTTTAAATTTTTACTAAATAGTTTAAAATGTGATGCTTTCGCATTATGTGAAACTTGGTTAACTTCCGATATAAATCTCAACTTCCACAACTTTAATATAATTCGTCTGGATCGAGAAAACCCCTATGGAGGAGTACTTTTGGGGATCAAAAAGTGCTATTCTTTCAACCGAATTAACCTCCCTTCGACACCAGGCATTGAAATTGTCGCTTGTCAAGTTTTAATCAAAGGTAAAGACCTTTGCATTGCTTCCATCTACATTCCTCCTAGAGCCTCGGTAGGGCACCGAACGCTTTGTAATATCACGGAATCCTTACCGGCACCACGGCTAGTTCTGGGAGACTTTAACTCGCACGGTACGGTATGGGGCTGTCTTCATGATGATAATAGATCAACATTAATCCAAGATCTTTGCGATAATTTCAACATGACCATCTTAAACACGGGAGAAATGACGCGGATTCCTACACCACCAGCACGCGCAAGCGCGTTGGATTTATCGCTTTGCTCGACATCGCTACAGTTAGATTGCATGTGGAAGGTGATCCCTGATCCCCACGGTAGCGATCATTTGCCTATCGTGATTTCAATTGCTAACGGTTCAAGACCATCGGAAACAATCAATGTATCGTATGACCTCACACGGAACATTGATTGGAAGAGTTACGCGACCGCGATATCCGTTAAAATCGAATCCACTCAAGAACTTCCTCCGGAGGAAGAGTACAGGTTTTTGGCTGGCTTGATTCTCGACAGTGCGAATCAAGCTCAGACTAAACCAGTACCCAGCGCGAATACCCATGGACGGTCTCCCACCCTGTGGTGGGATAAAGAGTGCTCAGAGCTGTACGCGGAAAAGTCCACTGCATATAAGGCCTTCCGGGAAGACGGGTTACCCGCTAGCTATCAACAGTACGCGTCGTTAGAAAGGCGAATGAAGAGTCTAATGAAAGCCAAAAAACGCAGTTATTGGCGCCGGTTCGTCGACGGGTTAACGAGAGAAACAGCGATGAGCACTCTTTGGGGTACGGCTCGACGTATGCGTAATCATAATAGTACCAACGAGAACGTGGAATATTCAAACCGTTGGATATTCGCTTTCGCCAAGAAGATCTGTCCGGACTCTGTCCCGGTACAGAAAACGTACCACGCCGCGTCTTCTCACGATACCGCGAACGAAACACCGTTTTCGATGGTGGAGTTCTCACTTGCTCTCTTATCGTGCAACAATAACGCCCCAGGGTTAGACAGAATCAAATTCAACTTGCTGAAGAATCTGCCTGACACTGCAAAAAGGCGCCTGTTGAATTTATTTAACAAGTTTCTTGAGGGTAACATTGTCCCTTATGAATGGAGGCAAGTGAAGGTCATCGCCATCCAAAAACCAGGAAAACCAGCCTCCGACCACAACTCGTATCGGCCGATTGCAATGCTGTCCTGTATTCGGAAGTTGTTCGAGAAAATGATCATGTTTCGCCTCGACAATTGGGTTGAAGCAAATGGCTTACTGTCAGATACACAATTTGGCTTCCGCAAAGGCAAAGGGACGAACGATTGCCTTGCGTTGCTTTCTACAGAAATCCAAATGGCCTATGCTAACAAAGAGCAGATGGCATCAGTCTTCTTGGATATTAAGGGGGCTTTTGACTCAGTTTCTATCAACATTCTGTCAGAGAAGCTGCACCAGCATGGTCTTTCACCAATTTTAAATAACTTTTTGCTAAACCTGTTGTCTGAAAAGCACATGCACTTTTCGCATGGCGATTTAACAACATCGCGATTTAGCTACATGGGTCTTCCCCAGGGCTCATGTCTAAGTCCCCTGCTCTACAATTTTTACGTGAATGACATTGACGATTGTCTTGCCAATTCATGCACGCTAAGGCAACTTGCAGACGACGGGGTGGTCTCTGTTACAGGGCCCAAAGCTGCCGACTTGCAAGGACCATTACAAAATACCTTGGACAATTTGTCTGCTTGGGCTCTTCAGCTGGGTATTGAGTTCTCCACGGAGAAAACTGAGTTGGTTGTTTTTTCTAGGAAGCGTGAGCCGGCGCAACTCCAGCTTTTATTAATGGGTGCAACGATCAACCAGGTTTTCACATTTAAATATCTCGGGGTATGGTTCGACTCTAAAGGTACCTGGGGATGTCACATTAGGTATCTGAAACAGAAATGCCAACAAAGGATCAATTTTCTCCGAACAATAACTGGAACATGGTGGGGTGCTCACCCAGGAGACCTGATCAGGTTGTACCAAACAACGATATTGTCGGTGATGGAGTACGGGTGTTTCTGTTTCCGATCCGCTGCGAACATACACTTCATCAAACTGGAGAGAATCCAGTATCGTTGCTTGCGCATTGCCTTGGGTTGCATGCACTCGACCCATACGATGAGTCTCGAAGTGCTGGCGGGCGTTCTTCCGCTAAAAAATCGATTTTGGGAACTCTCATATCGATTGCTCATCCGATGCGACATTCTGAACCCGTTGGTAATTGAAAACTTCGAGAGGCTCGTCGAGCTTAATTCTCAAACCCGTTTTATGTCCTTGTACTTCGACTACATGGCACAGAGCATCAATCCTTCTTCGTACAATCCCAACCGTGTCCGTTTCCTAGATACTTCTGATTCTACTGTATTCTTCGACACATCCATGAAGGAAGAGATTCGTGGAATCCCGGACCATATACGCCCGCAGGTGATCCCCAATATATTTTATAATAAATTCCGAGAAGTCGACTGCGACAAAATGTTTTACACTGACGGATCAAATCTCGATGGGTTCACTGGCTTCGGTATCTTCAACAATACTATCACCGCTTCATTCAAGCTCAATGATCCCGCTTCAGTTTACGTCGCAGAGTTAGCTGCAATTCAGTACACCCTTGGGATCATCGACACTCTGCCCACAGATCACTACTTCATCGTTTCGGACAGCCTCAGCTCTATCGAGGCTCTTCGTGCGGTGAAGCCTAAAAAGCAATTCCCGTATTTTCTGGGGAAGATACAGGAGTCCTTGTGTACGTTATCTGAAAAATCTTATCAGATTACCTTTGTTTGGGTCCCCTCTCATTGTTCTATCCCGGGCAATGAAAAGGCCGACTCATTAGCAAAGGTGGGCGCATTAAATGGTGACATATACGAAAGACCAATCTGCTTCAACGAATTTTTTAGTATTTGTCGTCAGAGGACGCTCAACAGTTGGCAAACCTCGTGGAGCAATGGGGAACTTGGACGATGGCTACATTCGATTATCCCAAAGGTATCAACGAAGCCTTGGTTCGGGGGGATGGATGTGGGTCGGGATTTTATTCGCGTAATGTCCCGACTTATGTCCAATCACTACACCATGGATGCGCATTTGCGGCGTATTGGGCTTGCGGAGAGTAGTCTGTGCGCTTGTGACGAGGGCTATCACGACATCGAACACGTTGTCTGGGTATGCGCCTGGTATTGTGACGCCAGGTCTCAGTTAAAGGAATCCCTTCGGGCCCGAGGTAGACCACCCAATGTACCAGTCCGAGATATGCTGGCAACTCGTGATTTCCCCTATATGTCCCTTATTTATACCTTCATAAAAACGATAAATATCCCAATTTAGCCCCTCTCTTTTATTTCTCGTTTTTAGAGTTTCCTCCTGCCTTGTGGAACCGATCAGCTCCAGAGTGCCACTATGTAACCACCATCGCCCTTACCACTACGCCTGCATAGAAGGAAACTGAAGCGAGAGCGACTCGAGGTCCGATGACTTTTGAAGGATTCCCCGCGGGTCCGAAGAATACCATCCGCCAATCCGGTACTCGACGACTTACTAGACTGAGGCGCAAATTTGATACGCTGATCTCCCTCCCCCCCCCCCCCCGCCGTTCGAGCGAAAGTTGCAAGTTTTGCTCTTCTTTCCCTGTCTCTCCCCTATCCTTGATACAACTGCTGCTACACTGATGCGGAAACAAGCCACCCTTTGAATATCTTGACCAAGCATAAGTTTTAGTTAAAAAATTCAAATTAGTATTCTGTATTGCTAGTTTTAAGATAGCTATAATTTTTACTCTTTATTGAAACTCTTGTCCTCCATCTTGTAAATAGAATTGAATCCCTAGTTTTAAGATTTCTGTGAAATTTCTCATAAATATTTGTTCCCCCTTTTGTGTACTAAACTATATTGTTAGTTTTAAGATAACCGTAAAATATTTCGTAAAACACTATTACTCCCCCTCTTGTATATCAAAGTGAATCCCTTGTTTTAAATTTTTTCATAAAAAAATCTTTTGGCCCTCTTTTGTATATTGAATCTTATTTCTAGTCTTAAGATAGCTGTAAACTTTCTTTTCCTTTGTAAAAAAAAATATTTCAACATTGTAACCTCCTAGTTTTAAGATATCCAAAATGTAAAAACAAAAGCATTTGGCACCGCCAAGCTAACGCATTTGTGCCTATCAAATAAACGAAATGAATAAAAAAAAAAAAAAAACGCTAGATATATTTTTGAAATATTTTTGTTATGTGTTTCTGATCGGGTTACGTACGTGCCTAACCACTAAAATACTCTTTACTTATCTTCTACCATTTTCCCCCACAGAACTACATCAAACTGTTACTTTGTGGGCAAGGGGTTCGTTGTGCTTTTTTCGTGCCTCTTTCTTTCGATCACGAATTTGCCGCAGTTAACTCGAAGCCTTGCTTATTCCATGAAATAACTGAATCTTCGAACCATTTAGCTCCCGACTTTCCCTTTGCTTTCCGCCATTAACTCTATTTATCACGTCGTTTAGATCCTCTACGTAATTGATCCATTTAGCCCCGATCTCCACTCGGATATTCCCCAGTGGTGATTTACCGCCAGCCATTTTGTTCCGATTTCTGTAAGCCATTAACCTCCCAGCTTTATAGCGATCTACTCGTATAATCCCAGGTAGTGTACTCAACTTACTCCGACTGAGAGTTCCCCGACGGCAGAATTTCACCCGAAACCGATACCAGTTTCCTTGAGTCATTTAGCTCCCAGTTTTATCGAGATCTTCTCGGATATTTCCCGGCCGTACCCTACTCCAACAAAGAGTTCCCCGTTATTTTACATTTTTGGTGCACATTTGCGAGAGTGCATTAGTGATAGAGGAGATATTTGCCGAATTGTCATCAACTAATTGATATGGAGCTGGACGTTGGTGTGATCGTTTTATGTTATTTTTCGGCGGCTTTATGATAATGCCCGACCATCGGTCTCACGGTAAAGAGGGACAAATTTGTTTTTACCTGGAGACATGTTGGTAGGCTTCTTTTGCCCCTCTCTTGTATATAGAATCTTATTTCTAGTCTTAAGATAGCTGTAAAATTTTTCTCTTTTAAAAAAAATATTTCAACGTTGTAACCTCCTAGTTTTAAAATATCCAAAATGTAAAAACAAAAGAATTTGGCACCGCCAAGCTGACGCATTTGTGCCTATCAAATAAACGAAATGACTAAAAAAATATGTTGCTAGACTTGAGTGATTCGTAGTTGTGCTGCCCAAGTTCGACTCCTGCCAGCAGAAGACAAAAGATTAGTCCGCAAGATTTTAAGCCTGTTTCTAATGACCCTGCCACTTCTAGTTTCCCGATCTATATATTTCACATCCTTGCTCTCACTTGAATACTATGGCTCTAAATTTTCATAATCTTCCATACTCAGTATGTAATCTCTAGCTAATGTAATGTCGTTAAAATGTTAAAAAAGACAAGTTTGTAGACTGCACAAATAGTGCTTGAAGCCCAGGAACTTTTATCCAAAATGTTGAAATTTGTAAAGCATTCTCAGGACCAACAAAGTCAATCTCTGCGCATGCTCTGGTCAATTCGCCGGCCCTTTCATTACTAGTAATGCTGGAATGCCCGGCAACCAAAGGAAGTTGATAGCATTGTCAATGCTAAATTCTTCTAGTTGGATTCGGCATACAATCATTAGCTTAAATCCTGATTTACCCGAGTCTTGATTGCAACCTGACAATCGGAAGAGAAATTTATAACTTAGCCACACAAGCTCTGCTTAACGGCGGAATTTACCCCGCACATTATTGCAAGAATTTCTGCTTGGAATGCATTACCAGTATCTACCTAGCGAGATAGACTGTTCCAATTTCATTTCACGACAGTAGATACCAGCACCACACTTCTTCCCATCCGAGAGTCATCAGTGTAACAAGCCACTTGCGTTTGTTGTCTCTCCATGTAGCCAGAAACCACTCCTCTCTCGAGAGAATCTTCATATCGGTTGATCTGTGAGGATAAATACATGTAAGTGTAACATCGCCGGGAGCAAGAATTCCTTCACCTCTTGCAACCATTTGCGACATCAACATCGTTACTGTTCCAAAGCCCAGTAATACCTGCAGTCTCTATGTACATGGATATGCTTCTTATTTCAGGTGTATGTGTAATAGTTTGATATTTAGAAAGGCCTCAAGGGCAGCATTTGGAGTTTTAGCGAAAGCATCAGTCAACACCATGAGCGCCATTCTTTGCAGAAGGTTTAGCTTTAATTGGACCGCCATCCGCCCTTTGCCACTAAATGTAAATCCAATTTTTAATCGGGTTTGAGATCCCAGGTCTTTACAAAAGTTCATCTGCACTGCCCGAAGGCCTCGCTTTCTTGACTCTGATCTCAATGTGAGCAGAGCAGTTAACATTGGAATCCAATATTACTCCAATGTACTTGACTTGATCCGCACACCATAGCACAGAATCAAAGACCGGCAAGGGACGAACCCTGGTTGTTGTTCGCTTCTTCGTGAAAAGAACTATTCAAGTTTTATTTGGATCAACTGATAATTTATTTTGTCGACAACACTGCTTGATAGCTCTTAATGCTTGTTCTTTGACTTAAGATTGTTCCGATGCAAAACCCAGTAATTAGTAATTGGTAATCGTCGGCAACCCCATAAGTTTGAAATTCAGGCTCATTGAGTTTCCTCAACAAGCCGTCGGCAATCAGGTTTCATAGCAAAGGTGCCTGTCTCAGTGATGGGCAAGAAATGCAGTTACTAAGCATTGCGTTCATCCAACCCCAGATACATATAGATACTCTATGACCGCACATCGCTTTCAGAATAGACTGCAAGGACACATTGTCAAAAGTATCCTCACACCGAAGCTAAGTTGCTTGAGCGACAAGGCCTTTTAAATGTTGCAAACAACATCGTGAAGCAGAGTGATCATGGATTTCCCATATTGATTTGCATGATGCGCTTTGTGCAGTGAATATTCAACTAAGCTAACATTCGTGTTGTGATGATCCATTCCAAAGTTTTTGGAACTTAAGCTATAGTTTGAGAACAGATTTTTGATTACTTGGTATAAAGCATTTAGTATGACAAATGTGTGCAGCGAAAAAGAAAGCAATGTTTCTCAAAAAACTTTAATTTTTCGATACATCAAATATTTCTGGAACTACTGCGCCACTGAAGCAGTCGTCGCGTATTTCAAGGCTTTAACAACTTGAGACAACAACCAATGTTTTTACACAAAAAAGCTTTTGTTCTTCTATCTGAAAATTCAAGGCCAGCCACAATAGACCCTCCGGAAGTCTTACATATTGTGTCGTTTCTAAAAAAAGGCATTAAAAATGATTTGTAAAAAAGGACCCATTCTTAGTATTTAATAATTGCTCAGCACGGAACACTCGATTAGCGGAACTATATCATTAACAGCAATTGTAAAGCATCAATTTAAGCAATTAATTCGTAATTGAAATCCTGTCATCCCGTAAATTATCCCTTGTTCCACAATCACTGGTGGCGAGAATTGACATTTCATGCAAATCTTTCTCAATCAAAGCGAACATTTTTTTCTTATCGAAAAACAACATTGCCACTGACGCGGCTGTGGCGTGTTTCACTTCCATTTAATCCCAACAAGGGTTCCACTTATACTCGTACACACCAAGCAATGCACCGGTCATTGCAAATCCAGTAGCAATAACCACAACAATTGTCCACCCCAGGGTCCCGTACTCAATTGTAGTACTATCGTGGAGGGTCACACGAAAAAAAAAGTTCTTCTCGATAAAATAAAAATACTGTTATTACCGTACCCTCTGCGGTCACTAAAAATTAGTTCGTAGCTGTAATTTTGACTCCATCGCCATCCATGGCGATCATCGACCGGAGAGCGGCCCGAGTAGATATCCGATCCGATCAGGCTGCCGGGGTAATTAATATCTACCTCAATGGCGGTCATAATTAAAATTATATCCTTGCAAGGCTGCTTCTCGCGACTTTTCGCGCTCGGTACAAGTGCCACTACACCAACACCGACCATTCAATCCGGCGAGTCCGGACCGACCAAGAATAAAGAGTAGCTGTTTATGAAGGAAGCCAGCAGCGTATGGGCAGTTGGTTTTAATTACCATTCAATTAATTACCCGGTACTATTTGTTTCTGACCGACCGACCGACCAACCAACCTACCGATCGACCGTCCACTGCTGCTAGGATGCTAATGGATGCAAAATAAACTAGCTGCAGGGGATTGAGTTGTTCCAGCGCAGAACACTGACATGGTCTCCCTGTGGAGAAACCGAACGTATTACAATGTAAGACGCAACGCACTCATACACTTTGACGGCGAAAACTCGAAACCATCAGGCGCCAACCAGTAGACCAGTTGCTTCTGATAACAGACACGGTGCTACAAAATAAAAATTGGGTGTACTTTTAAAGTGGTCTGTTAAAGATTGTAGCTCTCGTCAAATACAACACAAAACCAAATTTTAACAATTTAATATACGCTCAAAATCTTTTTTTTATATAACAAATATTATTTAGCCTCAAAAAGGTAGCTAAGCGAGCCCGATAATTCATTTTTTAAGCTACATCGCATGTGTTAGAGGTGGAAGAGAAAGCCGTATTTAGGGGCGACTTGCTCCCCTCGTATGTTACTAAAGGAAAAAGGTAGGAAGTGGGATACATATTGTAAAATTTTGTAAAATTGACATTCTCGTTGGCTGGTTAATGATTGTGGGGGATATGCACACTTTATTGTAGTGGTTTCCATCCTGTAATCGCAGGGGCAAGGGGAGGGTCGATATTTCGGATGATTATTGGCACTCTGACGCTGTCATGATGTTCTTGTTACATGTGTCATGGTGTTCTGGATGGACGGTTATCAAGAAAGGTATGCATCGTAGACTCGTGAAGCAATGCCATATTGTAGATACAGGGAGAGGTTGACGAGGTTCTACTGTGAATGAGAGGGGAAAATGTATTAAACTTTGACATTCTTTCGTAACGTTACAACGATTTGACGATTATTCATTCCATAAATATGCTATAACTTTATCAAATGAACGCCTACATCAAAACTTATTACATATTCGGAAATTAGACAAAATTTCACTAAAGATTCAATAAACATAAACTGAATATACTGGAAGAGGATTGTTTTATAACTGATAATGTAACGTGACGTTACAACGCGTCACAAATTAGAACTTTCAACGTATTTCCATAAAAGTCAAAATATCACCAAGATTTTTAACAAGAACAAATCTTCTACAAGGTATTTCTAAATAGCAGACGCATAACTAAATGTCATTAAATATATTTTTTATTATTTTGTTTCTTATTGAGCATCTTTTAACTTTCGTGACGTTACAACGCTCCTTTCTCAGAAAAGCGATATCTCGTTGCGTTGTAACGTCACGAAAATCTTCAACTTTTCTATAACTCTGAAAGTTACGCTGGTGCTATTGTTTTGCGTAATATTTTAAATATTTATCACATTTAGCCATTTTAATAAAAATTTACTCGAATAACAATAGGGAGTTGTCGAAAAATCACGTTACAGTTTATTTTTTTAATTGTAGCAGAAATAATTGATCAAACCAAGAATTTTTTTTCATATCTGTTGTGGATAAATTTGAGTCATTTGACATATTTATTTATTTGACACGGCTCAATATGGTAGTTTGACGGAGCCAGAATAGCAGCTTTTATCACATATTTCACAAACAAAAATAAACTGGCAGTATTGCTTTGTTTAATTTGGTAAGGATTCAAGTTCCCGAGCCGACTTTATAGCTTGATATTTGTATTGTTGGGCTTAAGCAAGTGGATTTATATGACAAAGCGAGCATACTCAAGTATTTTTTTAGCATATATGACAAAGCTAGCACACTCAATAATGAACAAATTCCTTTAAACAGAAAAAAAATCAATGATTGTTTCATGAAATAGAACTTTTCTTAGAAGTCAATAATTCAGGAACCATTTTCCGTGAAATTCAACTTACTTTTCTATATATTTTTTAACTATTTGTCGAAATGTCAATGGTTGGATTACATAACTTTTCAATGGTTTAAACACTACCGAATCTAAGAAAAAATATTGTGACACCAAAATAAGACAAAACAAAAACGTCATTCAGGTGTACAAGCCCGCGGAATGTGTTTAGTTTTCAAAAAGGTGTAGATAAGAAAAATGTAGGGGTGGTCACGGCTTGCCAGGACGTCCCGGACTGGCACATAGGGCGATCTACCTCGGGCCCGAAGGGAATCTATTAGTTGGGACCTGGCAACATGGTACTCTGCGCACAGCCAAACAACATGCTCGATGTCGTGATAGCCGTTCTCACAAACACAATGATTACTGTCAGCAAGCCCTATACGACGGAGATGCGCATCAAACGAGTAATGGTTGGACATGAACCTTGAC
The DNA here is from genome assembly GCF_030247195.1 of Topomyia yanbarensis. NCBI lineage: Eukaryota > Metazoa > Arthropoda > Insecta > Diptera > Culicidae > Topomyia > Topomyia yanbarensis. The sequence continues at coordinate 268,671,389 of NC_080672.1, read as the reverse complement.
ATCGTACGAATAAAGTCCCGGTTCACATCCAAGCCCTTAAACCAAGCATTCGTAGCCACCGTCCCAGATGCCCATTGCTCCATGAAGTTTGCCAAATTTCGAGCGTCCTCTGACGAGAGATACTGAAAAATTCATTGAGGTAAATTGGTCTTTCATAAGTATCGCCTTCTAATGCGCCCACCTTTGCTAAATAGTCCGCCTTCTCATTGCCCGCAATAGAACAATGTGACGGGACCCAAACCAAGGTAATCTGGTAAGATTTTTCAGATAAAGCTCTCAGATATTCCCGTATTTTCCCCAGAAAATACGGTGAGTGCTTTCCAGGCTTCGCCGCACGGATGGCCTCAATGGAGCTGAGACTGTCCGAAACGATGAAGTAATGGTCTGCGGGCCGGGTGTCAATGATCCCGAGAGTATACTGAATGGTAGCCAATTCTGCAACGTAAATTGAAGCAGGGTCATTGAGTTGGAATGAGGCAGCAAAATTGTTGTTGAAGATACCGAAGCCTGTGGACCCGTCGAGAATTGATCCGTCAGTGTAGAACATTTTACCGCAGTCGACTTGATGGTATTTATTATAGAAAATATTTGGAGCACTTGTGGGCGAATGTGGTTCGGAATTCCACAAATCTCTTCCTTCATGGATGTGTCGAAAAATACAGTTGGATCAGAAGTATCTAAGAGATGAGCACGGTTAACGTTATACGAAGATGAATTGATGTTCTGTGCCATGTAATCGAAGTACAAAGACATGAATCGGGTCTGAGAATTAAGCTCGACAAGCCTTTCGCAATTTGCAATCACCAGTGGGTTCAAAATATCGCATCGAATGAGCAATCGATACGAGAGATCCCAAAATCGATTTTTTAGTGGAAGGACGCCCGCCAGCACTTCTAAACTCATCGTATGGGTCGAGTGCATGCAACCCAAAGCAATACGCAAACAGCGATACTGGATTCTCTCCAATTTGATGAACGGCTCGCAACGGAGCGGAAGCAGAAACATCCCTACTCCATCACTGATAATATCGTTGTTTGGTACAGCTTGATTAGGTCTCCTGGGTGGGCACCCCACTATGTTCCGGTTATTGTACGGAGAAAGTTGATCCTTTGTTGGCACTTCTGTTTCAGATACCTAATGTGACATCCCCAGGTAGCTTTAGAGTCGAACCAGACCCCGATGTATTTGAGTGTTGAAACCTGAGCAATAGTTTTATCCATTAACTGAAGCTGTAGTTTCGCTGGTTCACGCTACCTTGAAAATATGACTAGCTCAGTTTTCTCCGTAGAGAACTTGATACCCAGCTGGAGAGCCCAAACAGACAAATTGTCCAAGATATTTTGCAGTTGTCCTTGCAAGTCGACGGCCTTGGGACCTGTAATAGAGACCACACCGTCATCTGCAAGTTACCTTAGCGTGCAGGAATTGACAAGACATTCGTCAATGTCATTCACGTCAAAATTGTAGAGAAGAGGGCTTAGAAATGAGCCATGGGGAAGGCCCATATAGCTAAATCGTGATGTCGATGAATCACCATGCGAGGGATGCATTTGTTTTTCAGACAACAGGTTTAGCAAAAAGTTATTTAAAATTGGTGAAAGACCATGCTGGTGCAACTTCTCATGGAGAATGTTGATAGAAACTGAATCGAAAGCCCCCTTAATATCCAAGAATACTGATGCCATCTGATCTTTGTTAGCATATGCCATTTGAATTTCGGTTGAGAGCAACGCAAGGCAATCGTTCGTCCCTTTGCCTTTGCGGAAGCCAAATTGTGTATCTGACAGTAAGCCATTTGCTTCGACCCAATTGTCGAGGCGAAACAAGATCATTTTTTTTATACGCGGCAGCCTTCTCCGCCTACACGTCTGAGCACTCTTTGTCCCACCACGGGTTGGGAGAACGTTTTTGGGTGTTCCCGTCGGGTAATCGTTTCGTCTGAGTTTGAATCGCGATATCGAGAATCGAGTTGGACAAAAACTTATACTCTTCCTACGGGGGAAGTACCTGTGTTCATTCGATAGTTTTGGATATCTCAGCAGCGTAGCTTTTCCAATCATTGTTTCGTGTGAGGTCATAGGAAACATTGATTGGTTCCGAAGGTTTTGAACGAGTGGTGATTGCAATTACAGTCGGCAGATGGTCACTACCGTGGGGATCAGATCTTACCTTCCACTTGCAATCTAACCATAGTGATGTCGAGCCTAGAGATATTTCCAGTGCACTTGCTTGCGCTGGTGGTCTAGGAATCCGTGTCATTTCCCTTGTGTTCAGAATTGTCATATTGAAGTTGTCACAAAGGTCTTGAATTGTCGAAGATCGATTATCGTCGTACCGACATCCCCACTCTGTACCATGAGAGTTAAAGTCTCCAAGAAGCAGGCGGGCGATGGAAGGTGTTCAATCACGTTAGAGAGTCTTCGATAACCCATCATGGCCCTAGGAGGAATGTAAATAGAAGCAATGCAAATATCTTTGGCTTTAATTGTTGTTTGACAAGCGACAACTTCAATGCCTGGCATCGAAGAGAGATTGATTCGATTGAAGTAGTAGCACTTTTCGATCCCTAAAAGTACCCCTCCATATGATTCTTCTCGATCCAAGCGGATAATGTTAAAATCGTGGAAGTTGAGGTTTATATTAGTTTATATTAGAAGTAAGCCATGTTTCACATACTCGTCACAACTATTGTAATCTAGCAAGTGTTTAATGAATCAATTTTGGGAATAATACTTCTGCAGTTCCACTGTAAAACAGTGATCAGATCCGTGATTTCGTTTAATAAGTTAGCCATCGAAGAATACGATCGCTGCAAGGAGGGGCCATTGTTCAGTCAACTGTTTAAAAAATGTTCTTACTGTTGGTAGAATAGCAACCAGCAAGCTCTCCAGAGGATCGGTAATGTTGAAAGCTATGAATATCCAGTCCACAATGTCAGAGAATTTAGGGAATCCCGTTTTAGGTTCAGTTTCTGACTGTAAAATGGGAGCACTTGGGATTTTTGGTGCCCCGGGGAGTGATGGGAACTCCTGGTTGTATCTTAATTTCCCAAAACCAGGAGGTATTATCTTCGGATTTGTGGCAGCACTTCCAGTTGATGAATTTTTTTTGTACCCTTGTTTGGGACAACCTAGGACCCTTACGAGGAAGTTCAGGTGAGTTTTGATTAGGTCTTTTCCTAGAGTTTCCCAGCAGAGCCAAAGAATGCCCCTCGCAAGAGTCGTTAGAGGCGTTATCGTCAGTTGGCAAGAGAACAAATGGGTTTTCGGAGATAAGTGGTACAGTTCTTTTAAGTATTTCTGCGTAAGAGCGCCTGGAGCGATCTTTGGCGGATCGCTTCAGTTTATCCGCGCGAAGTTTGTACGTTGGGCAGTTCATACGGATTCTCCCCACAGTAAACACACTTCTCAGCGGGCCTACTGCAAGTATCATCCGCATGGCGTTCCCCACATTTCCGCACCGTTGCTTATTGCTACAGTAGGTGGCCGTGTGACTTAGCTGCTTGCAATTGGAACAATTCGTGACCCGCGATACAAACCGACGCACAAGTAGACGAACTCCTCCCACTTCGACATAGCTCGGAAGTGCAGATCCGGCGAAGGTTACGCGAAACGAGTCTGATGGATAGTAATTCCCATCTTCGATGGACTTTGAGTGCAATTGCTTGCACTCCATAATCTTAACTGATTGAAGGTTAGGGTCCTTAAAGCGGCCAACCCCATCATTCATCAGATCATCGACAGTTAGACCCACATCACTTACCCCACCGTCGATCTCCACATCACGAGAAGATATGTAGACGCGATACTCCAGCGTAAAGATACCATTGGCCTGTTTCAAGTCAGTTTATCTGACTGAACCTTTTTAATCTCGGGGTTGGCCGAGTAACGTTTTGTCAGCTCCCGTGCAACAGTTATGCTGTTTAACGGTTTATTTTTGGGCCGAAAGTATACCACCCAAGGACCAGCGGATCCATCCTGGTAAACCTTGACTCGGGAGGGATGTGAGACATTGGGGGAAAGTGGTGGAAGTGGATCTTCCTCATAAGTTTCGTATTCGGAGGGTGATCCTTCTGTTTGTTTCATTTTGTTGCGGGAGCAACACGCTCGACCGCACTGTTTAACTTAAATCAATATAAAAAAATCAAAAACAATAAAAAAATCGATAAGAAAAGAAAAAAACGAAACACGTCACCAGTTGGTTCCTGACGAGCTGGTAGTTGAATTGATCCTTCGTTTGTTTTATCCGTCACCCGCGTGACCTTCACACAGTAGAGAGCTGGTATAGCTCGTCTAAACAAAGCCGTCTTTCAGGCAAAAAAACTGTATAGTAACGCACTTCACTGCACTACCTGCCACAATTTAACGTTTATAATGTTTATAATGTTTATACTTCAGCCCTTGCTGGGATAAACACCTTCACCGATATCGCCTAACTCAAGGTAATGTTACAACAAACAACGCGCGTGTGTAAACTGAAAGGGCGCTCGGTTACGAATCATTTTTTATCGAAAGCACCTTATTGAACATGGAAAATCTTAAGGAACAAAATAGAAGAAGATTTACCATTGGCAAAATTCAGATACATTAGATTGTTTGACATTTAGTGTCGGTTCCATATTTAATCATTAAATAACACATAAAAACTCCATTTACCAATAAATTATTTTCAATTTACTATTTTCGACATGAAAAATGTTCAGGAATAGCAAGGTAATTGCTTCATTTCAGGAAAAATACGGGAAGTTGGGGTTTAGGGGGGGGATTTGATACACAAATGGTTTCTAGCTTATATGTCAAATAATAGGATGTTTCTGAATTTGACCAACAACAAATCTATTTCTCCTTTGTTACTGAGAATTTCCCACGTTCAACAAGATACATTTAATAAAAATTAATTGTAGAATAGAAGAGATATATGCACGAGAAAATTATTAATCTTGAAATGAATGACAAAATGCTCTAGAGCCCCTTCTCGTATTCTGACAAAGGTCGCAAAAGTCCCATTCGATTTCTGAGATTTTTTTACATTACAAAAAATTGAAAAAGTGACATGCTCGGATTCACAAGCGCCTCCTAGTAGAATTATTCCGTACTATTTGGAGTAGCACCTCGAGGGTCCTGATCTATTGAGCAACTTTGCCGAAAGCACTAACCCACTAGAAAATTAGGAAATTGAGATATATTAGATCAAACAACTGACATGCACACTGGCACTACCTAGCGGTAGAATTTCATTTCAAACTTTTTGATTTTCCATAGGCTAGCTCTTGTTCTCCCGAACAAGTTTGCCGAGGAAAGGAACCCTGTACATGACCAAAATCGCGAGATATATTGAACGAAATGTTGTTTTACCGAATTTCTCACTACGCGCGTTTTTTGGCCTGGCTATAACAAATAATTTCAGATTTTATTGTTGCACATGAGGTATGGAATGCACAAAAATCTTTCCCAGAACATGTTATCTAAGGAATACATACATAGTGGTTTTGTGTCTTTGCAACAAAATGATAACGAAAAATCCCAAAGTGTTGTACAAAGTACAACAGCGCGAGTGCTCGAGGGTTAAAATAACGCTTATTACTCAAGTAATAACGCAAAATAGTTAGTATTGTGCATAGATTCTTGCTGAATACATTTGGACAAGGTGAAGTGGCTAAATCGGTGTTTATGTGCTGTTCTGCTTCAATCTTTCCTTAAGAAAAGGTTCTTTTTGTTATGGACGAAAATAAGGCTTAGTGTGCGAAATTTTTGTGGAATACCTAATTATAAAGCGTACAAACTTCCGGTTTTGATGGTTAAATACGTTTATTATTCAAGACTTCGTGAAAATTCGAATCTGTGAGAAATTCAAGCTGGCGATTTTCGTCTGTTTCTGTTTCTAAACATGGTACGAAAACTACGAGACTGGTGCATCTTGTAGTAAACTAATATAAAAAAACCATTGCAATTTCTTAAAGTTAATAAAATTCTGTACGACTGGGATACGGCAAAATATGTCAGGCTAGACATACTGAAACAATAAAACCTTCTTGCACTGAGCATAAGAAATAGTTGCCACTTCGTTTCATTTTAAATTATGTAAATGAAAATCAAATCAGGTAAAATTATAAGAAAACATACACGATCGAAAACAGCAGAAACTGTGGTTTGTACTTAGTACTGCTAGCGACAAACAAGTCAGTGTACATAATTTTCTCTCTACTTTTCTAAAAACAATATGAAGACTCACCGCACCAGTTGGTTTCGAACAGTGTTAGAGATTTTATGGCATATATTCCAGGATGTTCTTGAAGGACGAAGCAGATTTGCGTTTGTATAGCGAAATATAAACGATTTACACAATTATAAATACTAGCTATCTGAAAATATGTACTATACACACAAACTTTTGTTGTGAAGTGGGCTTGTAAAAACAGAATTATTTCGTTTATTTCGAATTTACTTCGTAAAACAAGTTATGTAAATTGCACATCACGTGAAAAGACGACGTAAACGAAAGAATTTATTGGAGTACCAAAATGACAGACTAACAACGCACTGCTAGGGTAGAAGTCCGTCAGATAGTCATACTATCTAACACGTTGCTGTTGTTGATCATATTATTACTGTCATCTCGCCGATTGCAATCAAAATTTCTCGGAACTCATTTGAATAAACCCCACAGGCTGGCTGGTTCGTCCCGCAGCGCGTCATCGGCGAAAAAAATTTATCGCTTCTGCTAGAATTAAATCACTATGAATAACAGCTAACTAGTAAGCTGTCAAACTCACGAATAAGCGACTTGCATAGCGGGATGCCATTTGTCATCCTCGCGCGGTGGTGATGCGTGCCATTCTCGATATACACGAGAGTTTCAACATGCCAGCCAGCCACCAGAGAGCACAGCTGTGTGATTATCTTTAGCCCATAGCCAAAGGCAGCAACGGCAAGCAGCAGACTGATTCGGTAGTCGCCAGTCTAGCTGGAGTACCTGTACGTGTATTTACTGTGCTCGCGCCATGTACTAATGGGGCAGTATGAAACATCGAGAGTCACCTTATGTAACGGCTAAATTATCCCTCGAGGTAATATTTGTTAAATAATGCCAACAATCCTCGGCTGTGTGTCGCAACATAATTAAAATATGTTCACAGCCTGTTGTTCGCTAGGAGTCCCACCTGAGGGATGACGCGTGAGTTGGTCTGGAATATAAACAACTATGTTTCTATCAGCATGACTTTATTGGCATCATTTTCATTGCTGAGGATTGTTTAAGTATTGAATCGACCTAAATTGTGTCGATCAGGGAAGTTCTAAAGAAACTTGCACAACAGGTTCATGACAAACATATTTAAAACATCAATAGTTGCTCAGTTGATTTTTTTCGGTGTCTATAAAACATTCACCCACAGAATTCGCCGGTGTTTTAGTTCCGTATAATATTATTATGCATGTTATTGCCAAAAAATGAAAAAAAAAAGTTTATATATAGGTTCACTACATGTTTGTTCCTTTGATTATTCGTATTGGGTTGCTTGACGAGAGCAGTTGGTGGGGGAAAGCCGGCATATTAGTTTCGGTTATGTCATTAGAACCCGGGCGGAAAGGAAAGGCTCATGCACGCCACGAGAACGAGCGAGAAAGCGATAGTAGTGAATATTAGCGAAAGCGTTACGTACAATTTGAACCTTAATAACTTTTCTTCTACTAAACGGATTGCCAATCTTGTTTCATAAATCGGAAGGAAAACGTTCAACGCTTGCTACCGATACGTTGTTTGCTATATAAAAGATGGGTGGGTAATGTCTAGGACATAACCGGAGTGTCGTGACTACTCGTTTGACTTGTAATTCAAATCGAATGATACTCAATGAAATATGTGGGATTGTTTCAAGTTATTCTTTATAATAATTATGGTGGTTTTGAAAAGAACCTTTATTGTTGGCGTCTGCGTTGATAGGGGATGCGCTGGATTCTAAGCTGGTTGAGACATTCATTCATGAAATGAACAATTTTCTTCCTTTGAAATATCAATGTTAAAATCTCTCGAAACAACCATCGGAATCTTTTTCGTACAAAAATGAACACACTTAGCAAAAACCTAGGAGCGGGTAATGTCCGGGACATAACCGCGATGATCATATTCTTAAAATTCTGCTTGTATCTCTTTCAAATGGCTAAATTTTACGCATTAAGTTCGATTCACCGGGCTCAGCGAAATTTTCCTGGGGATCCCGTTCGTTAGTATATTCAGCAAAACAATTTTATTAACGAGTTCTCCGCATTGAATACAGGTCAATAATTTCATATAATGATTTCAACAAGCAGACAATGTGCATGTATGACAGGTGGGAGTGTTCTGAAGTGTTTTTAGTGGAGGTAACAACATAAAATCATGTATTGGACATTTTACAATGATTCTCCTTAACCCTGCAAAACCACGGGGTTGGCAGCAGAGGGTTAAGTTGTTTGGAAGAGATGACAGTTAATATATGATAACTAAAAATATAAAATTGTTCTATAAATTGCAAAGTTATTGCCGCGTTGACCTGAAAATTTGTCATTTCATTCATAAAGGAACAATCATTGAAATTATGTCAATTTATGCTTTGCAAGATTTGAAATAACTTCGAAGTGTGGTCACGACACCCCTGTTATGTCATATACATCACCAACCCATCTTTTCATCATTCGTTTTGGTGTAGCTTTCGCTTAGTGTCAGAGTTGCGACATTCACTGATTTTCTTGGAAGGATTTGCAAAAACCTTCGAGTTTGTAGATTAGAAAAACATTTTCTCATGATTCACTGGTAAAAGTACAGAATTACCAAGCGCAAACTTAATACTAGTTAATAAAAGAAACTTTCTAATTAAATTCTTTTTCCATTTTACATTCGTCCTAATAAGGACGGTTTGTAGATAGCTATGTTGATACAAGACGGGAATCTTTTAAAACAATTAAAACCTTACCGACGATTGTTTTTACTGCGTACATACATCTTTCCCCTTTCGCAGCTCACTCCGAATGAGTACGCTTCGCATCAAGGTGTTCCTATTTATAGACTTTACAATGCAGATGGAAGGCCGTCCTTTTGTTCGATAAATGAAAATATTTTCATCATTCGTTTTGGTGTAGCTTTCGCTTAGTAGTAGAGTTGCCACATTCTATGATTTTCTTGGAAGGATTTGCAAAAACCTTCGAGTTTGTAGATTAGAAAAACATTTTCTCATGATTCACTGGTAAAAGTACAGAATTACCAAGCGCAAACTTAATACTAGTTAATAAAAGAAACTTTCTAATTAAATTCTTTTTCCATTTTGCCTTCGTCCTGATAAGGACGGTTTGTCTATGTTGATACAAGACGGGAATCTTTTAAAACAATTCAAACCTTGCCGACGATTGTTTTTACTGCGTACATACATCTTTGCCCTTTCGCAGCTCACACCGAATGAGCACAGTTTTCATCATGGTGTTCCTATTTATAGACTTTACAATGCAGATGGAAGGCCGTCCTTTTGTTCGATTAATGAAAATATTTTCATCATTCGTTTTGGTGTAGCTTTCGCTTAGTAGTAGAGTTGCCACATTCTATGATTTTCTTGGAAGGATTTGCAAAAACCTTCGAGTTTGTAGATTAGAAAAACATTTTCTCATGATTCACTGGTAAAAGTACAGAATTACCAAGCGCAAACTTAATACTAGTTAATAAAAGAAACTTTCTAATTAAATTCTTTTTCCATTTTGCCTTCGTCCTGATAAGGACGGTTTGTCTATGTTGATACAAGACGGGAATCTTTTAAAACAATTCAAACCTTGCCGACGATTGTTTTTACTGCGTACATACATCTTTCCCCTTTCGCAGCTCACACCGAATGAGCACAGTTTTCATCATGGTGTTCCTATTTATAGACTTTACAATGCAGATGGAAGGCCGTCCTTTTGTTCGATTAATGAAAATATTTTCATCATTCGTTTTGGTGTAGCTTTCGCTTAGTAGCAGAGTTGCCACATTCACTGATTTTCTTGGAAGGATTTGCAAAAACCTTCGAGTTTGTAGATTAGAAAAACATTTTCTCATGATTCACTGGTAAAAGTACAGAATTACCAAGCGCAAACTTAATACTAGTTAATAAAAGAAACTTTCTAATTAAATTCTATGTTTGTCTATGTTGATACAAGACGGGAATCTTTTAAAACAATTCAAACCTTGCCGACGATTGTTTTTACTGCGTACATACATCTTTCCCCTTTCGCAGCTCACACCGAATGAGCACAGTTTTCATCATGGTGTTCCTATTTATAGACTTTACAATGCAGATGGAAGGCCGTCCTTTTGTTCGATAAATGAAAATATTTTCATCATTCGTTTTGGTGTAGCTTTCGCTTAGTGGCAGAGTTGCCACATTCACTGATTTTCTTGGAAGGATTTGCAAAAACCTTCGGGTTTGTAGATTAGAAAAACATTTTCTTACGATTCACAGGTAAAAGTACAGAATTACCAAGTGCAAACTTAATACTAGTTAATAAAAGAAACTTTCTAATTAAATTCTTTTTCCATTTTGCCTTCGTCCTGATAAGGACGGTTTGTCTATGTTGATACAAGACGGGAATCTTTTAAAACAATTCAAACCTTGCCGAAGATTGTTTTTACTGCGTACATACATCTTTCCCCTTTCGCAGCTCACACCGAATGAGCACAGTTTTCATCATGGTGTTCCTATTTATAGACTTTACAATGCAGATGGAAGGCCGTCCTTTTGTTCGATAAATGAAAATATTTTCATCATTCGTTTTGGTGTAGCTTTCGCTTAGTGGCAGAGTTGCCACATTCACTGATTTTCTTGGAAGGATTTGCAAAAACCTTCGGGTTTGTAGATTAGAAAAACATTTTCTTACGATTCACAGGTAAAAGTACAGAATTACCAAGTGCAAACTTAATACTAGTTAATAAAAGAAACTTTCTAATTAAATTCTTTTTCCATTTTGCCTTCGTCCTGATAAGGACGGTTTGTCTATGTTGATACAAGACGGGAATCTTTTAAAACAATTCAAACCTTGCCGAAGATTGTTTTTACTGCGTACATACATCTTTCCCCTTTCGCAGCTCACACCGAATGAGCACAGTTTTCATCATGGTGTTCCTATTTATAGACTTTACAATGCAGATGGAAGGCCGTCCTTTTGTTCGATAAATGAAAATATTTTCATCATTCGTTTTGGTGTAGCTTTCGCTTAGTGGCAGAGTTGCCACATTCACTGATTTTCTTGGAAGGATTTGCAAAAACCTTCGGGTTTGTAGATTAGAAAAACATTTTCTTACGATTCACAGGTAAAAGTACAGAATTACCAAGTGCAAACTTAATACTAGTTAATAAAAGAAACTTTCTAATTAAATTCTTTTTCCATTTTGCCTTCGTCCTGATAAGGACGGTTTGTCTATGTTGATACAAGACGGGAATCTTTTAAAACAATTCAAACCTTGCCGAAGATTGTTTTTACTGCGTACATACATCTTTCCCCTTTCGCAGCTCACACCGAATGAGCACAGTTTTCATCATGGTGTTCCTATTTATAGACTTTACAATGCAGATGGAAGGCCGTCCTTTTGTTCGATAAATGAAAATATTTTCATCATTCGTTTTGGTGTAGCTTTCGCTTAGTAGCAGAGTTGCCACATTCACTGATTTTCTTGGAAGGATTTGCAAAAACCTTCGAGTTTGTAGATTAGAAAAACATTTTCTCATGATTCACTGGTAAAAGTACAGAATTACCAAGCGCAAACTTAATACTAGTTAATAAAAGAAACTTTCTAATTAAATTCTTTTTCCATTTTGCATTCGTCCTAATAAGGACGGTTTGTCTATGTTGATACAAGACGGGAATCTTTTAAAACAATTCAAACCTTGCCGAAGATTGTTTTTACTGCGTACATCCATACAATCTTTCCCCTTTCGTAGCTCACACCGAATGAGTACGCTTTGCAGCCTTCGATGTTTTGGTAGCATTTTTAGTGGCAGTTACTACCGCCTTTTCAGTGACTGCGTTTCTTAGCCTTTGGCTTTTTGGCCTTCTCACCGCCACCACCGTTTTTCCTCTCTCCGGTGGTAGCCAATTTGATTGGTCGTCCGATGCAGCTTCTCACGACCACGCACGTCTGTTATGCACTGCGTCTTACACACGTCTGGCTTTGAGAAAAGCTGCGACACCCCTATTTATAGGTTTTATCATTTTGATTCTCATTTAAAGTAGTTTTTGAACTATTTAAACAAATTTTATATAGCAAACAACGTATCGGTAGCAAGCGTTGAACGTTTTCCTTCCGATTTATGAAACAAGATTGGCAATCCGTTTAGTAGAAGAAAAGTTATTAAGGTTCAAATTGTACGTAACGCTTTCGCTAATATTCACTACTATCGCTTTCTCGCTCGTTCTCGTGGCGTGCATGAGCCTTTCCTTTCCGCCCGGGTTCTAATGACATAACCGAAACTAATATGCCGGCTTTCCCCCACCAACTGCTCTCGTCAAGCAACCCAATACGAATAATCAAAGGAACAAACATGTAGTGAACCTATATATAAACTTTTCATTATTTTATTGTTCATTTGCTGCACCATTTTGACGGCTCTGTGCGGGATGGGCTGAAAATTTTCACTTTTCCGAGTCGTTTTCGAAAGATTTTTCAAAACACTATTTTTCCGTTGATAATGAATGTCCTACATATTCCAAAATTTAATACAACATTGGTACAAATATTTTCGACAAAATGCCGAAGAAATTGATTAAATCCATTCAGTACAACAAAAGATATAAGCGTTCAAAATCTTACATCATTTTTCTGCCGAAATTTTGAAAAGGGGCCCCTATATTGAAAGGTAAGTCGTTAGTCACGACAAAATTTCCACGATTAGTGAAGTTCATTTTCATACGTAAACCAATTAAATTCAGTCTGTAGAAGCAGTGTGGATTTGACCAAAGCTTGGTTCCTGTTTTATAAATAGCGAAACAACTTAAAATTGACACTAATGCAAAACTGCGGTAACGTATCGAGCCACTCACCTTCAGAATATAATATCACAAAGAATTTGCTCACGATGGAGCAACAATAAAAGGGCGGGTCTCCGTGGTTTAGCATACAAGTGTCCACTGCCGTCCGATCCGGGTAGCTTCCAGGCTTCGCACTGATTATTGATAAATGATCTAAGGGCAACTGGAAAAATAAACAAAAAAAACAGACTGATTTACGATCGCCAATAAAATTACTACCACTAGAAATTAGCATACAAATAAAAAAGTTCTCGCTTTACATATGCGATTAGGCTAGGCTGGCATGGGCGGTGCAACTCAACCGCGAGTACACGCCGCATGACGGAACTGCCTCGAGTTACATTGCACTCATGCGCCGGTCAGGCAGCTAGCTAGCTAGCGAAGACCAGAACTCAATTATATCGCTCTTCGCCAAGCACCCGCCTAGTCCCGATCCCGCCTCCTACGGAACAGTGCGACCACGTGCCCTCAAATAGATGAAATGTGTCGGCAAAATTGATTCTCACTCGCTCTTTCTCTCTCGGTCTTATTCTCGTCCGGATCGTGAGATAATTACGATCAATTTCGAGATTTATTCACCCCTTGGAGTCAAAAACATAAGTAAACAATTTAGTGCTGATCAGGGAAACGGTTTAGACCAGCTGAAGCGACCTGCGCGATCCCAGAGGCCGAATTACACACACACTTGCGATAAAGGCAAAAAATTAGGCTGAAGCTATAATTTATGTTGCATGCTCATGTCGGACAAGTTTATCCCGGTGTGCAACGGTTTCGCGCTCGTTTCGACCAGGGTAAATTGCTACAAATAAAAAAATCAACCGAAATCATGTAATGTACTAAAACCGCCGATTCACTGCTACAGCTCCTCGAGCCTTTGAGGCAAAAAGTGTGATGCTGCACGAAAGGGAGCAAAAACGAGAGCAGCGCGAAATTCGATACCTTTGAAGTGTTGATTCCGTGCCTAGTGAGGTGGAATGTTGTAGTTGCGGCTAAAAAGGTGGAGGTCAAAATGTGGCCTCGACGAACGTTTCGTGGTATTCCGTGTGCTGCGAAACACTTTTTATAAGCAAAATTCTACTAACGTTTGCTTCTTCCATACACTTTTCTTTCGTTTGACCTTCACCGTTTGTTGGAATTTAAGAGATTGTTGATATCATCAAGCAACATCGAAATAGGAAAGCAATTGTTCCGTATAAGGAGACCAAGCTTCTTGGCTTGTATAAATGAAACACCTGCCTACGGGTAAATACTAAACTAAAGAAGCACTGATGAAGACATTCCTCTCCGCATGAATCGATTAAATACAATATACAAAATAAACGAACTCCAATTCTTCCCCACCCAACTCCTTTTGAAATCCCATTCGCAGCCGACGAATCTCATCGCATCCCGAATCGCCGATGTCGGCCGATCCGGTGAACAGTGATAGCATCGCACACATCAGCGCCACCCAAGCAGCGTATGCACGGTAAGTACAATTGAATTCCGACAGCCAATCCCCTCGAAGAAAAGGGGGAACATTCTCCACCCCCCAAACATTGGAAATACAATAGACAGTTCTCCTCCTTCCTGTCTTCGGTTCCGCACTTGCAGATATTATGAACACCCACTGACAGCCGCTACCTCCTCCATGCTGAACGTCAATACCAGCAACGCCAATGGCAGTTCCGTTGGTCACACCAACAACAACAACAACAACAACAACCACCACAGCAACAGCAGCGGTTCACAATCGTCGCCGGAAGACGATAGCAACAATACTCAGTCTAGTCTTGCCCTCAACTCCCTCACCCATCATCATCATCACCATCAGCAGCAGCAACAACATCAGCATCAGCCACAACACCATCAAGTTCAACAGCAGCAGCAGCAGCAACAAATTCATCAACTTCACAACAATAACGGAACCTTCATCTACGAGTACTACAAAGTCCAGGACAAGGACGGACTTCAATGGAGGTAAAATTCAATTACCCCCACTTTCTTCTCTTATCACAGCGCTGGTTGTACGGTCAAACATACACACAAACACCCGGCCGCTGATGGCGAATTCGATTACAGACGAACACGCCCTTGAATTGAATGTATGGGAGAAATATCAAGGTTTACCAAGGCTTACATTGTGCAACCGCTAGAGGATCCATAAATAGGTCGAGTAGTTGTTTGGCGGGTGGTCTTTCCCGTGGGACTTATTGGTTGCGTAGGCATAGGAACGCTTCCAACGGTCAAGGTTACTTCAATGCAAGTTTAATTTGTTCCGGACAGAATTAAATTTTCTCTCACATTGGAAGCAGTGAAATTGACATTTGGATGGCACGCAAATATATTGGTTAATGGTTTTATCTTCACTGAACTAAAACTAGTAGATAAATTTTTGTTAGAAGGCATAAGCAAGTAGAGATGATTTGATTGGGGTTAGACAAATTCCAAATTCTCGAATTCAGCCCATGCTTTAAGGCACAAAAATTCAGGTTCGTGTCGGATTTCATTATTTCGAAATTCAAACCCGAACCAAACTCCATACTTTTGAATTAATACATTTCTTATGGGGTTTTTCATTGAAAAACCCCGGGGCGGTGGATTGCACTGGTGTTGCATTTTCTAGCAGAAGAGCAGGCCACTAGACGTGTTTCATTCCCACTTCTGCTAGAAAGTGCAAAACCAGTGCAATCCACCGCCCCAGTGTTTTTCAATGAAAAACGACATTAGAATTGAGTTGGGTTAGGTCGAGTGATCATGTTGTGTTTCGTATTCGGTATTGCCGTGAAGTCAATTACACAGTGCTGCAAAACAACAAACATTGCATAAACTTTGCAAGTGACAAAAACATTTTCAAATGAATAAGATTACAATTAATAGCAGTAACTGTCATAAGTATTATCTGTAGAACTGAAGTTATTGCAATTCATCAGATTCGTTTCCGTTGTAGTAGTGTTGCCAGTTGTGAAAGCACGTAGCTTTATGAAAAAAGTTGCTCATGTTTCATGACCTCACAATTTTTAAGGAAAAAATGGTTTGGAACCATATATGCCCAAGTAAAAAGTTGGTCATGGAAGGATTAATATAAACCCAAAATCCCGATTTATGGCAAAACCTATTTCCGAGACCTTCGGCTCAAAAATTGTTCAGTTTCTGAAAGGAAAAAAAGAGCTTATCAACGGTATGCGCAGCATATGGTTTTGTAAGAAATATTGTGCGATTTAGGGAAAACAATATGAAAATTGCCATTTTTTGCGATTCTTTCATGAAAAATATGCAAATGTTTCAACATTTTTCTGAAGGCATGTCCTAACCCAAATAACAAATTCAGTTTTATGGTACACTTGAAGATATCTTCAAAACTAGTGTCATAAAATCGAATATAAGCCCAATTACTCTACGTAACTGGTTCAAGGCAACTATAAAACCACTCTTAAGATCAAATAGGCCAATACTTAAAAAGGTTCTCGTGAGTATTTTCAAAGGATCTCTTAAAACATTCTTATTATGATATTCAAGACCTGCTTAAACTATGATAAGACTAACATAAGTCCTGATAGTTTAATGATTTTCTTCTTTAAGAGCTGTTCTAGTGCGCTATAAAACTAGACTCGTTTGTCGAATCTGAGAAAAAATGTAAACATCATGTGATATTCCTTTACCAAAGTGGATGTGAATTAAAATCGATAATATAAGTGCCCTTTTAAGCTCATTATTGAGAAAATTTTCATGTCATGACTAGGGGTGACATTATAGAACCATTTCGAATCGACTTTTTCATACAAGCTTGCATACAATAAACCTTACGTTTCGCGATGCATAATGCTACCACAGTTTTCCAATGCTGTGCAATATAAAAGTTCGAAAAACTCAAGGGGCCCAGAAAAATTGTTATGCGTAGGTGCTCATTCAAAATTCGATTTTTTTCTTTGCATTTTTCGAAAGGTATTGTGTTGAAAGGTATATTGTGTTAAGGGGACCTTCTGCTGGGTTCGGCGAAAAATCAATACAATATTAGAGAATTTTCGGAGAAAAATTGAGACATATGAACTTCAACTTTTGTTCTTTTATTCGTTATTTGTCGATAATTAGAGAATTACTTTTTTTCTTCGAAAATTCAAAATAGCGGCTTCATTGTGGGGGTTTCAAAATAGCGTTTTTCTGGAAACCATATTTTTTCTTCTAACGGTAAGATTAGGGCTTGGATTATTGATCTGATTTCCTTCATCCAAAAAATGTTTGGAAGTATATACTTTTTTGTGTAACTTAAGCTAACATTAGCATGAAAAATTATCGATAACTAACGAATAAAAGATCAAAAGCAGGAGTTCGTATGTATCTTTACTTTTCGGCAAAAACTTCTCAAATATTGCTTGATTTTTCGCCGAATCCAGGAGTAGGTAAACGGATTTTTCGATCCACGCATCAAAAAAGTTTCCACATTTTGTTTTTCAGATCGATCCTGAGGTAGCAGGCTGTACGCCGTTTTGGAATTTCATGCGCACCTTAGACAAAACGTCACCAAGGGCGCCATTGAAATTTCTCGTCTTGAAAAAAATTGTAAATGAAGACAAAAATAAAAGATTTTCTAATCCTAAAACTATTCCCTTTCATGATTTTTCATTGGCCTACAAAAAAAAATTGCTTACTTTTTGGTTATTTGAATAAAAACTTCCTCTTAAAACATTGATTTTTATAGGAAATATTAAATCGTTTCGAAAATTTAATAATGAATGCATATGTGTTTAATTTCTATATTTTGAATAAACCGTGTGCAGAAACATTTTTTTAGTCTAGAAATCTGTTTAAACTAGTAAGAATCTTTTCAGTATATGAAAACAGGTTATTACTGCAATTCATATGCTTATGGCAACACGAAATACAAACGGTTCATAATTTCATGAAAAGAAGATCCCGATTTCGTGATCTGAACGATTTACGAAAACCGAGACCAAGATCTTGTAATTATAAATAGGAAGCCTCGTATTCATGTAACTATTTGTTTTCCCAAAAATTAGTTCGCACCAAAATTTTATTCGTGAGTTTATTGCACTAGTTTACAAAATAAATATAAAAATCTGAACTTCAATATTCGAACACCATTTCTAATGTAAAATTGCTTGCTGAGTCCGAAAATGAGATCAAAAAAATTTACAATAGAACAGTTTTCGAGTTACAGTGAAAAAATGAATTTTACCTTTATAATTAAAAGTGCGTTCAGTAAAATCCAAATATCTTCGGTTGTAGTGCATCGATATGAAATATTATTATGTTGAATGCACTTTCGATCCTTGGAACATTTTGTTTTAAAGCGACTGCTGGTTCTGACGTCATTTACGAATCTATTGAACTTTTTCTTAATTTTTCGTCGTTTTTTGAATAAAAACGAGCGAGTGGTCAATATTTTCGGCAAGATGAAGCAATCCCAAAAATTATATTTTTATGGGAATAAAAGCCTGCTAATAACCAATGAAAATAAGAATTCATTAGTTTAAATCTGATGAAAATTGCGAAAGTTATTTAATTTTTTTTGTAAAATGGCATTTTTTGAGTTTCTCTGGATCAACTTATTGAACCGTTTCGATTCCAATTTTTTCTAGGGCTTGTTTAATAATATATGAGAGACTCTCTGTCAGAATTTTGTTAAACAAGTAAATGGAAGAATTTTGAAAATAAAACTTCTGATAACAATAATTTCAGGCTCAATGAAATTATCGAATGGTTTGTATGCAATACTGCGTGTAATATTACGCACACGTTATAAAATTCGTATTTTGAAACGCTAGCTGCTCAATTGGTTTTTGTACAATGTTAATACAAACTATACGAATCCGTAGAAATATGTGACACTACATACGTCAAGTATTATAAAATTAATTATTTGTAAAACTTTTAATTTGTGTTCCTTCCTAGAACATCTAGCAGTTCGTGTTTTGAAACTATGTAGGACATCGAACAAGACTTATTTTAGGTTTACAATTTCAAAATTTGAATTTAACAATGATTTGAAGAACGTAGAATATTTTGTAATTGCACTTAGATGTTTTACGAAATATATTGTAGTATGTTCAAGTTTTGTGACCCAGTACAGTAAAATCGGTACATCATAGAAGCCAATGTGAATCCAATATAATTTCAAATTATAAACTTCTAGACGTTTTAATAACGTAGAATAAATTGTTAGTAGAACAAAACGTGACGAAATAGGTGGATAAGTCATCATTCGTGAAGCTAGTGCCCGAATTTAGCATTTTGCACAGTCAAAAGCACTTTTAATTTTAAAGCATTTTGCACAGTCAAAAGCTGGATAGAGTGATTCATGTTCAGGATTTCAGAACCTTAGTCACGATTTTTGACAGTTTGGTCACGAGTCATGTAATTGAGCTTCACGATTTCACGATCTTAGTAATAGAAACATCGTCACGATTTTCGTAATTTATATACACGTTATCGTGATA
The DNA here is from genome assembly GCF_030247195.1 of Topomyia yanbarensis. NCBI lineage: Eukaryota > Metazoa > Arthropoda > Insecta > Diptera > Culicidae > Topomyia > Topomyia yanbarensis. The sequence goes on along the minus strand of NC_080672.1, from coordinate 268,651,927 downwards.
TTTAATTCTTGAGCTTCGAATTTGACACGTGAAGTAAAGTGATTTATGTTCATGATACCAGTAGTTTTACCATTATATTCGTAATTTCTCTCTGCCTTATCACGATATTTGATTTTTTGGTTACTATTGGATTTTCCGCTCGGAATAACGTGACAATATGAACTGGGTCCTAAAAGTGTGACTGATTCGCGGTATATTGTTTTGCGAACTATATCACGAATACGATTTAGGGCTCTTCAAAGTATTTTTGGTGCTCAGCGCAGTTTACATTTTCTGTCCAAACTTCACATTGAACCTAATAAAAATAAATAACGATACTGGAGTTCCCAATAGTTTTCTTGTTTCTGCTGCTCGTATCTAACCATAGGCTGCTAGCAGCTGGATAAAACTATATGAAATTTCATGAAAAATTGATAATGATAATATTCCAAATTTTATGAAATAGTTCACGTGGAAATATTATGCCCATATGTAGATTGGCATGCAATTGAATATGATTAGGGATATCTTCTAAATATCACAAGCATGCAAGATAGATCGTAAACTAGGAATCATGAACCAGTTTACAAATGTGTGAATAATATTTCATTGCTTTGTGAACTGTTTCACCAGCAGGAATGGTTACTAGTGACTATTGCCCAAGGAATCATGAATCAGTTCACGAATGCATGAATAATATTTTATGATTTTCTGAACTAATTCACGAGCACGAATGGTTAGTTGTGACTATTATTCTTGGAACCATGAATCGTTTCACGAATATATGAGTAATATTTCATGGTTTTTTGGATTGTTTAACGGGCGCTGATATTGAAATGTGACTAACATAGTAGCAATCATGAATTAGTTCACAAGGATTGAAAGGATCCATGAATAAAATGCCGAGTTTCGTAAAATAGTTCACGAGAAAATATCTTGACTGTTAGAGTTTTATGATTTACTTCACAACCACGAAAGTTAGATCATGATCAAGAGTAATAAGTCATGAATCATTTAATATCGCATAGTCCGACTCTGAATAATGTTCCTAAATTTATGAAAAATCACGAGTCAACCTTTACTTTTATGAATAATATCATAATCTTAACAGTACCAGGATATTATTTTGCTGAAAATTTCATACTAATTTTACTCGCATTTCGTCAATTTTTGACTGATTTAGATAGAACTAACTTTAAAACATCTGGAATTTAGTCCAATTTCTGTGTCCCTATTAGCGTTCGAATCCGTTGACCGGTTCCGGAATTATTAGGAATCCCCAGAAGATATATCCGGCATCCAAGTGGAGTGACGGACAAGTTTCGAAAAAGCATCTCAAAAATTTGGGTAGATTTTTTTGAATTGCACTACATATGACTATTTTCCATTGATCCTTCACAAAGGACATGAATGGACCAATCTTGGCTACCAGAAAACAGTTCCGGGAGAACCTTAGAAAATGTATGTACTTGTTCATCATTCCAGCTTTTTGGGTTCTTTGATTTATACGAAATGCGAAGCGATTCAAACCATACGCTTCTACAGCTTTCTCAACTTCGGCATGGCCATTGCGGCACCTGTTCCGGATGGAATAAAATAAAGACATTTGATGCCATTTTGAAAACCAAGATGGCGGTTTCCGATTACAACAAAACAGTGGCATATGGGTATCATTTGAAAGGGAGTGGGCAGCAAAAGCCGAAAATTGATGATTGACGCCATATTGAAAACCAAGATGACGGCTTCCAGTTACCACAAAATAATGAAAACCATCATATATATGAATGTCAATTGAGAGGGAGTGGTCAGTAGAAGACCAAAATTGATTATTGATCTTGGTATTGATGAAATTTTGAAAACCATCATTTTGGGTATCATTTGGTAACCGGAAATACCACAACAAAGTGAAAACCATCATCATTATGGGTGTCATTTGAAAAAGGGTGGTCAGTAGAAGACAGAAGTGGACCATTGATGCCATTTTGAAAACTAAGTTCACGAGCAGAGAATTGGACATGACGGAAACGGTGACTGAAGTTCACAAAACAAAACCCCCACTAATAAAATCGTGAAGCGGGCGTTACCTAAAGGAAATTGAAAATGCATTTACTCACGATTTCGGGAACTATTTTATTCCATGTACCGTTCCGAAGACGTCAAAAATATCCATGACACCATTACTTGATATTGGTGTTAACTGAAATTACCATAAAATCAAATTGAAACTAATTATTCTTACTCAAGGCTAGCAGCATTTTTTCAAGACTGTAATAAAATCGTCTTTATTTATCACGCTCTTGAACTTTAATAAAATATATTGAAATTTCTCAAGGCAAAAAGGTTTTTTGGGATATCGCCGTAAATGCAGTCCATTTAACATTGAAAATATCTCTATTAAAACGAGAATGCCTATGATCCGTTGGGATACTTCACATATTCCATAAGTCATAACAGTTTGTTTATTATAGAGTTCCTCTATACCAGAGCGTTTTCACCTGGTTAAAGTTACAGTTTAAAGAAGGTTTCTTGGTGGCATTCACAAGATACATTCAGCATCAACAAGAATGTCATAACCCTCTCTTTTGGTTTTATAAAAGTTTGAAAACGATTTCTTAAGATAGAGTTCAAGAGTCTCTTAAAATTGCTCATAAGATTAATTACTCTTGTGAAAATGGCGTTTTATGGATGTTACTTCAAGTGTTCTCGAAGCACTTTTAAACGCGTCAATCATATATAACTAAACCCTAAACATTTGGACTGTTACTTGGAAGTGTTAATGATAATTCGACATAACATTTATTTCCTCGTACAATGACCTAATTAAGTCATCAAGGTCGGTCCAAATATGCGGAGTTACGCAAACTTTCCCTACTTAGGAATTATTTCCCATGACTCATGGTGGTTATTTCCAAAGTATATTTTTTGCCTTAGAATTCCTTGGGAGCGAATTACTATTTTGGGATACCGTTGGATGCCAAATTGAATATTTCTTCAATTTTTATTAGAACCAGGAGGTGCCGTTAATAGAAGGTTAGATCATTTGCATATTTTTTATGAATAAAGAGCAAAAGAAATTGCAATTTTTAAACCTCGTGCCCCAATATTACAGAGTGTTTCTTACAAAACAGCATAATATGGTATATCCTTGGAATGGTCTATTCTCGTTTTTCCTAGAACTGTCAAGAAATCGACATTCGGCTAAAAAATACCAACGTAGCAAATTTTTTAATGCTAAAGGTCCCAGAAACTGTTTTTTGCTTTAAATAAAGATTTTGAGGATATTCTGCTGTTTTCAAACATTTGCATTTGATTTGACCTACAACCTATACTACTTCATTTGAAAAGTTCACATTCACCATTGCGCCGTGTTATAGCTATCCCGTTATTTTAACGCAATATCATTTTTATTGACACTTAATTTCGTTTTTATACGACAATTTCGTTCCGTACTAAAAGTCCTGTCAATCTAAAAAACCGTGATATTTTCAACAATCGTGCCCAAAAAATATTGAAAACGGGTTAAAGGATTGAAAACAAACAGCGTAAAAAAGATTGATTATCCGCATTACTGAGATGAGGGCTCTCTCGTGTACTGTTGCACTTGCTAATATGAAGTAACATATATAGTAACAGTAGGACTAATACTACGTTCACACTGTAGTAATTCTATCCAAACCACATATAAGTCCATCAGATCAGATGCTTTTGTAATCCATCAATTATGCTTCCAAATTTTGCTCTTTTAGTTTCAGTTCCCATGATGAACTTAATCTTGCAACCAGTAGCTGCATTTTAGTCGCTCTCAATGCTTGTCCATCAGAATTCCAATGGAATGGATGGGGAAAATAGATCATTGATTTTTAGAATTGGACAGTGCTCAAAACTTTTATTGCTTCGAAAAAACACTATGAAAAAATTGTGCGCTATCGGGCAAAATTAAGGGATGCCGAAAATTCATCAAAATTCGAATATATCTTTTACTAATATCAATCGAGTAACCTAAAAGTAGAACCAGTGACACCTTTTCTCACCCCTTGCGCAAACAATGTTTGCAATGAAATGAATCCCCTCGACTCAACTTAATCCAACTCTTGCAGCCTACACACTTCACAATCCCTTCCCAATAAGCTCAGTCCGTGAAATCGCATCATTGTATGTAAATTATCCTCCTCGACTGACTGGTGGTACCAATTGTACACCACCAACCACTATTTTCGCAGGAGAAATTTGCCCGCTCACCAGCGGAACAGCGGAAAAATCGTGATCCACCGCAATTGGCCAATCGAACCTGTTAACAACCTCAGGGAAGGAAAGTAGCATATGGTGAAATGGCGAATCAAACAAATAGCCCCCATCTCAAAGCAAGGAGCACCTGCTCTCACGAGCTTTAGCGCTGAAAATCTACCTACCGTCCGAAGATTCGAACGTACCAGCCATCCAGCCACCGACATTGTGTTTTGTGTCAAATTGCTATTTAAATAATTCATTACACGAAACATTATAGTTATTATTGATGGAAAATAACAGTTATTTTTCTCCCGCGCTTTCGCGACCCGACTAAGCTTACGGGATTATTTTCCTCCTGTCGAGGCGTTGGAAATCACTTCTGTCCGGGTTTTTTTTAATGCGGCAGTCAGTGGCCGCACGGATGCAGAATGTAGCGCGATTTACCCGCAGCGTTAGCCACGTCCATCATAGCTGATATCTAAATTTATACGTTTAGATGAGGTTGCAGTCTGTGATTATAAGCTGACCGCGTGGAATGGCAGGTTTTGTTGTTCGGTGGTTGATGGTTTTAAATCTGACCAGTTGTAGTGTCGAGGTTCATAACAAAAAAAAGAATATCCCTGGTTCATACTAAGAATTATAAAGTATTGTCATTCCAAAGATATTTGATTTTGCACTAACTCACGCGCCTAATTGATTCAGTATATGGTCAATGCTCCGAAAATGGCAACCACAGGCGAATTTTTTTTGTCAAATTTTGCGTCAAACTGTTTGTTTTCCGTATGTATATAACTTCTAATATTAAAAAATATGAATTGTGAGCCCAGAAAAAAATCCATTTCTGTCATTTATAAAAGTTAGTTGATGCTACTTGCAATATCTGAAAATGACTAAAAGACCGTAAGGAGGTAAAAATGTACACAAAATCCATATTTTCAACTTTTTGCCTGGAACCACATTTTTTCATCGTAGTCTAATTTAAGTTTGATGATATTGCTTGAAAAATTGAGATGAATATGGATAAATGCTTATTTTCAGTTGTGAAGTAATGGAAACCATATAACTTGTAACGTGACAGATCAAAAATTCGAAAAAGTTTTGAAGACCACACTAAAAGCATGCATAGAATGTCTAACCTATATTTTTTCTTACTATTTTGAGTCTACTTTTTGAAATTGTATTGCGAAAAGCTTAGTTTTATTCATTTTTGTGAAAACACAGTTGATCTTTTGTAACGTGACAGATGTTTTCTGCTGTGAAGCAATTCCATCAAGTTTGATTCAATTACGTCAAAATGGTGACCATCTTCGATTCTGATGAAACCTTTTATGTTTCATCTTTATTGGAGACTAAGTATTTTGCATTATTAAACAAAGAATTTTTATTCAAGAGTGATATTTAAAAAGGGCGTATCAGATATTGAATACACTACTTTCAAAATATATCGTTCGAAAATCGCCATTCATGTAGCAAAGCTATATGATAGCGAGTTCTAGGGAATCAATTCATCTGTGTAAATATTTTTTGGTAAAATTTTTCAATAAGAAAACAAAAAAATGTTATTAAATACAATTACAAAAAACAATGATTTTTTTTGTTAACCAATATGTTTTTCAAAATAAACATGAAATTTCTCGTTAATACTCAATTCCCAGACCAAGGATGATTTGTGCCAGACTGTCTCGATATGCTTGCTTCAATAAAAATATAGAACTGTAACGTGACAGATTCTGATTGTAACGTGACAGATCATTGAGAACACTCCATAAAATCGAAAACAAAGTTTTTCTTCAGGAAAACTATATTTCAAACTCTTCCTTGTTTTCCAAGCTTCAACCTAAAACTGTGCTCATGCGAATTTAGGGGCCAACGGAACAGACTTTTTCAATTTAGTCGGGCAACCTCCAAACCCACTGCGTTCTGGTTTTATCGTTTTTGCTGACTTATCTAATGAAATATGCGTAAAAATGTAACGTGACAGACAGAAGCCTTGACTATATTCTGGTTGCAGTTGAAAACTGGAAAATCCAACCAGCGACAATCGTATTTTCTCTGGTTCTAATCAATGGAATCACGTCGGAAGTAGTGCACATTTTTCGTAAAATGATACGCTATAATGCGCACTACTTCCGACGTCGTGGATTAGCACTGAACAAGAGAAAAAACGATTGTTGGTTGGATTTTTCAGTTTTCAAATGTAACCATATTAAGTTCGAACAGAACTAACGCTTTCTAGCGTATTTCTGTTTCATTCGCACTTGAGTGATTCCAATGGTATTTGACCATGCTTCGAGTGCCATTCGGCCTACCTGTCAATTGGCCGTACTGGTCAACTGGTCGAATGTCATTTGGAAGAATGTTATTTGGCCAAGAGCCGTTTGAGCGAATTCCATTTGACCGAATGCCATTTGGCCCATCAATAGCGCTAGGTGCCAATTTTCACAAGTCCACGTTTTCCCATCCTATTACAATGCAGGGGTAATTGGACCATTTTTATAGCCCAATCGACAACCGCTTTGACAGGTTTTCTCAGCTGACATCGTATTTGTCATAGGCCTGCTTATCTCTCTAGAAGTAGTAAAAAAGTAATTAAAATTTTGGAATCAGTTTAAATAGTCGCCAAAATACTTTCCATCACAACCAGAACAACGTCACAGATTAAATAGATCCTTGCGGGACACCGTTTTCTGCCACATCTGCCAAGACGACGGTTAACTAGGCGTTCGAACAATTCACCTATGCGACTCAGGAGAGTCATTGGACGGCTGCACTACAGCGGTCTCTTTCCGTTTTGGGAATCAGGATTACCAAATTACTAGAAAATCTGAAAAGTGACGGTATTTTACTCCTGGTTAAACAGATTGAGTGGAGTTACTTTAGCGGAGGAACTTTGTAGGCCCTGTTGATACTCCAGCACCCTTGGAGAGGGTCCACATAATCAGGAATCAGGATATATTTGCTTAAATGGCACGTTCCCCGTATGTAGTCGAGGATTTGTGCCTTGTCATGTGTTTTCATCATTTCCTGAGCGGACGAAAAGGAGAAGGAGGTGTGGGAAAGTAGAGTTGGAAGGGTGGGAAAAATAACAGCACAAACACAAAAAGCAAACAGCAGGTAAGTTAAACTCACAAGTAGTTCAACTCGCCTGCGAGTAAGCCTAACGCTCTTTACCACATTGGATAAGAAACTTTACTATGTCTCCGATTTTTAGTCGTCCAAACATGGTGTCGTCGGCCGAAAACTCGAAATCGCAATTGCACTACTGCTACTGAGGTTCCGTAGTCGGATTCACAAAGATTACATGAAAAAGACTCAGCGCGCTGAATAGTTGCCATGTGATAATTGAGTTTGCAGTGGTCGGTTAAAGCCCTGGTCAGTATGCTGCAGTGGAACTTCGAAAAAAGTAGGAGATTTTTCGAAATCCCTGGGCATGGTTGGTCTAGAAACGCCTTTGTTTGGCGACACATTTGTAGATTTCTCCAATAATTGCGGTGCTCGGACGAAGCCCAAGACCGTATCCAACTTATCGAAATTGGCAGGGTGGCCTCATGACCTACGAAGTCAATCGTTGAACCTGCCCTAGCCAATTCGTCAGCCCATTCATTTCCAGTAATACTGAAATGTCCGGGCACCCAGACAAAGTAGATAGTGTTGACAATGCTTAGTTCTTCGATTTGGGTTTGATTCCCGATCAGAATGAAATAACAAGATTATAACAGAACTCAATTTTTGTATCATATTGTGTTATAAATTAGGTCTCGTTAGTAGTTAAAATAACAGAAATTTATAACAAGTAACATTGCGAGATATAGTTTTGCAATATTTCTGTTATGTGTTTCTGATCGGGTTGCAGCCTGATTATCGGAGCAGAAGTTTTTTACTTTGCCGGACAAACCCAGTTGAAGGGCCGATTGTACCCCGCACATAATCGCAAAGATTTCTGCTTGGAATACAGTACAGTATCTACCTAGTGAGTGAGATTGTTTCAATCTCATTTCACGACAGTAGACACCAGCACCACCACGTCCCTCCATCAGACAACCGTTAGTGTAACAGACCGCTTGCGTTTGTTGTTGTCTTTCCTTATAGCCAGACAACCACTCCTCTCGAGAGGGAACCTTCACATGGAATGTCCTGTAAAGCAAGCTACATGTGAGTGTAATATCGCTGGGAGCAAGAGTATCTTCACCCCATGTAATCATTTGACACAACAATCGTGTATCTACATGGTTACTGTTCCAAAGCCCAGTATCCTGCACATAATAGTGCTTCTTGTTTGAGGTGTATGTGTAATGGTTGGATATTTAGAAGTGCCTCAAGAGCAGCAGTCAAAGTTGTGGTGAAAGCACCAGTCAACGCCATGAGCGCCATTCTTTTCAGGTGGTTTAGCTTTGTGTGGACTGTCATCACCTCAATAGAAGTAGAAGTTTCCTTTATGGAAATATGGTTCTTGGACCAAAGCCATGGAAGCTTTACCTTCCTGCATGAGTTAAGATAAATTCATAGTTGCTATACGTTTATGCTAGAGATTGATTTGTGCTATTCTAACCATGGTTGATTAGAGAACTGTACATTTCCTTTCCAACATAAGTTGCACAACAACTAGAGGACGCCAAGCGAGTTGGGATGTTAACGCATATAGCGAGCCTATCAGGTTTAAATGGGACACGATCATTTGATTCCCACGATTTGTGGAGAAAATAATGGTCCACTGTGTCAGAGATTCGCATGAAACAGTAAGGGCAAAACCAGAAAATGCTCCGCGCGACTGGCATATTTTAGACCCTCTAGTCATCAAGTCCTCGGCACGGAACTACACCTTGACCTAGGGACTCCTACTTTCAGTCGCCTCCTACGAGCAGGAACCCAGTGGTTCAATTCTTGGCCGGATACCACACGGCATCTGAGCAGGTTCGTCTGTACACATCGAAATTTTATAATCGAAACTCAGCCAAGCTTTATTGAACTACGATCAGCCGAAAGTCTCAGCAATCCTTCAGCCACCAAAATTCAGCAAGATTAAGCGGATCATCGGCGAAAAAACTTCAGTGCGTAGAGTGAACATTCCGCTGTGCTATGCAGCATACTGGGGAGTTCGCCCAGCTCTTTGCAGGCAACGGTCGCCATTTAGAATATTTTAAACCCCCTCAACAATTTGACCCATAGCACGTTGTCTTACTGAACACCATGGCACAACGTAGCATATCGTGGCACATTGCGGCACGAGCTACCATACTGTTTGAGATTGTGAGCACAATTCGATTTGTGCTAAGCGACTCACCGCTTGGGTTCCCTGTTTGGTGGGTTTTTACCACCGGAACAGGTAGTCCGTAGTGTAATTCTTAGCCGGTTGAAACAACCACTACCGACTCAACACGGCTTTTCTAGGATGTTCGGAGAAAGAAGCTGACATTTGTAACTAATCACTATTGTTTGCCCGGCGGGGGCAATTGGCTCCGGAAGAATTGCGGACTGTCTTCCCTAACTGCAGAACCAACCGAAAATATTTTGTGAAAAAGGCTCTGGCAGTAAAGATTTTAAACAAATATGTTCATACATGCATAATAAGACAAGGCCATTTTATTCATTTAATATTTTAATAAGAAATTTTGTTTTTTTTAGGAAGGAAAAGAATAAAAGGAAAAGATTTACACGCGCTTACGGTTTCTGTGCCATTACTTCCGGCCTCAATATTCCTCCAATGTCGGTGGAGTAGCAAACGGCGTCTCCATCTGCTTGTCACGACGATTGCTCGATTTGGCGCAACATAAATCAAACCGCCCTCCAGCGGCAGCAGCTACAGCAGCAGAAATCTTTCCTCGATGTTGGTCGCAGGATCGATTGTTTCGTCGTCGACGAAAGAAACCGGTCGGGCTAGGTCCACACCCGGATTGGGCCAACTGGTCGACTTTGTAAAGCTGGGGCCACCGTGCACACAATCGAACTCTCCCAGTGCAGGGTTGTCGGTCGGTCGGCTTCTGCTTTCACGTGTCACTTTTGTCACTGGAATGATTATTTTAATTTTAATATGCACACTTTATATTTCTTAACTTTTGTTACGAAAATGAGGCCTGATCCATCGCTTCCATCCGTATTTATCTTTATTGATGTCCTGAATGTGAAAGTCGGTGCCGAATGACAGGAGAATATCCGTTGCGTAGTGGGACTCAGGGAAATGTCAAAGAGTTAGGATTATGGCGTCAAGGGGTATGGGAACATTTTATAGCAAGTTCAAATTTGATTTTAAATTCAATAATAGGGTATATTCATAGTCTTAAGTAATTTAATATAAATTTAATTCATTTGTTTTAATTCATTTGCGTTTATTTAATGGGACAAATTCTGACACCATGTTGGAATAGGAAATGTTAATATTAGTGTTTAAGCTAGTTTAATACTATAAATAATTTTATGTTTAGCTAAGGAATAGAGGATAAGATTCATCAATAGATTTATTTACATGTGTTTTTAATCCAATTGTGCACGTATATATTGGAAGCAGTTAATGTAACCGGACTCGGAGGTTACAATCCTCCCGGAGTCGGGATGAAAAAAAACAAGGTTTTTTTTTAATGACTCATTGGCATGGGCCTACTTCCCCTAAAGTTTCCAATTAATTTGAAACAATGATTTTTCCGTAGCACGGAGCTCTTTTCTTCCAGATCATTATGGGATTCTTATGCGGTGAGACTCGCCATGCCGAAGCAATAATTGTTTTATAGATTAAGCAAAAAAAATAAGTAATAATATTTGTAATCTTTAATCTCGAAACAGATATAGAGATTGACCTTAACTATGGGCCTACTTCCCTCGGAGATACTAGTTAATTTGAAACAATGATTTTTCCCGTTAGGGAGCTCTTTTCTTCCAATTTATGTGAATCTCCAACGGTGAGACTCGCCATGCCTCAGCCTACTTTTGTGATTTTGGTCATATTTGGAAATGTGAATTAGCTATCTCAGGGTCCGTCAGAAAAAATAAGCATTTGCCATCCCCATGCTCTTCCAGAATAAAAAGTCAACAGCTGCCGCCCAGACAAAATAGGTTATGTAATTCGTAGAAGACAAGACAAAACTCTAATACCGTCTTTCTTCTATCCCGATACTGTCTAAAGCCATTCGCCAAAGACAAAAACAAATTTAATAACAATTGTTTCTCTTCCTTTCCTTCCCTTTACATACTCTCATTCATGTCTTTCACAATCATACTCTTTCTCATTCTTCCTCGATCAGTCTACCCACTAACCATTTGCATCGCTCATTCATACACTATCATTCATGCAAGCTTCCCTTCTGATTCATGATTTCCACTCACACACTTATGCACAAATATCTTAATAATTTCTAGGGCGCCCTAATTTATAAGTCAGGTTCAGTTTGTGGTTTCATGTTGCACAATCCGATAAATATATGGTACCGCTATTATCTGCTTTACCCTATTTCATTTGGAAGAAAACATAGAAAATATTCGAGGGTAAATTATACCAACTGGGTGTTCATGGGAATACTTTTGTATCACCCGTTAGGTCAACTGCTTGAGCTGTCAACGAGCTGAGATGTCAACAATCATATTTTCTTCAAAGCGTGAATCGAGGATGGTTGTTTATTTCACAGGTAAGCTGTTTAATCATGCATTAGAATTTAAGAATTATGTTTTATGTTCTTTTTTCCAGGGTATTTCTGACGGCTCTGTTTCGTGCATGCATCTTCAGCGCTCGATAATGTTGCCGCACGTTCGAAATCATTTTGGATACACTTACGGTGGTCACTCAGAAGTGCCAGCCAATGTTCCAAACTTGTGCAGTGGCTTGCTGCTTCGGCAAGTGCGGCACGTCGTTAATTATATAAATATTCGGCGATATGTTTATTTAGTTTTACCGATCTGGGACAAAATCGATGTGTTTTTAAAATATAAATAGTGTAAATGTGCGTGTTTTTATTCAACCTGGTTTTAAGTGGGCTGCTGGCCAGATCCCAAGATTTTTCCCAGCAAGATCTTCCAGTTCATAAGAACTGGTTCCTATTTTGGATAGAATTTTGCATGGAAGATATTGCTGCCCATATTTTGCGTTATAGTACTCTCCCGCGTTTGAAATTTTCATGTTCCTTCTAAAGACTAATTGGCCGGCCGTAAATGCTTTGGCAAATTGCCGGTGCCGAAGATTATATTGTTTACGAGAAGATTCATGGGCTTTGGTCAGATTTTGGATGACCTTTTCGTAAATACTTGTGAACCTTTGTTTTCGTCTAGTTTCTCTCACTTCGTCGGCCAAAATTTGATCATGCCGGAAAAGGCGATGGTCTGAACCATCCTCCGATAATTCTTGACCGTGTGTTATGTAGTACGGTGTAAACCCTGTGGACGAGTGTATACTTGTGTTGAGTATAAGCTCAATTTCCGAGAGCTTAGTGTCCCACAAGCGTTGATCGTCTTTAACGTAGGTACGTATAGCGGCGTTTATAGTCCGGTTTACGCGCTCAACTGGGTTCGCTTGGGAATGGTACCTGGAGTTCAACCAATGGGTAATTCCGAAGCGATCCAGCATCGTCTTAAACTCTTTGGAGGTAAACGTACTGCCGTTGTCTGTAATGATAATTTCCGGGACAGAGTTCCGAAAGAACCACTGGTCTCGGAGCACATTACACATCAACGAGCTTTCAATTTTCCTCATGGGGTGAATCATCACCCATTTAGAAAAATAATCCGTCACCACTAGCATATGCTGGTGACCTTTGCGACTACGGGGAAGCGGACCAATGAAATCTATTGAAATGATTTGCCATGGACGGGATGCTTCCCGAATCTTTCCCATTTCTGGTATGACCGGTACGTAAGAGGGTTTCACCTCCTTACATGTTTGGCAACCTTGAACATACGCACGTATAGTTGCGGCCATTTTTGGCCAATAGTAGCGCTTCTGAATACGATTCAATGTTTTCTTAAACCCGATATGGAGAACCTTGTCATGGTTTTCTATGAGAATAGAGGGTATGGTGTCAGGTTTGGGTACTTGTTTCCATTCAAACCGACAGTCAAATGGCTCGCTTTTCGCAGTCACAAATTTTAACAATTGGCCTTCATCTATCTTGAAGTCGACGAACTGATCGGGTTGCTTTAATACCTTCTCTATTAGCTTCGAGTGCCACGACGGAGCAGGTGAATCTTGGACAATAGCAGTACTGCGTGATAGGGCGTCTGGGACAACATTGTCTTTACCCTTTCTGTGCACCACCGTCATATCGTACTGCTGCAGGTCCAAGCTCCACCTACTACAGCGGGACCCTACTTTCCACTTCGTTTTCAAAATGTGGGTTAGCGCAGATGAATCAGTGACTAAGGTAAAGTGATACCCCTCAATGTAGCATCTGAATGCATCTATGGCTAATAAGGCGGCCAAAGCCTCCTTCTCCGCAGCATGGTAATTTCTCTGCGGAGTCGAAAGCTTGTGCGAGAAATATGAAATTACTTTCTCTACTCCCTCTTGTTGCTGAGTAAGGATGCCAGCGACAGCTACGTCACTGGCATCGGTTTGAATTGTAAATTGATCGGTGAAGTTTGGGCTGCCAAGAATAGGAGTTGTTACTAACAGCTCTTTGATGGCACAGAATGCCATTTCAGCATCATCGGTCCAGCAGATTTTCTTAGTTTTTGTTTTTAATAAATCGGTAAGGGCGGACGTAACACCACTAAACTGAGGAATAAAACGCCGATAATAATTTGCCATTCCTAGGAATCTCCTAAGTTTGGTAACAGTATCTGGTCTTGCGTACTCTACGATCGGCCTGATTTTATCCGGGTTCGTACGTAGACCTTCTGTACCTAGAAGATATCCTAAGAATGGTATTTCTGACACCCCGAATTGGGATTTTTCCAAATTTATAGATAAATTTGCTTGTGTTAGGCGTCGTGCTATCTCACGGAGCAATTGCACGTGCTGCTCGAATGTCTCCGTTACCACGACTATATCGTCGAGGTAAACGAAGACATATGGCTCTAATTCTCCATGACCGAGGACACGATCCATTAGTCTGGCTAGTGTCGCCGGACTGTTCACCAGACCAAAGGGCATGCGAGTGTACTGATACAACCCCTTGCCTTGTACACTGAATGCGGTGTATTTGCGAGAGGCAGGATCCAGTGAAATTTGCAAGAAAGCTTCTGAAAGGTCAATGGTAGATAAATACCTCGCTTTTGGAAGCTGTCCTAAAATGCGACAGGGGTGAGGCAAGGGGTACGCATCTCGTACAGTGCGCTCGTTAATTTTTCGCGCGTCAAGGCACAGTCTCACCTTATTCGGTTTGATCACCGGCACGCAATTTAACGACCAGTCCGAATTACTTGGTTCGATAATCCCGGACTTTAGTAACCTTTGTAATTCCACGGAAACTAACTGTTGTGTTTTCGGGGACATTACATAGGGAAATTGTCGAATGGGAGGTTTTTTTTTCCATTCTTCTTGCAGTTCGATTCGGTGTACCGTGAGAGGTGTCAACGATAGTTGTCCCTGTTTTGCTGGTAGGAAAAGTGTTTTCACTTGAGTGATAATTTTTCTTTCCTCGGCATTAAGAACCGTGGCTGGAGGAGGATGATTAACAGTCAAGGAAGTTTCCAATTGGCAACATTGTTGGATCGTGGGTTTTATTCTGAATTTTCTCCAGAAATCCATCCCGCATATACAATTGATAGCAAGGTCCGGAACCACCATCGTGGCTACGATTTTTACTTGACCGTTGAATGAAAATGGAAGGTAAAGTTGTCCTGAGATCACAAGCTGCTCCCCGCTCGCTGTGCGCAACAGAATTGGGTTTTGAAGAGGGGATAATTTGGGTGATTTCAGGTTTGAATACACTGTTTTATTGATAAGGGTGATGTTACTACCACTGTCTAATAACGCCTGAACATTATGCCCGTATAAACTAATAGTAATATACGGTCGGTTATCGTTGTGGTATGGGTAAACGATTGAGAAAAGATATGGGTTCGTTGAATAAATGTTTTCAGTGGCTTGTTCAAAATATGGTGAAACAGATGGTTTATTACGCGCATTTAGGTATTCAGCGGACGGCGGTTTTCGCTCGCTGAACCGTAGTTTTTTGTACAATATGGACAATTATTTGATGGGTATCCGCGGAAGCCGCAGTTCCCACAGAGCACGCCTTTAGGAAGTCTGCAAGTTGAAATACGATGTCCAAATATTCCACAATTTAAACAGTGATTAGATGGAGGTGGACGATGAGAATCAATTAAAGCCTCCAATGTGGGCTGAGAAGTTTTATTGCTATTAGAAAAGGTTGCCGCTATTTGAGATTGCGGCGCATTACGCTGGGGTGGAGTAGAGGTTTGTTGGTTATAACGAGGATTCGAATTATGTTGCGGCGATAGGGTTTGCAAACTTTGTGAATCATTTGAAGATTCCTTTTTGGGTTTTTTCTTAGAAACGTTTTGGTCTATCATGGCTACTTGTTTGTCGGTTCCAAAAACCTTATTGTACGCTGAGAAATTTAGTGCATCCACCTTTTGACCGGCGGCAACTAGTGTGGCTAGATCGGTTATTGGTATGAAATTTAATTGTTTTTTATAATCAATTCTCATATTTTGTGATAGAATTTGCACCTTTTCATAATCTGGTAATTGAGTGCTCATGGTACGGAACAATCGTTCCATCTCATGATAGAATTCTAGAAAGGTTTCATTTCTTTGTTGCCTTCGTTGGTAAACTTTCATTTTTATCAGAGCATCTAGATCAGGATGCATAAATGATCGCCGAAGCTCAAGTACTAAATGCTGCCAATTAAGTAAACGGCCGGTGGTACGCATTGTCATGTACCATTTTAGAGCTGGCCCTGCGAAAAGGTGAACCGCCGACTCAAACAACTCAGTCTCAGAAACATGTTCGGCCATGGACAATGCTTGCACTATTTCAAGAAACTCGTTAAGTTTCAAACCTTGATCTTCCCCATCGTACTTGTTCATCGCCCATTTAGAAACGGGTAAGCTATGGCGGAAAGAGGTGCCTTGCCCAGCCTGATTGTACGACGCCTGGTTTGGATTGGAATATTGTTGAAAGCTAGAGCTTGGAAAGTTTGCCCAAATGTTGGCATTATTTAATGTGGTGCCAGATGTTGGCACTGTAGGATTATTTAGAATATGATTATATCCATATGGTCCATATGTTGGGGAGGGGTTTGGGTAGTTTGGTCGCGGGTTGGCAGAAACCGCATCTGGCTGATGAAATGATAAGTTTTGTGTTTGGTTAGATATAAGATGGCCGCCAAAATCGGCTGGTTTCAAAATGACTTTACTTTCAGGAAATGAGACTTGATTCGGAGTGAAAAGTAGATTTTTGTGAGGGGGGATTAATGTACGATTTTGTGTGGTGGAATTAACGATTGGTTTCAATTGGGGAAAATTGTTATGCAAAGAACTATTGTGCTGGGCTTCTTCATTGTCCAGATACCTAACTGCCGTCTGAGTTGCTATATGTCGTTGGTTACTTCGATCGGATAATTCCTTCTCAAGATATGTAATGCGAACTTGAAGAGAACGAATCCACTTAATTATTTGTGGGTTAACTCCAGCCTGATCATTTGGTTCTGTATCCGAATTATCCTCAACTGTATCCAGTAGCTCATCGTTATCTACTTGTTCTTGTTCCTCCTCAATAATGTCCTCGGTTGCAAAGAATTCTAACCTAATTTTGCCTACGATTTCAACAAACATTACTTTCAATGTTTCCTCTTGCTCACAACTTTCACAAGCCTGAAGTAAAAGCTGGTACACTTTGTGAGCGTAGTGCAATAATCTGGTCTTGCATCTACTCATCACATTTTGATCGTGCCGCTTAATCCCGCCACAAATTTCTTCGTATGTTTTTTTGCACGCTTCGATTGCTTCCCCCACATTAACAGATATCAGAGCATTGATTATTTTACCATCCTCCTTTTCTATTTTAAGGTGTTCACGCAAACTTCTTTTTCTTCGCGTGAAACTCGGGTCATCACGAATTACAATAGTGCGCATTGAAAGCTCAAACAAAAGTTCATCAGTGGTAAGATGGTCGACTCTCATCTCATGGTACCACCTTGACAGCAATTCAACAGCTTGGGTATAACTCAAACTCGAATCAGCCATTTTGGAATGGTCAAAGAAACAATTGATGTAGCAAATAAAACGTGTAAAAAAAATTAAAAAAATTACGCTAAGCTTTGAAATTATTGAGTTTCGCTATCCTCTATAAACTACACTCCCCGCATGTCTAGGCTAAACAACTGAATCATCTCTAAACCTTCGAACACTGGGTAGGCGATATCTTGATCACTAAAGTAATTTTCATCATCCGGAATGAGAAAATATTCACACTTCTTTATATCACTCCAACCACAAAAGGTATAAATAAAAAATGATAGCAAATGAGAAATCTGTTTCATAAAAATTGAAATTAATTTAATTAATTGCAATTCCTCCCGGAGCTTACTTAAAAAGGTGTTCAAATTTGTACAAAAGTTGAAAACCTTTTTTTAAATTCATTTAACGTTGGGCGCCATTTGTAACTAATCACTATTGTTTGCCCGGCGGGGGCAATTGGCTCCGGAAGAATTGCGGACTGTCTTCCCTAACTGCAGAACCAACCGAAAATATTTTGTGAAAAAGGCTCTGGCAGTAAAGATTTTAAACAAATATGTTCATACATGCATAATAAGACAAGGCCATTTTATTCATTTAATATTTTAATAAGAAATTTTGTTTTTTTTTAGGAAGGAAAAGAATAAAAGGAAAAGATTTACACGCGCTTACGGTTTCTGTGCCATTACTTCCGGCCTCAATATTCCTCCAATGTCGGTGGAGTAGCAAACGGCGTCTCCATCTGCTTGTCACGACGATTGCTCGATTTGGCGCAACATAAATCAAACCGCCCTCCAGCGGCAGCAGCTACAGCAGCAGAAATCTTTCCTCGATGTTGGTCGCAGGATCGATTGTTTCGTCGTCGACGAAAGAAACCGGTCGGGCTAGGTCCACACCCGGATTGGGCCAACTGGTCGACTTTGTAAAGCTGGGGCCACCGTGCACACAATCGAACTCTCCCAGTGCAGGGTTGTCGGTCGGTCGGCTTCTGCTTTCACGTGTCACTTTTGTCACTGGAATGATTATTTTAATTTTAATATGCACACTTTATATTTCTTAACTTTTGTTACGAAAATGAGGCCTGATCCATCGCTTCCATCCGTATTTATCTTTATTGATGTCCTGAATGTGAAAGTCGGTGCCGAATGACAGGAGAATATCCGTTGCGTAGTGGGACTCAGGGAAATGTCAAAGAGTTAGGATTATGGCGTCAAGGGGTATGGGAACATTTTATAGCAAGTTCAAATTTGATTTTAAATTCAATAATAGGGTATATTCATAGTCTTAAGTAATTTAATATAAATTTAATTCATTTGTTTTAATTCATTTGCGTTTATTTAATGGGACAAATTCTGACACCATGTTGGAATAGGAAATGTTAATATTAGTGTTTAAGCTAGTTTAATACTATAAATAATTTTATGTTTAGCTAAGGAATAGAGGATAAGATTCATCAATAGATTTATTTACATGTGTTTTTAATCCAATTGTGCACGTATATATTGGAAGCAGTTAATGTAACCGGACTCGGAGGTTACACATTGAAGGACGGCGGTCCTTCAATGTCAGCGGTGGTTGTCGTGAATTAGGTAACGCATTTATCATTCCGGCTTTTCGCTAAAAGGACATACAATTTCGTCCCATCCTGTGAGGTTGCCTTTTAAATTCATCTCCCTGTAGAAAGGGGTCCTTGCAATAGACAAACCCATTCACGCACGCGTGACCAAATCGAATCGGTAACAGCACCGTCGATCTCAACCATATGAACGGGCATGCAGACGCGATAGTCCTTCGTAACGGACTTGTCGCCAGTAATGTCATTTGTTTGCATTAGACAGAAGATCATAATTCTGATCATATCTGGGCGAACTATCGAGATATCTGTAACGACTGATATTTCTGCTTCAGTTCTTTCTCAATCTTTGATACGAAAAAAGATTAGATATGGTCCGAATTCAATGCGTCTTATTTTGAATCGGATTCATCGATAACGAATCTTGCTGAATTTCATTTCACCTGTCAAAAATACCCCGCCAAGGACGACAGCTTTGAGAAAAAGAGCTGAAATCATGATTTACATAATAAACTAAGTGAACATAAGTTACAAAATAAATCAGGATACGGTCGAAGTATGATTAAATTTTTGTTCGAAAACGGAAAAAGAAAACCAAAGGAAACAACAAAGGGGCGCAAAACTGAGACTCCAAGGACGCGAGAGAACCACGCTACGGCTTATGTTATGATTTGGATAAATGAATTAAGTTTGTAAATTTACGTCCCGTGAAAACAACACTGGATATTATTCAAATACACCTGCATATAAAATGCTCATGCGCTACACCACGATACGTAGTCTTCATTGATGTTCATAACAGTTTTTAAAAAAGTATTATTTCTAGACAGATTGTTGAACGTTTCTAATAAAGCTTGTATGTTGAAAATAGGTTTGAACAGATATCTTTACAATTTCATCAAAAAAATTCCTCTAATGTACACTACAAAGCAGATCAGTGCGCTCTCCTGTCACCCACTTCTCAGCAAATATATATTTGAAAATGGCAATCGTTTGAATGGTGGCAAGGAAAAATCAACGTTTTCCCGCTGCATTCCCCTGTGCAACTACTAAGCAGCTTATTTATTGTTTAAATTTATTAGCATGCAGTTCCTTGAGCGAACGAGGCGGTCTTACCCTTCGGAGTATTTCTTCGCTTGTGCCACTTGGAAAAGAACAAAACTCCCACCGGATGCTGAGATATATCTATGACCCAGCCCTGGTTTTATTGAAAATTACGATTTGTTTGATTGCAATTGATGGTAACTGAGGGCAATTTGTACGGGTAAGGATTCTTTGTTGAAAACCGCAATTGTTGGACTTTGTAAAGTCTTATTTTACTCTGCAGTTTCCATGAATCAAAACCATGTTCAGTGTTTAGACCGGACAACTGTTTGATCAGCGTAACTTATATTTCAAGTAAATTTGGGATTTATCTACTAAGAATTTTAAAATAATTCTACCAACCTTATTTCAGGGACACATTTTGTAATTCCGCCACAATCAATTCGAAACGCCCTTACCTTTCATGAGCCGCGGTCGACCAGTGCGCTTTTTCCCGATCACAAATAATTTTTAATTTATGTCGTCAAATTCTAATCGAATTAAAATAGGTACTACCACACCGCCAACCATCGCACGGCGTGTAGGCACTCGGGTTCCAGCCGACGACGAAGCCGAGTACCGCAGATCGTTTGTCGATTCGTAACGATTGTCATAAATTTGGAATTTATGGGCTAAAAAGAAGCCACCAGCCAGATCGAGTGAGAGCGCGAGCGAAGCAGAGAGCTACGAAGCTCCGGGAACCGAAAATTATAATATTTCTGTATCTTTAACGATACATATTCCTTCGCGTTTTTTTTTGTAGCTGGAAGCTGCCGCTGCCACCTCGCGTGTTCCGTTTTGGAACAATTGGTTTATTAGAGGGTGAACCTATCCGTGGCGGGATGAAAGATGCTTTTTTAAAAGTTAAACTTTATTAACTGCGGCTCGGTTGGCGAGAAGGGTCGCGAAGGGATTGGGGGAATTTTAATTTATTGGATTAAACAGCTTACGTGGAATCTGTTTTTTCTCTCTGTTTTCTCCTAAAGCGAAATAGGTGATACCCAGCCGGCAGGTAGATTCCAAAGTATCGCAACGTAGCATTCTGTGTCACCAAACAATTTTTCACACACTCTTTGGCTTTGATCTTCGAGCGCTGAAGAAAGCTGAAAAGAAGGAAAATAAATCAATTGATTTAAGAGCGCCCCTTCAATGCATTGATAATTAGCTAATGTTATTTTAGTGACAGCGTTGAACGATGAAAATATAGTGTTTAAATTGGCTGGCAGCACTGTTTCCTAATGTTCCAAAAAAGGGATTAGTCAAATTGGGTCGCAGTCCAGGTTAGACGGAGCAACAGGCTTCCTAAAAATCAATTTCATTGCAACTTTTGGTGGTCCTAGTACATATAAATATTTCAACGAACCAACTATCTTAGAAACAAATCTTATATGGTTGGGAGAGCTTAACAATTCTCAGCATGAGCCACGCGGTGCAACATTCCGGAACTTATTTAAATTTTAATGAAACAACAACAAAGAGTAAGCAAATCCCTTCTTTCCTCACCCATATGCAACTACCGACAATCCCTCGGTTTCATGTTGGCGACAAAAGCGACACCACTTGCGCAGTGAAAAAAGTGCAACCATTGTGTTCCGCGAGGCCAACTGATGTGGACTTTTCCTGCCGCGTTCCTGCTTTCGCACAAGGCGCAAACAGTTTAATCATTTTTATGCAAATCGCTAGGCTCTCGCCGAGCACGGTGGACACCACGCGTTTTCCGACCAAACCAAACACCAGTGTCCTCCAACACAATAGACCGTGGTGGTGGTTGTGGCAATTTTCATAAAAGGCCATAAATATTCAATCGCAATTTGCCTCCGCAATAGCGGCACATGTGTGCGCACTTCCAAAAATAGTGTTCCCTCGGTTGAGTGCAGAAGAAAGTTGGAATGCAGCTTCACGCCAAGCCAAGATCGTTCGTCGGTCGCCGCCGCCAGTCATTATAAATACGGCAACGAAAATGGTCGACCAGTCTATCATCAATCAAATTAACATAAATTTCAATCCTTCTAAACGAGGTGGGTAAAAAACAAATAAACCGCACCAATCTCTCTGTTTGCCGCGACACGCGGAAGTGACACGTCGCTGTCACTGCATATATGCCGCAGTGCTGTCAATTCTGACAGCTTCGAGAGCGATCTGTTCGTTATCGCCGAGTTCAGGTGTGCCCAGCAGACCAATTGCCTGCGGTATTGAATGACAATCGATAGCAATTGCTCGATCTTTCTGGGTCGGTCGGCCGTTTGCTGGCAGGAGTCTGTTCCACTGTTTGTATCTGCACAGCCAGTTCGAGGTGAGAAAATGTGGGCAAATATCGTTACGATTTAATGAACGATAGATAAGAATATCTGCAAAGATCTACGCGCGCGCGCACTCACGGCAAATCGTCAGTTCGGGGGTGATCTTGTTGGTTCAAGTTGATTAGAGCTTAGACGCTTGCTATCTTTGATCTCGACTGGTCACATGGCCCTCGAGGGGAAAGTTTTTGGAGACCGTTGTGCTGCAACTGCGGCCAGTGTTCAGCTACCCGAGATTTTGTGATAAGCTCAACATGGAAGCGCACGAGCGAACGTGTCCGAGCAATAAAACGAAAATTGCCATAAAATGCTATAAAAGGTGTTTAGGATTGATATCAGCAAAGGTTACTCTCGGGCTATAGCAAGTGCAGTCACGGAAATCGAACAACGGATCTGGTTACATCAACACATGACACGCCATTTTATACCTCAATATTTTGACGGCTCTATCGTTGTCATGCTAGCTGCATTGTTTATTTTCATCCTCCAAACTTATTTTTTTAGAATCAGGTAATGTTTGATATTTAATAAATGTTGTTAGTTTCGAAGTGCGTGAAGTTTCTTATCAATGTCCATAAACCATTGTTTTTTGCCTATTTCAATAGAAAGGTTAAGGTTGAAACTGAAATTGAAAATGTCACAAAAAAATTTTTTTTGGGGCAGATTTAACGATATTGCAAAAAACCATTTTTCGCCATTTAAAAAAAAGGTATCTTAACTTCATCTCAAATATCTACTTTTGTACTTTTCCAATTTAGAACTAAATTTACTAAATTTTCAAATTTTCGGTCATTTTATTACCAATCGATTAAACCATATACCATATCTTGATTCTAGTTGCAGATTGTTCGCTATTTATAAATTTCTATAAAAATAATTGCAAATTTTAGCTAATTGCTGTAAAAAGGTGGAATATTTATGTAAGTTGTGAGAATTGCTTGGATGTTTAGTTATAGTTAAGTTATAACAGCCATTCAAAGTATTTAGGCCATACCATCAACGGTTCCGGAGCGGTGCACAGTGGTCGGAAACCTCAAAAAGGGAACCTTATTCACTAGAGGCCAACCATTCACTAGAGAACACAGGGTGTCTTTGGAGGAATTGTTCATATGTATATTCATCACAATCTGATAAAACTAAAAATTAGGCATGGATCACCATGATCGAATTAAAAAAAAACTTTTTATTCCGACAAACTTTTAGAAAGGCTCGTAATGAAGATTTTTTTTTATCTTTTAGGACTAAAGGTTATCGATTTATAAAGCTTTTTCTATGACAACCCCAATTCAGTTTTTTTAATATGACTTTTTCTACTGTCACTTATCGTGCAAATGGTATTCCAGACAAATGTGAAGGTATTAAAACCACATAATATTGTTGAAGACTATATGTAAAAATACTCATTCGTTTCGAAGTTATTGAAGATTTGAAAAAAATACGATTGCCGGATTTAACCTTCTTACTTTTAAAGTGCCGGATCAAACCTTCTTACCTTTATTATGCATAGCCTGAACATTGAAAATATTGCCTGCTCGTCCATCTTGTTTTTTTATTTTGATGATAAAAATTTTAACCTTAGCGTCATTCGCCTGTTTTCGGGTTAGAGAATTTTTTTTTGTTAAAATCATGTGCGGGGTTGGGAATCGAACCCAGGTGAGTTGCGTATAAGGCAATCGATTTACCAACTACGCTATGCCCGCCCCCTTTCATTTTTGTTTTCACCTTACTTTCTTATACGTAGTATAAGCTGGTGTATTTTTTTTTAATCTTCAATAACTTTGAAATTAATTAATATTTTCACATAGAGGCTTCAACAATATTATATAGTTTTGATACCACAGCATTTGTCTGGAACATCGCACAATAGGAAAAAACGAAGAAAAAAATACATTTAAATCAGTAACTTTGAGACACCTCATCGGAACATCATCACTTGTACCATTTTAGGAAGAACAAAATCTGAGAATTCAAATGGCTTTATTCTTACATTGGACAAAATAAAGGAATTTTGGGTTTTGGGGTATTTAAACCCCAAAATCGCCTATTTTTTTAATAAAAAACCTTATATCTCTGATTCACGCTGGAAATCGTACAAAAATTGTACTGATTATTACGTAAAAAAACCTCAAGAAGCTAATGAAATTATTTCCATCTTGGGCAGAATACGGGAAGTTGGGGATATGGGATCTTTTAAATCACAAATCTTAATGTATCAATCAATTCCTGAATCGCTACTTTTTACTAACGAATTCGTATGTAAAATATCACCTTAATTGAAAAAAAAATCTCAGAAATTAACTGAGGTGGTTTGAGTTTAAATATAAAACAGGAAATCAGGGTTTTGTGACACTTGAACCTCAAATTCACATATTTTTTTATAAAACTGTTTACATCTCTGATTCACGCTGAAAATCATACATGAATTGTACCGATTATTACGTAAACAAACCTCAGAAAGCTAATAAAAGTATTTTCATCTTGGGAAGAATACGGGAAGTTGGGCTTTTGGAACATTTCGTCGTTCGTATTACATTATTTCAACTATTCTTGGTATTATCTCGACTATCCTTCAATAAATGTACATGCAATGTGAAATACAGGAAGTTTGGGATTTGGGACCTTTTGATTCAGAAATCTTATTGTATAAATAAATACCTGAATCTCTATTATTTACTAACGAAGTCGTATGTAAAATATCATCTATAATGAAAAAAAATCAGTAAATTAACAGAGGTGGTTTGATTTTGAATATGAAACGGGAAGTTAGGGTTTTGTGACACTTGAACCCCAAAATCACCTTTTTTTATAAAACAGTTTACATCTCTGATTCACGCTGGAAATCATACATGAATTGTATCGAATATTACGTAAACAAACCTCAGGAAGCTAATAAAACTATTGTCTTCTAGGGCAGAATGCGGGAAGTTATGGTTTTGGGACATTTTGTCGTTCGTGTTACAGTATTTCAACTATTCTTAGTATTATCTCGAATATTCTTCAATAAATGTATATGCAATGCAATATTTTTAATGTTGAAACACTCAGAAACTGATCTAAAAATAGTTTCATTATTGGTGAAATACAGGAAGTTTGGGATTTGGGACCTTTTGAATCAGAAATATTATTGCATTAATAAATACCTGCATTGCTATAATTTGCTTATGAAGTCGTATGTAAAATATCATCTATAATGAAAAAATCAGTAAATTAACTGAGGTAGTTTGATTTTGAATTTAAAACGGGAAGTTAGGGCTTCGGGATACTTGAGCTCCAAAATCACCAGTAAAAAAAATATCAAACAGTAAAATATCAAATAGGCGGTGACCCGCAATTGTTTATAAGAGGAACATAGTCCAGCTGCATGTCACGAAATATCGTTTCTTCGGTCACCGGGACGCACACTTGCAACCAGTCGTGAGGAAGCTCTTAGTCCCCCCACCACAGTCGAGCCCTTCCTGCCAGCGACCAGCAGCCGTCCCGATCCTGTGGTGGAGTTGGGACAAGGGGTCTTCCGCAAACCTACTACAGGCAAGTACAATGCATCTGCGAGCTCTTCCTTGCCTCAAAGCTCTTCGATTTCCAGCCTTGGTCAACGACAGGACAAGCTGCTGTTATACTACCAAAATGTTGGTGGGATCAACTCAACCGTTGAACAATATCGTCTTGCAATCTCTGATAAGAGTTTTGACATTATTGTTCTCGTCGAAACGTGGTTGAACGATGACACACTTTCCAGTTAGGTGTTCGGTACCGTCTACGAGGTGTTTCGTTGTGACCGGAACCCGAACAATAGCCGAAAATCCACCGGAGGTTGCGTATTAGTAGCAGTTAATTCCTGCTTGAAGGCAAGAGGTGTCGAGAACATTTCTTGAGTTTGCCTTGAGCAGGTTTGGACGATTATTGAGCTTCGAGACCGTAAGTTGTACCTGTGTGCGTTGTATGTTCCATATATGAATATGCTAATGCAGTTGATGAGATCATGGTGATAGGAGATTTTAACCTTCCTAGCATTTCATGGAAATCTTCCCGCAATGGATTTCTTTATCCGGATTCTGACCATTCCGTTTTCCACCCAGGTGCGGTGAGACTACTTGGCAGCTATAGCTCAGGCACATTACTACAAATTAATCCTATTGCCAATGAGAATAGCCGCCACCTCGACCTTTGTTTTGTCAGCGATCAGGTCTCCACCACATCAATAGTGATGGCTCCCTCTCCTCTAGTAAAACTATAGCGCATCATCCTCCATTGATCACCAAGATTGATAGCACTGTGGTGCACTTCGATATTTCACCGCTCTCCGTCTTCTACGATTTTCGTAAAGCTAACCATCAAAGTATCGCAGACCTTCTTTCCACCATCGATTGGGAAAATATTCTGGACCCCGAGGATGTCGAAACCGCAGTTCAAACTTTTTCCAACGTTCTGGGATACGTTATTGACAGGCACGTTCCGAAGAAAGTTCACCATCGACAAGCCGGCCCTCCATGGCTAACGAGTACGCTACGACGGCTCAAATCCATCAAAAGAGCTGCCCTGCGGAGATTTACCAAATATCGCACAATACTATTCAGAAACTATTACGTTAGTCTCAACCACGCTTATAAACGAGCCAGTCAACACTCTTTCTTTCGATATCAGCAAAATATGCAGCGCGATCTTAAGTCGCATCCTAAACGTTTCTGGAAATACGTGAACGAGCAGCGCAAGGAATCTGTCGTCTATGACTTTCAATGGTAACACAGCTACCACATCTCGAGACATATGTGCACTTTTTTCGGAAAAATTCGCGAATGTATTCACAGATGAGGCACTAACCATTGAGCAAATCGAACTCGCTGCTAGCAAAGCTTCACTTGTAGGCCAAGCTTTGGGTGCTATCGATGTCGACGCAACGATGATTACCAGAGCTTCCTCTCGGCTTAAGTCATCTTTCAATCCGGGACCCGACGGGTTCCCCTCTGTTATCCTGAAAAGGCATATTGAAGCTTTGATTACTCCGCTTCTTCACATCTTTCGAGCATGTATTGCTAGAGGAGTAATTCCATCTTGCTGGAAATACGCGAATATGTTCCCAATCCACAAGAAGGGTAATAAGCGAGACGTCAATAATTACCGTGGAATAACTTCATTGAGTGCTGTTTCGAAGTTGTTTGAGCTGGTGATAATGGAACCTCTTCAGGCTAATTGTAAGCAGTACCTAAGTGACGATCAACACGGCTTCACGTCCGGACGGTCAACTGCGTCTAACCTGCTGTGTTTAACATCCTACATAACAGAGAGTATAGAACATCGTGCTCAAACCGATGATGTTTACACCGACTTATCTGCAGCTTTCGATAAGATGAATCACGATATCGCAATTCCAAAAATGGAAAGATTTGGAATAAATGGTAGTGTTTTGCAGCTGTTTCGATCCTAATTCACAGACCGAGAGATAGCGGTCGTCATAGGAGACTGTCAGGCCCCAACCTTCATTTCTACGTCAGGAATACCTCAAGGAAGCCACTTGGGACCATTGATGTTTCTGCTATACTTCAATGATGTACATCTAGTTCTGAAAACTCCACGATTGTCCTTCGCAGATGACCTCAAGATATTTCGACTAATTCGTTCCATTGAAGATTGGCGATTACTCCAACAGCAGCTTGATGTCTTTGCTGATTGGTGTAACACGCATGTGAACCCGAAGAAGTGTTCGGTTATATCGTTTTCACGGAAAAGGGATTCGATTCATTTTAACTACCGTCAACTAGAAACAGACATTGAACGCGTCAGTCACGTTAAAGATCTGGGAGTGATTCTGGATTCTCAACTTACGTTTAAGCAACACGTCTCTTATGCAGTTGGTAAAGCATCTCGAGCCCTGGGATGCATCTTCAGAATAGCCAAAATTTTTACAGTTATATATTGTCTCAAATCGCTCTACTGTTCTTTATCGCGATCAATACTAGAATGTTGCTCTGAAGTTTGGAGTCCAAGCTACAATAACGGCGTTGAGAGAATAGCGTCCGCTCAGCGTCGCTTTTTACGTTTCGCGCTTCGTAGATTGCCGTGGAGAGATCCTTCCCGACTACCACGCTATGAAAACCGGTGTCAGCTAATTCAACTAGAGCCCCTACATGTTCGAAGGAATACTGCAAGAGCTTTGTTCATCGCTGACACTCTGCAAGGTCGTATAGATGCCCCAGCTATTTTGGAGCAAATCAATATAAACGTCGCACCTCGAGCACTACGCAACAACATTATGTTCAGATTACCATTCCGACGCACTAACTATAGTATGTATGGAGCCATCACTGGTCTGCGGCGAACTTTTAACCAGGCAGCTTCAGCATTCGATTTCAACGTTTCTCGACAATCTCTGCGTATACGTTTTCCAGACTGTTTAATCAATTAGCTAACAACACTTGACATTTTTATTCCTTGTTTTTAATTATTGTATGACTATTGTTCTTGTGTACTTAATTGTAAGAAATAAGATTAGCATTAAGTCCAACATCATTGGGGCTTTGATATGCCTGTTGATGTATTAAACAAATAAACAAATATGGGAAGGTTAGGTTTTGGGATATCTTGACATCAAATTCCCATATTTTTAATTTCTGGCAATTTTATGGACTTTCGACTGGATTATTGTTATCTAGAAATTTGAACGGCTTTTTTACAGTCTTTAGTGGATTAAAATGACTTGTTTGTTTTTAAATTCCAACGTTTCGACGCCTTGTTTGCGCCTTCTTCAGGGGAGACTATATTGCCGAGTAACAGAGTAGACGAATTTTACATTTAACAATTACAATAACTTATTATAAGAACTCACAAAAACTGATAAGCGTTCCTCGTTTATATCACTGACATGTAAGTGGATGGTCAATATATGGGGATTTTGCTTCTGGCACAAACGCTACAAATAATACACAATAAATTTAACGAGCTACACATAAACTATGACTAACTATTTAAACTGAATCTGGACTTACTGCAATAACGATGAAATTACACATTTGGTTAAATATTCTTTCGCTATGATCCATCTTGTTTAGAGCAGACGTACAAAATGGGTGAAATATAGTTCTGTGTAGAAAGTGAAATGTTGCAGTGCTGGTGTGGAATTGTTTCAAATAGAGCTTATGGTGGAGTGGAGTTTTTGCGGGCGAAATAATTCTTTGTGGTATGTAATATAGCTGCGTATATGACGCTAAGATTGTCTACATCTGAGCGACTGTTGACGGTATGGGGTGTAATAGTAATGTGACACATTTCTAAATATGGGAGAGACGATGAACGGAATGTGCGATCTACTATCGTGGTCTTCTCAAATGTGAACCTACGCTGGTATTGCATACAATGTTCTATTAAAGCTGTGTGTGCTCCGAGAGAGGCCACTCGGCTATCTGTTGTTTGGTATGAATCGGGTCTTTAACTTTGCTGTGAAGTGATCCTACGGTGTGTATTTGTCTGCTGGCTAATCTTAAAGAGCTATAGTCATGCTTGAAAATGCTGATGATGCGTTGTGTCAGTCCGTTAATGCTGATTACGGGTCGGTAGGTAGTGTTTAGTGTGGTTCCTGGATCGCTGTCTGGTGGGGCTAATGTTGCAGGTGGTGAATTCGTCTACTCTGTTACTCCGCAATATAGTCTGCCCTGAAGAAGGCGCAAACAAGGCGTCGAAACGTTGGGATTTAAAAACAAACAAGTCGTTTTAATCCACTAAGGACTGTAAAAAAGCCGTTCAAATTTAATTTTTGGTCTATGCTACAAATCATACATTTTTTGCAGCTTTTCTAATGTGAAAATATCTCAGACATCAAATAGAACCTTGGCGACTTTCAGGAATCAGAATATATTGGCTCACATAGCACGTTCCTCTTATGTAGTAGAAGATTTGTGCAAACAGCAGTTATGTTAAACTCACAAGTATTGTAAATCGCGTACGATAAAGCCAAAAGCTCTTTCCCGCTCTGGATTCAAAACTTTAGTAGTTTCAGTCGCCCAGACACAGTTTCGTTTATGTTAGGACAACCGAAAACTCGAAATCTCAATTGCGTTGCTGCTGGGCTGTTGCATATCAGATGATATGAGATTCCGTAGTCTGATTTACAAAGATCACACGAAAATAATTCAGCGCGCGCGGTTGTCACGGTAAAGATGGACACGTCTATCGATACCAGGACACATGCTAATGAACTTGGGTGATTCGTAGTTATGCTGCCAAAGCTCGACCCTTATTAGCAGAAAACAAAAGTTAAGCCCGTACGATATTACGCCACTTCTAATGAACCTGCCACTTCTAGTTTTCCGATCTGTTTACTTCACATCCTTGCTCTCAGTTGAGTACTATGACTCTAATTTTCATAACTTTCTTTACCCAGTAATCTCTAGCTAATTGAATGCCGTTAAAATGTAAAAAAGAAAATGTGACTAACGCAGTCGAAATAAAAAAAGAAAAAAGTTAAATAAAAGCCATGTGATAATTGAGTTTGCAGTGCCCGGTTAAAGCCCTGATCAGCATGCCACATTGTTATTTCGGAAAGTGTAATATATTTTTCGAAATCACTGGGCACGCTTTTTCCAAAAACAATCGAATCTTTTCCTTTTTGATGTTGGCAAAGCAGGCTTAGAATCAACAAAGACAACCTCTGCAGCTACTTTGGCCAATTCGTCGCTTAGTTCATTACCAGAAATATCAGAATATGCCAGACAAGGTAGATAGTTCTGACAATCCTTAGTTCTTCAATTTGGATTCGACATACAGTCACTAGATTGGACCTAGATTTGTCCGTGTTAGGAGCATTGATTGCAGCCTGATTATCGGAGCAGAAGTTTATAACTTTACCGGACAAGCTCTGTTGAAGTGTCGATTGTACCCCGTACATAATCGCGACGATTTCTGCTTGGAAAACAGTAAGTACAGTATCAACCGTGCGAGTGAGATTGTCCCAATTCCATTCCACGACAGTAGACACGAGCACCAGGAAGTCCCTTCATCGGAGAGCCGTCTGTGCGAACAGGCTTTTTGCAAATGTCTCCATCAGTCAATGCCATGAGCGCTATCCTTTGCAGATGGTTTAACTTCGAATGGACCGTCACCCCTTGTTCCCTATGCCACCGCACACGGCGTTTATGGGACATACAATTGTAGTGTAAATCCAATAGATGTATTAGGGCTTGAGACCCCAGGTCTTTCCAAAAGTGCGTTCCCACAGCCTGAAAACAATACACGCTTTCTTGGCTCTAAACTTAATGTGAGTAAACCACTACACTTTGAAATTCAATATACGCTCGGAGTCAAAGAACCGCAAGGAACGAATCCCAGTTGTTCGTTTCTTCGCGAAAAGAACCATTGAAGTTGTTTGGATTAACTGATTATTTAATTTGTCGACACCATCGCTCGACAGCTCTTAATGCTTGTTGTATTAAGTTAAAGATTGTTCCGATACAAAGTACAATAATTAGTATTTGGCCATTGCGAGCAAACCGTAGGTTGGAGATTTAAACTCATTGAGTTTCCTCATCAAGTCGTTGGCAACCAGGTTCCAAAGCAAAGCTGACAGAACGTCACCCTGCCCGAAATACTCATCTTCCTTATCTCCGCCTGTCTCAATGACGAGCAAAAATGCGGTTACTAAGCATTGCGTATATCCAACCCAAAAAACATGACCGCGCGTCGTTTCAAGAATATACTGAAGAACACATCGTCAAAAGCACCCTCATTATCTAGGAATACACCCAAACTAGATTGATTGCACAAGAAGGCGTTTTCAATATTGTAAACAACATCGTGAAGCGGAGCGATTATAGCTTCCACACACTGCTATGCATGAATCATTTTATGCAGTGGATACTCAACTAAGCTAACGTTTCTGGTGTGATGATCCGTTCCAAAGCTCTTAGAAGAGAAAAGTTTAAGGTGATAGGTCTAAAACTCTTGACTTCTTCATGGCTGGAGAGCTCACCTTTAGGAACAAATCTTATAGTTATTTCTCGGCATGCTTTCGGGATATATCCGGTAGTAAGACTGGTAAGCATAATCTTTTTTTAAGACATGTTTGAGAATATCAAATCCCTTTTTCAACAGCACGGGAAATATCCCATCTTTTCCAAGCAATTTTTATGGAACACGGCTGCCAACTGCCCGTTTGACCGATTCAGTGCGTGTTAGCACCCACTAGTCCGAATCACCAGCATGAGAACTGTCAACATTGTCCAGTTCCTGATCAATACAACCTGGAAAATGTGTGTGTCGAAGAAGCAGTTGAAAGCATTTTTGTCACATAAACAGCATTTCTGGTTTTTAAGGAGTTCATTTAAAAATCTTTCGATTTTGAGAAAATATGCCTTTTATTTCAGAATAGGTTTGTGAAAAACATTTCCGATGAAACCGATGTGGCTTTGTTAATTTTGGAAAAAGACCATTTTAAATGTTAATGTGACAGATATCTTCCGTTTAATTCCCCTATAATAATAATAATGAAAAACTGTTGCTTCTCACCATCAATCGGATACTACTATTTCAACTACTACGTATAGTAGACCGGCAACAATTTTAACTTTTATCCCGAACACTGCTAATTCAAATAGTAATTGGCTGCACAGATCATATTCTAAATATGAGCTTTTTTTCCGATAGCTCTAGTTTACCCACAAGAGGTTTCAAGTTTCTATAGTAATATATATATATATATATATATATATATATATATATATATATATATATATATATATATATATATATATATATATATATATATATATATATATATATATATATATATATATATATATATATATATATATATATATATATATATATATATATATATATATATATATATATATATATACTTGGAAATAAAAACTTAAAATCCCATAAAAATTCCACAGTAACTCTGCATGCCTCAAATATTATAGTCACGTAGCTAAGTTTATAATGAACAGCTTTGGTCAGCAGATTGTATATTCATTGGAGGTTCCCCGATAAAGTTATTTAACTTTGAAGACAAACCGATTTTTTGAAAATTTCTATTCTAAGCATGTGCGAGAAAGAGAGGCAACACATAACTTTATATGACAATATCTTTATCTTGCAAAATCGGATCCTTAAGCTATTTATCTGCAGATTTTGGGATGCACAAGATGACACTGGCATTTTGTACTAAATTTATTTTTTCTGTTACCTATTTTTCATATATTTTCACATACAAACTTCAAAACTCTTGTGGGTGAACTAGAGTTTTTGGAAAAGCTCATATTTGATAAATGCTATGTAAAGCCAATTACCGTTTGATTTACCAATGTTCCGAAAAAAAAAGTCAAAATTGTTGCCGGTCTAACGTATAGTCTTCTTCAGTGTTCATATCAGACTGACATTTCCATAGGCTGAGCATCTAATTTCTTTTGTGTTTGGCGTTAATTCGACCAACAAAGAAACTTATTGACTGAGTATTCGATGCGCGTGGGTAATACGCATGGTCTTATCTGAGTGAATGATGACTTTTGAATTATGTGTAAGATTCCAATTTTCCAAGCTGTCATACAGTATGAAGAACAAATGTTTTATTATCACATTCATTTTAGTCCTTTAAATCATCAATAAATTATATTAATTTTCTTATTGTAATGAGTACTTGCATATGCTTTGGAATAGTACTTTCACTATATTACTATGACGTTATCCATATTTCTTCATGAATATAAAAATATTGTAGCTAGATTATTGACACAAAAGCTGACAAGTTAGTTTTTATTTCGTTCTTATTGTTTTCAATATGTTGTAGTAATTAGTCTAAAAAAACCGCGCGCATGTCATCCGTTGTATATCCGATATACAAAGTTAGTCAGGTTTTATTTTATACCGCCACAATGAAGGAGAATGGAATAACAAAATTGTCCACCTGCAATTTGATTCAATTAAACATAAGCAACACTCCCAGCTGTCGGCTGTGCGGAGCTCAAGTTGCTTTTTTACAAACCGAGCATTTCAAAATTAATTCAATGAAGAATAAATCTATTATGAATTTCTCGGCAGCCGCCTGTCCAGAGCAATAAACACGTGATAACACTACTGAGGGTTGCATCAAGGTGAATCCAGTTTTAACTGGTATTTGTATTAAGCGTCTCAATACGACAACTGCCGGACGACCACCTAAACCTCTAAGATGGTTTCACTATAATTTCTGAATGTGTTACACCCAGACTAATATATGTCTTCTGGAGCGTTTATTACGTTCCTTCAATTTCTCCTACCATAGATACCTAATAGCGATGCTCATAGAATAACACATTCCCGATTTATGTAGAGGCCTTCCGCCTTCAAAATCCACCAAACCTTGCGGTTCTATAGCGGCACCACTAGAAAGTTCGTTGTTGAAAAAATAGACACTTTTAATCACTCGCATCATTTGTCGATCTCGTTAGAAATTCATCACCTAAGAGGAATTCCAAACATAACGACCGGGACGCTTCCACAGCTGACATACCATCAGCCGTCAACTATCAACGGAGGAACCCCTTGGCACTTCGCTTCGAGATCGTTATCATGCAGCCGATTCGTCGCGGCTGTTTTGCTTCAGACCATTCGGTTTACCCTCAGATTTTCCGCCAGTAGCAATTGGAGATGATCTTTATCGACATCTCAGCGAGTGTTACCATTTTTTTCCCTCTCTCTCTAGCTCTGCTCCATTTCTATCCGAATCATTGTCATTGAGGGTTTTTTTTCAGTATGACCCCTGGTTTAGTCACGACATTTGGTATCGGGAGTCTCGTTTGAAACTGTTTACAGTTTCTACCGTTCAACAAGATTTTACTGTATCCGATCTGGTCCCGTTCGAAGGAAAAATAAACTATATCCGTTAGCGAGAAATAACGCGGTCACCTGCCATATGCTCTCGAAAATTATTTAAAAAGCTATCTACAGATAATCGCCTAATGGAATTCCTTAAATTCGAATCAATATTAACCGGGAAAAAATCTTCGGTAGCAACCAGCTACCGAGGATTAAATCAACCTTAACGAAAACACACATCCCTGCGTACCTAACTCCGACTGTCACGGTTGGAACCCGCGCGCCGGGACCTGAGCGACGGTGTACAGAAACGGTCGGAAGATTAACGATCGCTTTCGGATTTCTAATCTAAACTGACATTTATTCAGCTCATTGATCTTCGGTGCCCTGAAGCGTATTGAACGTTTCGATGGAAAGTGTTCTTCGGTTTGTTGATTTTAGATTTTTAGGACCGGTATGCAGTTAGAAAGGTTATTTCCAACGCATCGATGACTTGTTTGAAGAAGCTATGCACCATCCCTATCCCTTGAAAGAAAGAAAATAACAACATGTAGGTAACTGCAAACATCGGTTACACAAACTGAGGCAGATGAAATGTTTGTGTACACACGCGGAGGGGTTGAGCTTTTCTTTAGGGTAGCAATGCCTTCCGGCGCAATGCGATGGTTTAAAAGAAGACCGACTAAAATTTGAATATTCTCTCGATGAACATTCTAGCTAGAGCGATATCTCATTATTATTTATTATTCCCACTCTTACGATCGAAGTAATTCCGGTCGCCCCTTCAAGTCAGTAGTTTTGATTTCTTTCTGGATGAATTCAAAACACTCACTTGCAATAATTTATAAAACAGACAAAGAAATCCGCTTTCTTCTACAAGATTGTATCAGGGATCATGTTCAAATCGGAGATTAATTTCCATTCATTCATCTCCGGCTGCCGCCGTCGATGCCGAAACGCACTTGGGCGCGAGGATTAATCTTTCAATTTCAACCTTCGTTTCTCTCCCAATAACAATCTACGTGCACCCTGTATCCCGTCCCGGCCCGTGTAGGGCAGAAGTAAATATTCTTGAAAGTCATGAGAAATGTTTTCACATTTCCCCATGCGTGTTGCGTTTGCGAGAACATGCCAACAGACAGATCGGTGCAGAGGACGAAGACACGCATCTTCCTGCGGCTCTCGGAAAACGGGAACATGGCGCTACGTCAAAACAGAAAGCCCGTACTACGGGGATAAATGCTAATTAAACATCAAACGTTTCCTCCTCCTTATTGATGGTTTGACCGAGCCAGATGAGTACCAAGTGGCGTATCAACCCACTCAATGTCCGTGAAGACCCTGCTTGCAATAGTAGATCCAAGGAAGAGACCCATTAAAACCGAACGAAAAATCTTTAATCAGGGCGAAGAGATAATAAAAACATAAAATCTCCTTCGGCCGTCGTCAAGCGTCAAACTGCCTCTTCGCTTTTGCTTATCGAATCTGGCTGGTTTTGTCTTGCTTTTTTTTTGAAACGCAAACCAAAATCGAGGCTAAGGAGACACGTAACACACAGAGCTTCTCTGCAGCGCGTTCTGCTCGTTTGTTCGATCACACAGCCAGTGTCAGCCGACCATCGTATCAGCAGGGGGACAGGATCGATTCACTACTACGACTACGACGACGACGATGACAACGACGCCCGACACTAGCAAGCAAACGAGAAGTAATCTTTCAAAATTGATACATCAATCATTTTGATCGAGGGATCTGGAGCAACTAAAGCAAACAGAGTAAATATAAAACGAAATAAATTTGATCCGCGCGCGACAAGTGATCTGGAACATGAAAATTACATTAGAGACGGACAGACCGAGAGGATCCCCTCCTCCTCAGTTTTCTTCTACTGCTGTTCCGGATGCAGTACCGGACGGGTTGTGAGAGCAGGGAATTCAAAGTTAGAAGGCTGATTGGGTGGACAGCATGTGAAGGTTTGTAAGTGACCCAGTTAATGGAACGATTACTGTTATGCAACTTTGATATACAACTAGTTGTGTTTTGGTTGTAGTAGGCTGCAAACAATCCCAAAAATGTGGTTTATAACTTCTGCCATCTTTTGGAATGTATCCTTCTATCAATCTAGGATAATTTAAATGATGAGTTTGCAATATTGTAAATCTGCCTCACTAACCTTTCGTTGATACTATCAGATTATAATTTAATAAGCTCGCAGGATTGTCCTCCAGAAAAATATGGTAGATCAGTCTGTTTCATGAAAAGTTTAGTATTTTTATCAAAAAATTACCACTGTAGAAGTTTAATGAAAAAAATGTAACAAAAAACGATCTTTCAATGATAAGGAAAATAATATTTTAATTTTAAGCATAATTTTAATATTTAGTAACTCAAAGTCTAAGGAATTACTTATTCAACCAAAGCTACTTTATTATTTTTTCCTTGCAATAAAATAAAATGTTTATTACCTAAGTGGTATTTATTATTATAATATGTTTCTAATAATAAAATGTTTATTACATAAACGATATTTCGAGCCAATAAAAGAATGACCAAATGCTATTAAGTCCCGTGTTAATCCTTAGCGAACTGCTCGCTAAATCGGATTCAATGTATTTGATGATTGGCTGAACATTGCAATGAACATAGAACAATGCTGTGTCATCAGCAAAAAGTCTTGGCGTCAAATGCAGTTTCAAATTTCCTAAGTCGTTGATGAAAATCAAAAACAGCAGAGGACCTATGTTACTCCCTTGTGAACTCCTATATCAATCGGTCGTACGGGCACCATTTATTACCACAAATTGATTTCGTTCTGATAGGTAACTTCTTTAAACTAAAGTTAAAAGTCAATCATTCACTTTCAGATACTATTTTTTTCTGTCTATTTGTACTTCAGCAAAAAAGTCATTAGTTGCAAACCCTGAGAAAGATTATCGAAACGTAGAAGGAAATGTAAAATTATAAACAAATTATGGTTGATTTCCTTTATTTGTTTATTTGCTTTGCGAATAACGGTCGTAAAACCATCTTCCCCATGTCTTGTCTAATGGTTGGTGGTAGATATTGTTACTGCAAATAGGTTACAGATGTTAGCAGTTGGGCAAAAGTTTTTGGTTCATCTGAAGATGACGAGGCCACTGTATTCGTTTTAGAGGTGGTAGCTACCTTTTCCTTGCACATAGCTGATTGTTATATGGTCGGTATTAAGTCAGAACGGACTAGATCGCAAAATCTTTAAAAATGAGTTAATGATAGCACTGGAAAAATAAATTCTTCAGCTAAGTTTGGCTTTTACTAGATTTTAAATACGTTTACGTTTTTCTAGAAATCAATACAATGCCAGTTAGTCCGGTTAAACTTAACACTGACCATATTAGTTATGGAATTTCGTTTCAGTTTCATCTTGTTCAGCAGGGTATCTTCCGGATATTTAACTATAATTTCTTACAGATTTGCAAGAATAGATATTAAACAACGTCTTAGTGAAATCCCTGAAAACTAAAATCAACATGATCACATCCGCAAACGGCATCCATAAACTGATAACATGTTCTTGTTCACGTTTAATAACATTGTTGT
Source organism: Topomyia yanbarensis (assembly GCF_030247195.1). Classification (NCBI taxonomy): domain Eukaryota; kingdom Metazoa; phylum Arthropoda; class Insecta; order Diptera; family Culicidae; genus Topomyia; species Topomyia yanbarensis. Next base: position 268,613,284 of record NC_080672.1, on the reverse strand, counting down.
TACATTGTTCAGAATAATGTAGATTCTACTGCAATGCTGCATATGACCATTAATAAAACAATGCAGAGATGCTAGAGATTTTTTTTGCTTATTCTGTTTTGTCTGTGTTTTCTGTCTATTCAATTTTTTCTGTCTTTCTCTATTTTGTCTGTTTTGTTTTTTTATATTTTCTGTCATATCTGTTATTTCCGTCTATTATGTCTATTCTGTCTTTTCCACCATTTCATTTTTTCTGCTCTTACTGTCCATTTTGTTTGTTTTTTTGTATTTTATGTATCATCTGCCTTTTTTCATTTTTTTCTATCTTCTCGGACTTATCTGTCATTTTTTGTATTTCATGTTCTTTCTCTTTGCTCTCTTTTCTGATGATTTGGTCTTTGCTGTTTTCAGTTCTGTCCGTTTTGTCTTTTCTGTCGGTTTTATCTTATCTGTACTTTCTTTAAATTCTATCATCCGTTTTATTCTGTCTTGTCTTTATTTTCTATTTTTCTGTTGATTTATATCTGCACTGTCTTTTCTTTACTTTCTATCAATTCTGTCCTTTCTACCTTTTTCATCTTTTCTGTGTCTTTTCCCAGCATTTTCTGCCTTTTTTGTTTTTTTCTTATTTTTTGTCTTTTCAACTATTTTATTCTTTTCTGTTTTCTTTCGTCCATTTTGCCTTTTCTGTCTGTTTCTGTAATTTCTGCCTTTTCTGCTTTCTATGGCTTTTCTGTCCGTGCTATATTTTCTGTATTTAATGTCGTTTTCAATATTTTTATCTTTTCTGTCTTTCCTCTCTTATTTTTCTTTTCTCTCCTGTTTGTTTACTCTGCATTTCCTGTCTTTTCCATACTGGCTGGCTAGCTGTTCTGGCTTTTCAGTCCTTTAATTTTTCCATTTTTCTATCTTGTTTGTTTCTGCCGTTTTTCTATCTTCTCTGTCTTTTCGGCATTTTCTGTAATTTCTATCTATATTTTCTGTCCTTTCCGTATTTTTTGTTTTTTCCGCTTCCTCTGTTTTTTCTGCATGTTCTATATTTTCTGTCCTTTTTGTTTTTTTTCTGTCTTTGTGTTTTTTGATGTCTCTGTTTTTCTATCCTTTCTGTCTCTTCTGTCATTCCTGTCATTTTTTGCGTCTATTTTGTTTTTTTCGGTCTTTTCTGTTATTTTTGTCATTTCTGTTTTTTATCATACCTGTCTTTTCTGTATTTTCGGTATTTTCTGTCATTTTGTCTTTTCCGTCTTTTCGGTCATTTCTGTCTTTTTTCTATTGAGTTCAATTTCCGATTCTATTAAGTATGTTCCCGGGATGGTAATTTTCTTGATGGACCCTGGTTGTTGACAAATATTCGAAATGTACCTGGTTACGTTCTTTTGAAGGAAAGGCTATGTCTTCAAATTGAACCAGTCCGTTTTTTTGTTAACAGGCCTTGTCATGAGTTAAAATATTAATTATCTTCTAGATAAATCGTTCAGCTCACACCTTTGTGGGGGTATGAGGTCGGACCATCATCAGCATCTTTTCTGTCTTTACTGCCTTGACTATCTTTTCTATATTTTCTGCCTTTTCTGTCTTTTCTGTTTCTTCTATCTTTTCTGTCATTTCTGTCTTTTCTATCCTTACTATCTTTTCTTTCTTTTATATTTTTATACCTACTAATTCTTTTTTTCTGTCTGCTTGTCTTTTTTATATTTTCTGTACCTTCTGTATTTTTTCTTTCATTCCTGTCTTCCGGTATTTTTCTGTCCATCCTGTATTTTTTGTCTTTGCTGCCTCTTCTACCTTTTCCATTTTTAGTTCTGTCCGCTTTGACTTTTCTGTTTATTCTGTCTTATCTGTACTTTCTTTCAATTCAAAAGCTTCAAAATTGAGTTTTTTCTGTATTTTAAATTTTTTCTGTTTTTTTTTTCTTATATTTTCTGTTTGTTTCTGTTCGTTCTAATCTGTTTTAACTTTTCTTTACTTGCTATCAGTTCTGTCCTTTCTGTCATTTCCGTCTCTGCTGTCTCTTTCACTTTCTGTACCTATCATGAATTTAATGTATCTTCTGCCTTTACTGGCTTTTCTGCCTTTTCTACCATTTCCGTTTTCTCTGTTTTTCTGTCTTTTTTGTATTTTTCGCCTCTTCTGTCATTTGTGACTAATCTGTCTTTTCAATTTGTTTTATTCCTTTTTGTTTTTTCTGTCCGTTCTGGTTTTTTTTCTGCCCGTTTCGTATCTTCTGTACGTTCGGTTTTTTCGGCATTTTCTGTCTTTTCTAAATTTTTATCTTTTGTATCTTTTTTCCTTATCTGTCTTTTTTGTCCCTTTTATTTTCCTTCATTCTGTGTCTTTTCTTTACTGTCTGATTATTCTGCCATTGTCTCCTTTTCTGTACGTTCTGGCTGTTCTGTGTTTCCCCTCTTTTTTGGGTTTTCGGTATGTTTTATTTTTTCTGATTTTTGTCTTGTTACTTTTTGTTGTTTTTTCTGTCTTTTCTGTCCTTTTTGCCTCTTTAGTCTATTTTGTTTTTTTCGATCTTTTCTGTATTTTTTGTCTATGCTGTCTGCTGTCCTTTCTGCCTTTTATTTTTAATTCTTTTCAGTAATTTTTGTACCGTCCTTTTTTCTATTTTTTCTGTCTTTGCTAATTTTTCAGTATGTGCTGTATATATTGTTTATTATTTTTTTAGAATTTCTGTTTTTTTTCTGTCCGCTCTGTCCTTTCAGTCTGTTCTGTCTTTTCTTTACTTGTTATCAATTGTCTTTTCCTACTTTGCAGTCTCTTTTACCATCTTGCTTATCTTAATTTTATTGTGATTACTATCCTTTCAGTATTTTCTGTACATTCCGGCTTTATTATATTTTCATTCCTTAATGTCTTTTATGTCTATTCTGTCTTTTCAGTTTTCATATCTTTTCATTCTTCTCAGTTTTTTTCCTGTCCGCTCTGTATTTATTTACTTTATGCTTCTTCTGCCATTTCTTCTTCTGTCCGGTCTGACTTTTCTGCCATTACCCTCTTTTTTCCTCCGTAGTGGTGAACAATTTTTGTAAAAACTATTTTTCTCCATTAAGGAGAAAATTGTTTAAAACCATCTTTGCGCGTGAACAACACAAAACCTTTAACTAAATTAGTTATAATATTTGCATTTCGACTTCGTCTCATCAGAATCCGACACTGTCTTCTGTCTTCTGTCTTCTGTCTTCTGTCTTCTGTCTTCTGTCTTCTGTCTTCTGTCTTCTGTCTTCTGTCTTCTGTCTTCTGTCTTCTGTCTTCTGTCTTCTGTCTTCTGTCTCCTGTCTTCTGTCTTCTGTCTTCTGTCTTCTGTCTTCTGTTTTCTGTCTTCTGTCTTCTGTCTTCTGTCTTCTGTCTTCTGTCTTCTGTCTTCTGTCTTCTGTCTTCTGTCTTCTGTCTTCTGTCTTCTGTCTTCTGTCTTCTGTCTTCTGTCTTCTGTCTTCTGTCTTCTGTCTTCTGTCTTCTGTCTTCTGTCTTCTGTCTTCTGTCTTCTGTCTTCTGTCTTCTGTCTTCTGTCTTCTGTCTTCTGTCTTCTGTCTTCTGTCTTCTGTCTTCTGTCTTCTGTCTTCTGTCTTCTGTCTTCTGTCTTCTGTCTTCTGTCTTCTGTCTTCTGTCTTCTGTCTTCTGTCTTCTGTCTTCTGTCTTCTGTCTTCTGTCTTCTGTCTTCTGTCTTCTGTCTTCTGTCTTCTGTCTTCTGTCTTCTGTCTTCTGTCTTCTGTCTTCTGTCTTCTGTCTTCTGTCTTCTGTCTTCTGTCTTCTGTCTTCTGTCTTCTGTCTTCTGTCTTCTGTCTTCTGTCTTCTGTCTTCTGTCTTCTGTCTTCTGTCTTCTGTCTTCTGTCTTCTGTCTTCTGTCTTCTGTCTTCTGTCTTCTGTCTTCTGTCTTCTGTCTTCTGTCTTCTGTCTTCTGTCTTCTGTCTTCTGTCTTCTGTCTTCTGTCTTCTGTCTTCTGTCTTCTGTCTTCTGTCTTCTGTCTTCTGTCTTCTGTCTTCTGTCTTCTGTCTTCTGTCTTCTGTCTTCTGTCTTCTGTCTTCTGTCTTCTGTCTTCTGTCTTCTGTCTTCTGTCTTCTGTCTTCTGTCTTCTGTCTTCTGTCTTCTGTCTTCTGTCTTCTGTCTTCTGTCTTCTGTCTTCTGTCTTCTGTCTTCTGTCTTCTGTCTTCTGTCTTCTGTCTTCTGTCTTCTGTCTTCTGTCTTCTGTCTTCTGTCTTCTGTCTTCTGTCTTCTGTCTTCTGTCTTCTGTCTTCTGTCTTCTGTCTTCTGTCTTCTGTCTTCTGTCTTCTGTCTTCTGTCTTCTGTCTTCTGTCTTCTGTCTTCTGTCTTCTGTCTTCTGTCTTCTGTCTTCTGTCTTCTGTCTTCTGTCTTCTGTCTTCTGTCTTCTGTCTTCTGTCTTCTGTCTTCTGTCTTCTGTCTTCTGTCTTCTGTCTTCTGTCTTCTGTCTTCTGTCTTCTGTCTTCTGTCTTCTGTCTTCTGTCTTCTGTCTTCTGTCTTCTGTCTTCTGTCTTCTGTCTTCTGTCTTCTGTCTTCTGTCTTCTGTCTTCTGTCTTCTGTCTTCTGTCTTCTGTCTTCTGTCTTCTGTCTTCTGTCTTCTGTCTTCTGTCTTCTGTCTTCTGTCTTCTGTCTTCTGTCTTCTGTCTTCTGTCTTCTGTCTTCTGTCTTCTGTCTTCTGTCTTCTGTCTTCTGTCTTCTGTCTTCTGTCTTCTGTCTTCTGTCTTCTGTCTTCTGTCTTCTGTCTTCTGTCTTCTGTCTTCTGTCTTCTGTCTTCTGTCTTCTGTCTTCTGTCTTCTGTCTTCTGTCTTCTGTCTTCTGTCTTCTGTCTTCTGTCTTCTGTCTTCTGTCTTCTGTCTTCTGTCTTCTGTCTTCTGTCTTCTGTCTTCTGTCTTCTGTCTTCTGTCTTCTGTCTTCTGTCTTCTGTCTTCTGTATTCTGTCTTCTGTCTTCTGTCTTCTGTCTTCTGTCTTCTCTCTTCTGTCTTCTGTATTTTTTCTGTATTCTTTTGTATTTGTATTTGTGTGAACGTAGTATTAGCACGTTGTTGATGACTGAATGATGTGTGTTTCGATTGGTCTCAACGTGTTCCTGGTTGTATAAAGTTTAATCAGCTACACAAATTTAAAAAATCTCTACCTTGAACGGACAGATGATCCATCGAAATTCAAACACAAAAATTGGTTAAACGCTTCATTTATTCGTAGTTAAAATTTTACCATTTATTATACCATTTTATTGCTTTTACAATAATACAAGGCACCGTTACACCCCTTGCTACATTGAATAAAATTCCTATGATAATTCAGCTATAGTAAAATCCTACATTTCCAATCAAAAGCCACGATTAAAAATCAATAAAAATCACAAAGTAACATCAAAGGGTACATGATATACTCAAAAGTAACGATTTCAAGATTCTTCTTTCAACAATAACAAATTCCTCAAATCGATCATATTAGCATAATGAAGAAAAGAACCAATTTGTGCCATTATCACTGCTCGTACACTGGGCAGAAGCGGTGATATTCCTATCAAAAAGCAAACAAAGACGGCTTCCGACTGAGCGGAGCATTTCCATATAAATTCAACAGCAATCATTGTGGCCCCAAGGGCAGAAGAAGGGGACACACGGGGGAATCTCCAAATTTGTCAACCACCATCGAAAAAGATGAAGAAAAAAACAACACCGGCAAACATTGAAAGACACCCCGGTCCGAAATAGGAGCACGAGGGTCGTAAATTTTATAACACCTTATTTTGTTCATTTTTTTCCGTTGTCGAGCAGCGGGAAAATCTGTGGAACTCTTTTTGTTTTGTTTTACCTTCAGGTGGGGGGAAATTTACGACCAAAGTGGCAGTTTTATTCGAGACTGAAAGGAAAAAAAAGAGTGGTTCAATAAAGATTGGAAATTTTTAACGAGCCTCTGATCAGAAGGTATTCCCTGTCGGCTGGGAAGCACGGGTTATCAAGAATTTATGTTAATTTGTGGCCTGATACTCTCCGAAGAGTGATTTCATTAAGAAGCAATCAGATCGAGTCGCTGTAAATAGGTGCGGAGAAAATGCGGAAAATTTTAATTTCTATAACTAATTTGGATTCGATTAAGTGCAAAAGGCCCAAGAAGTATTAAAGGGGAACGAGGACCTGATCCAGATAACGCTAAGTGACGATTAGTACGTATGATTGTCCACTGATCGAGCAACCGCTGCGAAAAACATCACCAAAACGATAGTAAATTTTATTGCAGTCTCACATTTGCAACTTAATGCCAAAGTGTATTTAATAATAGTAATAAAATTTATAAAATATACATATTTTAATTATGTTACAGAAAAAGCACCTCGTCGTGCAACACAAATCGATAAATAACCGGAATTAAATAAAGGAACGAAACTGGAGTAAGCGACTGAAGCATCGGCGTAAAATGACTTCGCACTTGTCTTACGTCTCACTCGGACACTTCGTCCACATTTCATACCTATAATAAAAAGCAGCTCAAATGTTGACAAAAAAACAACCAGCGAGACCGTGTGTGCACAATATTTTACGACGACTGTGAGTACCGCGAGCACTCTTTACTAATGTGTTTTTCCTTCTCTGTTTTCTTCTCTTTCGCTCACACTCATTCCCACAGCAACCCCACCGCAAAAATTAACGGCCAAACCACGCCTCTGGATGTATCAGGCCTATCGCAAAATGATATACAAGGCATACTGCTTGGTTCACACCCATCATCGCAGACGATAAATGTCAAACGTGAGCCCGAAGATCTACGCAAAGAGCCGAAAAATTCACGAAGTCAAAAGGTAAGCGCAATGTTATATTTGTTTTCCCTCTCTCAGGTTTTGCGGTCTCTCAATTCGCTTTTGTTTTACTTCGCGGCCGGGCTCCCTCCACTCATTCATTTCATTCAACCATACCGAGTCCGTTGAGTTTGAAGTTGGTATGAGGGTATCAAGCTCGGGTAGCTTACCACCAACGGCAAAGAACTTGCGATCACTTACACCGTGTTATTCACTCTGATGAGAATATAGCGACAATTTATTATCGCCGCCGTCGCATCATGTCGTGTCGAGGTAGCTCATTATTGCCATTCCCCTGGTATGGCTGAGTATGGTTTGAGTGTAGGTATTTACCTGGATGTACGAGAATTACCGAACGATGGATACGGCATACGACGCGCTACCCTTCAGTCACCACAATGATTTACAATGATGATCGAGATCGAGTGTCTCTCTGAGCTGGTCATTCTTATCACGTTTCACTCACGATTTATGAGTCTGCCTTGCCGGTTTTGTTTTGTTTGTTTCCTTCGAAAGCGTTGCCAATTCTGTGGCAGGTCAATATTATCTTAGTGGTACCGTTGCTTTCCTGGAGGTGAAGGTGTCGAAATAATAGCCATAGCGAAAGAAACCCGTAAGCGAATATCATATTTTATTACTGAAATTGATCGTTCCTACTAATTTTCAATATGTTCAGAAAATCGGATTACATTATTTTCTTCAACATGTCTAAGGCCCGGTTTCTTTACCCATACTTAGCGCTTAAGCTAGCTTTAAACGTACTGGTGAGCGTGGTTTAAAAGCTAAGCGAGAGTGAAGAAATCGGCCCTAAGTGTAGTTCTATGGTTTATGTGGTTCAATTAGGGAATCTCACTAATTTAAAGCAACAGAAAAAATTAAGGAAAATTAGGTATCCAAAATAAACAAAATCAAAGATGAGCTAAAATCCAAAAAAATTGTAAAATTTCTAAAAAAATATTTTTATGCAAATGCAAATTTACAATTTTAAAATTACAAAATTGCAAAATTCAGAAAGTTTACAAAATTCACAAAATTTACGAAATTTACAAAATTTACAATATTTACAAAATTTACAATATTTACAAAATTTACAATATTTACAAAATTTACAAAATTTACAAAATTTACAAAATTTACAAAATTTACAAAATTTACAAAATTTACAAAATTTACAAAATTTACAAAATTTACAAAATTTACAAAATTTACAAAATTTACAAAATTTACAAAATTTACAAAATTTACAAAATTTACAAAATTTACAAAATTTACAAAATTCACAAAATTCACAAAATTTACAAAATTTGCAAAATTTACAAAATTTACAAAATTTACAAAATTTACAAAATTTGCAAAATTTGCAAAATTTACAAAATTTACAAAATTTGCAAAATTTGCAAAATTTGCAAAATTTACAAAATTTACAAAATTTACAAAATTTACAAAATTTACAAAATTTACAAAATTTACAAAATTTACAAAATTTACAAAATTTACAAAATTTACAAAATTTACAAAATTTACAAAATTTACAAAATTTACAAAATTTACAAAATTTACAAAATTTACAAAATTTACAAAATTTACAAAATTTACAAAATTTACAAAATTTACAAAATTTACAAAATTTACAAAATTTACAAAATTTACAAAATTTACAAAATTTACAAAATTTACAAAATTTACAAAATTTACAAAATTTACAAAATTTACAAAATTTACAAAATTTACAAAATTTACAAAATTTACAAAATTTACAAAATTTACAAAATTTACAAAATTTACAAAATTTACAAAATTTACAAAATTTACAAAATTTACAAAATTTACAAAATCTACAAAATTTACAAAATTTACAAAATTTACAAAATTTACAAAATTTACAAAATTTACAAAATTTACAAAATTTACAAAATTTACAAAATTTACAAAATTTACAAAATTTACAAAATTTACAAAATTTACAAAATTTACAAAATTTACAAAATTTACAAAATTTACAAAATTTACAAAATTCACAAAATTTACAAAATTTACAAAATTTACAAAATTTACAAAATTTACAAAATTTACAAAATTTACAAAATTTACAAAATTTACAAAATTTACAAAATTTACAAAATTTACAAAATTTACAAAATTTACAAAATTTACAAAATTTACAAAATTTACAAAATTTACAAAATTTACAAAATTTACAAAATTTACAAAATTTACAAAATTTACAAAATTTACAAAATTTACAAAATTTACAAAATTTACAAAATCTACAAAATTTACAAAATTTACAAAATTTACAAAATTTACAAAATTTACAAAATTTACAAAATTTACAAAATTTACAAAATTTACAAAATTTACAAAATTTACAAAATTTACAAAATTTACAAAATTTACAAAATTTACAAAATTTACAAAATTTACAAAATTTACAAAATTTACAAAATTTACAAAATTTACAAAATTTACAAAATTTCCAAAATTTACAAAATTTACAAAATTTACAAAATTTACAAAATTTACAAAATTTACAAAATTTACAAAATTTACAAAATTTACAAAATTTACAAAATTTACAAAATTTACAAAATTTACAAAATTTACAAAATTTACAAAATTTACAAAATTTACAAAATTTACAAAATTTACAAAATTTACAAAATTTACAAAATTTACAAAATTTACAAAATTTACAAAATTTACAAAATTTACAAAATTTACAAAATTTACAAAATTTACAAAATTTACAAAATTTACAAAATTTACAAAATTTACAAAATTTACAAAATTTACAAAATTTACAAAATTTACAAAATTTACAAAATTTACAAAATTTACAAAATTTACAAAATTTACAAAATTTACAAAATTTACAAAATTTACAAAATTTACAAAATTTACAAAATTTACAAAATTTACAAAATTTACAAAATTTACAAAATTTACAAAATTTACAAAATTTACAAAATTTACAAAATTTACAAAATTTACAAAATTTACAAAATTTACAAAATTTACAAAATTTACAAAATTTACAAAATTTACAAAATTTACAAAATTTACAAAATTTACAAAATTTACAAAATTTACAAAATTTACAAAATTTACAAAATTTACAAAATTTACAAAATTTACAAAATTTACAAAATTTACAAAATTTACAAAATTTACAAAATTTACAAAATTTACAAAATTTACAAAATTTACAAAATTTACAAAATTTACAAAATTTACAAAATTTACAAAATTTACAAAATTTACAAAATTTACAAAATTTACAAAATTTACAAAATTTACAAAATTTACAAAATTTACAAAATTTACAAAATTTACAAAATTTACAAAATTTACAAAATTTACAAAATTTACAAAATTTACAAAATTTACAAAATTTACAAAATTTACAAAATTTACAAAATTTACAAAATTTACAAAATTTACAAAATTTACAAAATTTACAAAATTTACAAAATTTACAAAATTTACAAAATTTACAAAATTTACAAAATTTACAAAATTTACAAAATTTACAAAATTTACAAAATTTACAAAATTTACAAAATTTACAAAATTTACAAAATTTACAAAATTTACAAAACTTACAAAATTTACAAAATTTACAAAATTTACAAAATTTACAAAATTTACAAAATTTACAAAATTTACAAAATTTACAAAATTTACAAAATTTACAAAATTTACAAAATTTACAAAATTTACAAAATTTACAAAATTTATAAAATTTACAAAATTTACAAAATTTACAAAATTTACAAAATTTACAAAATTTACAAAATTTACAAAATTTACAAAATTTACAAAATTTACAAAATTTACAAAATTTACAAAATTTACAAAATTTACAAAATTTACAAAATTTACAAAATTTACAAAATTGCAAAATTTACAAAATTTACAAAATTTACAAAATTTACAAAATTTACAAAATTTACAAAATTTACAAAATTTACAAAATTTACAAAATTTACAAAATTTACAAAATTTACAAAATTTACAAAATTTACAAAATTTACAAAATTTACAAAATTTACAAAATTTACAAAATTTACAAAATTTACAAAATTTACAAAATTTACAAAATTTACAAAATTTACAAAATTTACAAAATTTACAAAATTTACAAAATTTATAAAATTTATAAAATTTACAAAATTTATAAAATTTACAAAATTTATAAAATTTACAAAATTTACAAAATTTACAAAATTTACAAAATTTACAAAATTTACAAAATTTACAAAATTTACAAAATTTACAAAATTTACAAAATTTACAAAATTTACAAAATTTACAAAATTTACAAAATTTACAAAATTTACAAAATTTACAAAATTTACAAAATTTACAAAATTTACAAAATTTACAAAATTTACAAAATTTACAAAATTTACAAAATTTACAAAATTTACAAAATTTACAAAATTTACAAAATTTACAAAATTTACAAAATTTACAAAATTTACAAAATTTGCAAAATTTACAAAATTTACAAAATTTACAAAATTTACAAAATTTACAAAATTTACAAAATTTACAAAATTTACAAAATTTACAAAATTTACAAAATTTACAAAATTTACAAAATTTACAAAATTTACAAAATTTACAAAATTTACAAAATTTACAAAATTTACAAAATTTACAAAATTTACAAAATTTACAAAATTTACAAAATTTACAAAATTTATAAAATTTATAAAATTTACAAAATTTACAAAATTTACAAAATTTACAAAATTTACAAAATTTACAAAATTTACAAAATTTACAAAATTTACAAAATTTACAAAATTTACAAAATTTACAAAATTTACAAAATTTACAAAATTTACAAAATTTACAAAATTTACAAAATTTACAAAATTTACAAAATTTACAAAATTTACAAAATTTACAAAATTTACAAAATTTACAAAATTTACAAAATTTACAAAATTTACAAAATTTACAAAATTTACAAAATTTACAAAATTTACAAAATTTACAAAATTTACAAAATTTACAAAATTTACAAAATTTACAAAATTTACAAAATTTACAAAATTTACAAAATTTACAAAATTTACAAAATTTACAAAATTTACAAAATTTACAAAATTTACAAAATTTACAAAATTTACAAAATTTACAAAATTTACAAAATTTACAAAATTTACAAAATTTACAAAATTTACAAAATTTACAAAATTTACAAAATTTACAAAATTTACAAAATTTACAAAATTTACAAAATTTACAAAATTTACAAAATTTACAAAATTTACAAAATTTACAAAATTTACAAAATTTACAAAATTTACAAAATTTACAAAATTTACAAAATTTACAAAATTTACAAAATTTACAAAATTTACAAAATTTACAAAATTTACAAAATTTACAAAATTTACAAAATTTACAAAATTTACAAAATTTACAAAATTTACAAAATTTACAAAATTTACAAAATTTACAAAATTTACAAAATTTACAAAATTTACAAAATTTACAAAATTTACAAAATTTACAAAATTTACAAAATTTACAAAATTTACAAAATTTACAAAATTTACAAAATTTACAAAATTTACAAAATTTACAAAATTTACAAAATTTACAAAATTTACAAAATTTACAAAATTTACAAAATTTACAAAATTTACAAAATTTACAAAATTTACAAAATTTACAAAATTTACAAAATTTACAAAATTTACAAAATTTACAAAATTTACAAAATTTACAAAATTTACAAAATTTACAAAATTTACAAAATTTACAAAATTTACAAAATTTACAAAATTTACAAAATTTACAAAATTTACAAAATTTACAAAATTTACAAAATTTACAAAATTTACAAAATTTACAAAATTTACAAAATTTACAAAATTTACAAAATTTACAAAATTTACAAAATTTACAAAATTTACAAAATTTACAAAATTTACAAAATTTACAAAATTTACAAAATTTACAAAATTTACAAAATTTACAAAATTTACAAAATTTACAAAATTTACAAAATTTACAAAATTTACAAAATTTACAAAATTTACAAAATTTACAAAATTTACAAAATTTACAAAATTTATAAAATTTATAAAATTTACAAAATTTATAAAATTTACAAAATTTACAAAATTTACAAAATTTACAAAATTTACAAAATTTACAAAATTTACAAAATTTACAAAATTTACAAAATTTACAAAATTTACAAAATTTACAAAATTTACAAAATTTACAAAATTTACAAAATTTACAAAATTTACAAAATTTACAAAATTTACAAAATTTACAAAATTTACAAAATTTACAAAATTTACAAAATTTACAAAATTTACAAAATTTACAAAATTTACAAAATTTACAAAATTTACAAAATTTACAAAATTTACAAAATTTACAAAATTTACAAAATTTACAAAATTTACAAAATTTACAAAATTTACAAAATTTACAAAATTTACAAAATTTACAAAATTTACAAAATTTACAAAATTTACAAAATTTACAAAATTTACAAAATTTACAAAATTTACAAAATTTACAAAATTTACAAAATTTACAAAATTTACAAAATTTACAAAATTTACAAAATTTACAAAATTTACAAAATTTACAAAATTTACAAAATTTACAAAATTTACAAAATTTACAAAATTTACAAAATTTACAAAATTTACAAAATTTACAAAATTTACAAAATTTATAAAATTTACAAAATTTACAAAATTTACAAAATTTACAAAATTTACAAAATTTACAAAATTTACAAAATTTACAAAATTTACAAAATTTACAAAATTTACAAAATTTACAAAATTTACAAAATTTACAAAATTTACAAAATTTACAAAATTTACAAAATTTACAAAATTTACAAAATTTACAAAATTTACAAAATTTACAAAATTTACAAAATTTACAAAATTTACAAAATTTACAAAATTTACAAAATTTACAAAATTTACAAAATTTACAAAATTTACAAAATTTACAAAATTTACAAAATTTACAAAATTTACAAAATTTACAAAATTTACAAAATTTACAAAATTTACAAAATTTACAAAATTTACAAAATTTACAAAATTTACAAAATTTACAAAATTTACAAAATTTACAAAATTTACAAAATTTACAAAATTTACAAAATTTACAAAATTTACAAAATTTACAAAATTTACAAAATTTACAAAATTTACAAAATTTACAAAATTTACAAAATTTACAAAATTTACAAAATTTACAAAATTTACAAAATTTACAAAATTTACAAAATTTACAAAATTTACAAAATTTACAAAATTTACAAAATTTACAAAATTTACAAAATTTACAAAATTTACAAAATTTACAAAATTTACAAAATTTACAAAATTTACAAAATTTACAAAATTTACAAAATTTACAAAATTTACAAAATTTACAAAATTTACAAAATTTACAAAATTTACAAAATTTGCAAAATTTACAAAATTTACAAAATTTACAAAATTTACAAAATTTACAAAATTTACAAAATTTACAAAATTTACAAAATTTACAAAATTTACAAAATTTACAAAATTTACAAAATTTACAAAATTTACAAAATTTACAAAATTTACAAAATTTACAAAATTTACAAAATTTACAAAATTTACAAAATTTACAAAATTTACAAAATTTACAAAATTTACAAAATTTATAAAATTTATAAAATTTACAAAATTTACAAAATTTACAAAATTTACAAAATTTACAAAATTTACAAAATTTACAAAATTTACAAAATTTACAAAATTTACAAAATTTACAAAATTTACAAAATTTACAAAATTTACAAAATTTACAAAATTTACAAAATTTACAAAATTTACAAAATTTACAAAATTTACAAAATTTACAAAATTTACAAAATTTACAAAATTTACAAAATTTACAAAATTTACAAAATTTACAAAATTTACAAAATTTACAAAATTTACAAAATTTACAAAATTTACAAAATTTACAAAATTTACAAAATTTACAAAATTTACAAAATTTACAAAATTTACAAAATTTACAAAATTTACAAAATTTACAAAATTTACAAAATTTACAAAATTTACAAAATTTACAAAATTTACAAAATTTACAAAATTTACAAAATTTACAAAATTTACAAAATTTACAAAATTTACAAAATTTACAAAATTTACAAAATTTACAAAATTTACAAAATTTACAAAATTTACAAAATTTACAAAATTTACAAAATTTACAAAATTTACAAAATTTACAAAATTTACAAAATTTACAAAATTTACAAAATTTACAAAATTTACAAAATTTACAAAATTTACAAAATTTACAAAATTTACAAAATTTACAAAATTTACAAAATTTACAAAATTTACAAAATTTACAAAATTTACAAAATTTACAAAATTTACAAAATTTACAAAATTTACAAAATTTACAAAATTTACAAAATTTACAAAATTTACAAAATTTACAAAATTTACAAAATTTACAAAATTTACAAAATTTACAAAATTTACAAAATTTACAAAATTTACAAAATTTACAAAATTTACAAAATTTACAAAATTTACAAAATTTACAAAATTTACAAAATTTACAAAATTTACAAAATTTACAAAATTTACAAAATTTACAAAATTTACAAAATTTACAAAATTTACAAAATTTACAAAATTTACAAAATTTACAAAATTTACAAAATTTACAAAATTTACAAAATTTACAAAATTTACAAAATTTACAAAATTTACAAAATTTACAAAATTTACAAATGTTACAAAATTTACAAAATTTACAAAATTTACAAAATTTACAAAATTTACAAAATTTTCGAAATTTGCCTTTTCTCAAAAGCTTTTAAAACTTTTAAAAAATATCAAAATTATAAGAAATTTACAAAAATTTTGAATATTGTAAAATTCACATTTTTTTTTAATTTTCCTGAATTTTGTAAATTTTTCATATCTGCAAATTTTTCAAAATTTTGTATATCTGTCTAAAGTTTATAAATTTTCAAAATTTTGCAAATTTTTTAAAATTTTGTGAATATTTTAAAGTTTGGCATATTTTAAAATTTTATAAATTAATCAAAAGCATTTCAAAATTTTGCAAATTTATCAAAATTTTGTGAAATTTTCAAAACATTGTAAATTTTTCAAAATTTTGAGCTTCAAAATTTAAAAAATTTCAAAATTTTGAAAACTTTAAGATATTGATTTTTTTTTTAAATTTTGCGTATTATTCATAATTTTTCAAATTTTCCAAAATTTTGAACATTTTTCAAAATTTTGAGTTTTTCAAAATTTTGTAAATTTTTAAAATTTTGTAAATTTTTCAAAATTTTGTACATTCTGCACAATTTTGTAAAATTTATAAACTTTATAAATTTTTCAAAATTTTGGAAAAATTTGAAAAAGCACATTTACAAAATTTTGAAAAATTTACAAAATTTTGAAAATTTCACAAAATTTTTAAAATTTACAAAAAAATTTAAAATTTACAATATTTTGAAAAATTTACAAAATTTTGAAAAAATTACTTTTTTCATTTTGAATTTCAATATTTTAAAGCCCAAAAATTTTGAAAAATTGATTTTTTAAAATGTGCAAAATTTTGATGAATTTAGAAAAATTTTAAATTTTGAAAAAATTCGTAAATGTTGAAAATTTTTCAAAACTAAAACATTTACAAAACTTAAAAATCTGAAAAATTTATGAAATTAAGAAAAATTTAGAAAAAAATTCGAAAAATTTAAAACAATTTAGCAGTTTACAGAATTTGGAAAAAAAAATCAAAATCTAATAAATTTAGAAATTTTGGAAAATTCTGAAAAATTTACGAAATATGCAAAATTTCTAATTTTTTCGAAAATTCTATTTTCATTTATATATTTTTTTAAAATTTTCAAAGCATTTTGAATTTGCGAGAAAATTTTCAATTTTCTGCAAAATTTACCATTCTTTACAAAATTTAGAAGTTTGTACAAATTTTACAACTCATTGCAAAATTTACAATTCTATACAAACCTTTACTAGCTTTTACCAAATTTTTAAGCTTAAACTATATTTACAGAATTGCACAAAAGGAAAAAAATCAGAAAAACTACAAATTTACAAATCCATTTCTCCATCTGTTTATATAGCGTGCATTTTTTATTAAATTTGTAATGTTTTCCCCAAAAGTATAAATAATTATAATACAAATATTTCCACAAAATTTGTATTTTTTTTACAAGATTATGCGTTACGAACTTTTATTTTTTCACAATATTTCCAATTACTTTGAAAATTGCCAATTGTTTTTACTTTTATTACAAAATGTTCATTTTGCTCATTCTAAATTTTACATAATTTCCAAACTTTAACAAATTTTCAATTCTTCATAAAATTTTCTATTTTTTACAAAACTTTCCAATTTTGTGACACATTCTAAGTTATTCAAAATTCCAATGTTTTACGTTTTCTATTTTTGCTTACTTTTTACTTCAAACTCTAATCTTTTATAAAATTCATTTGAAAAAATAGGATATTTTAGACACTTTACAATTCGTAAATAAATTCTATATTTTTAACCAAATTTTACAAATTGTTACAAAGGTTTCAAACTTTTGATATATTTTCAAACTGTTACAAAGTTTACAAATTACACTAACTAATTTTTAAAATATGTTGGAACCGAATAAATTTGTCCATTCGACCTGGAGATTTATAGTAAATTTAATAAGAGTAAGCACAACAACTACTATCACATTTTACAACAGTTCTTAAATTCGCTGTATTATAAAGAAATCTATTTTTATTACAAAAGGTGCAACTTTTTACAATGCATGCATTTTTTTTTTCAATATGTGCAATGTTTTGCCAAATAAATAAATAAAAGTTTTCACAAAATTTTTATATAAATTATTTACAATATTTATATTTTTTTATAAAATTTGTAATTTTTTGAAAGAATTTAATTGTTTTTACTACTATTGCAAAATGTTCGTTTTTACAAAACTTTTAATTACTGCAAAATTTTGGATTTCTTAACAAAATTTCGAACTGCTTTTCAAAATGTCTAATTTTTATAATATTTCGAATTTCTTTACAAAATTTCTTATTTTTTATAAATTTTCCAATTTTGTGAAACGTTTCAAATTATTCAGTACTTCAATTTTTTTACCTTTACAGTTTTTTACTTACTTTTAATTCTAATTCCTTAAATAATCTATTTCTAACAAAATTTATAGCATTTTACAAAATTTATAATTCGTATTTAAATCCACAATTTTTTATAAAATTTTGAAAAATTTTCAAACTGTTGCAAAATTTGTAATTTTTTTTTAATTTCAGATTTTATAAAATTACTGAATTTTTATTAATGTTAGGACCTAATATATTTTACAATTTGTGTTCGAAATTTATAATAAATTTAATAGGACCCAGCAGCTTGCGTACCAACGATTATGAATGGATCTGAAATAAACTACGACTGCCTTATGACATCAACGCTATACCCTCTCAACGGCCAGACCAGACATTACGTATATATAACGGAAAAAAACTAATTGACTGCAAACTCAACTCGAATAATAATCGCGCGATCTCACCCGCGTATCGCAAAATCAACTTCACTAAATTCACCCACACCATCTACGGCATGAAACGCCGACGATACGACATTGAAAGCGATTGCAGTAATTATGAAACCCATATTCCGCTCGCATTTCGGACCTGTTGAAGAGTCGAACAAAAATCCCTTCGCTAATTAAAGGCTCGTGTATCCTTTCACCGTGTTTTCCATTTCCAAGCTGGCGCACGGCTTTCGCCCGGGTGTTTCGTGAACAACCAAAAAAAGGTAAAAAACGCAGATATAGCCAGCCAAAAGATCGATAAATTATGAAATCGAGATCACTTGTTCTGTTTGCAAACATTCGGTTTTCCTCTTTCCTACACCCCAATTGATCTGCGCACCAGAAACCTTCTCTTTTCATTTTGCTTCTCGTGCCGTCCGTCGTTCGCTCGGGTGTGGATTGTTCGCAAGATACATTTTATCGACCGGGGCCGGAGAAAAAAGGATCCTTTCGAATTGTTAAACTATTCAACCTAAAAATAACCCGCATTTATTGCAGAATTGGGTGAGAGTATGTGCTGAGCGAAATACTTTTCAGCGACATCATCATTGTCGCCCTATCGGGACTGGCTTCGATTTTGATGCATACTGAAAGTGCATTTTTTGCGATGTAGAACTTAGTAGTGTTTTTAATATTTCATGAGCTCGGATGGTTAAAAATTTAGCACATGTTATTAATTTTCAACAATGAAACAAAAAACAAATCTTCACTTATCTTTAAGGTAAAAAGTGACATTTTTACAATAATGTTGCATTAAGTTTTCAGTTTGAAGATGCTATCGGTGATACTTGGTTTAAGAAAGACCCTTGAAAGTGTTTTTTTTTACAAAAGGCTCGACTTCTCGAAAAAAAGTAGCACAACTTTAGACAAAATTGTCATAATACGAAGAAGATCGATGAATTCGTTTTTAAGAGACCATATCCATCGGCTTGTATTGTGTTTAAAAGGGAAAAATAAGGAAAACGTTATATTTTCTTAAAAAATTTAGCTAATACGATTTGTTTTATTTAAATTAAAAAAAACTTTTGTATTTGTTTAAAACTACAGTGATATTTTGTGTTTGGTATTAATCTATAATTTCTTTATAATTTTGAATATAGAGGTTTTAACCTTAGGGTCATTTACCTCTTTTCGGTTTAGAGAAATCTCTTTTGAAAAAATATCTAACCCTATGTGCGGGGCTAGGAATCGAACTCAGGTGAGCTGCGAACAAGGCAATCGATTTACCAACTATGCTATTCTCGCTCTATAGCTCTTGGTTTCATTGCGCAAGCACAATTGGTTTCCTTTGTTCACAAAAAATAAATTTCGCACAGCGTATTCATACACATTGATTTGTTGAATACAATAATATAAACTTTCACAGACGTTATCTTAGTGAAAAAATTGCGTCCAGCTGGGCGCCGTCCAAAATGATTGACAGACAGCAATAATCACTGGCAGAAGGATGGAAAAAGGGCCGATTGTAAAAGCAAATATATGTATAAATTTTCTCAACGTCGATTGTTACTCAATATGCTGTGCCGTCGGGAGAAAGAATAAACATAATAGAAGGTATCAATTGCAATATAGGTATTGCCGATTTTGTTTTGCTACTGAGGCTGTCGATCGCCTTTCAATTGGCTTTCTTTACGGCACACTAGCCGTATTTTGTGTCACAGTTATTGATGCGATAATAGGTAAATGCAAACAAATGCAGCAAGGGTTGATTTCACTGGGTCATTTGGTTCGTAGTAAACAGGGGTGTTTTAAGGTTCATGTAATAAATCGGTTAACACCAGACCGATGAAATCATACAGACTGGATTACTACATCTGCGGTAGATTATTCACTGTTCCGTAACAACTGTTAACGACGGGCAGGTTCTTCTTGGGACGAGCTGGAAAGTGTAGGGGTGGTAAGCGACGAACTCCTTTCACTGGCTGTGAACCAATTGGTTGCAATGGCGAGGAATAAAACTTCTATATTCAGAATATGCGTGTGATTCAGTACAGCGAAGCGAGCTGTGGACACCTCAGCAGAAGTAAAACCCATTTTCTTCCGTTCCGCCTCTGACTGAAATTCTCCCTAATGAACATGTTACACAAACCAGATAAAGCACCATGACGGCTAGATTCCCAAGGCAAAGAACGACATCAAACCACACTGAAATCCGTCATTTTTGTGGGAACTAGCCGCGCTGTTTCATTTACGACACTCCACACTAACAAAATTAAGCCGTTTCCACCAGGTGTACGACACAATCCCATTTTTGACAACGCTCACGCATTCCCAAAACCGATTCCGCTTATCCCTGGTCAGGGTCAGGCCCCTTGCAGGCCTAGAAATCTCACGCCATCCCGCGACCGCACGGAACAAACAGCTTACATGAGGAGTAATCTGTCAGAATAGCGCGCGCGAGCCACCGGCACTCACACACAGCTCGCTCTGCTGCGCCGTTACCACTGAACGGCTTAAACTGGAGCTCGTAAAACGAGACGATCGTAAAGCCATCCAGTAACAAGCGCTAAAAATAAATCTTTTTTCCCATACTGAAAAACACCGTCGCAGCGGCTTACGGGGTGGCCCCCCCGGGAGCGCCAAGACCGAGCCCCAGAAGACATTTCGGAGCAAAAGTGCGTGTGCGGCTACGACGGTTTTATCGTGTAATCACGACATTTGATACGCCGTGGCGTGACGTGTCTTCCACCTCGTTCCTCTGGTGCGGAGCGGACGCATTTACGAGCTTGTCAAAGACCGCGTGAGTTACAAGCAGCGTTCTTTAATGGGCATTTGTCGCGCACTCGACATCCGTGGTACGTTGAAATTAGGAGCTGATGTGTTTGGTAACATGTTTTGTTAGTTTGTTTGATTCCTATAGTATTGCGGCTGCACAAACAGAACTTTTTGCGATAGAAGTTTATATAGGAATCCGAGTACAGGGCTTTCTCGAGAGTACGTACATTATATGCCAAGTAGTATATTTTAAAGATATTGTGAGAATTTGAAATTGGTCGTACCAGCACAAATAACGAACCTGATCTCGATAGGCCTTCAATGGTGACTACGCCCGAAATAATTGATAAAATCGATCTTCTCGTGACCATAAAATATGATTTAAGTGATATAACTTGTATCTCAAATATCGCATCAAAACATATATTGAATATTTGAACATGCGAAAACTGTGCGCACTCTCTTTGGATAAGGCCCCGTGTGGCGATTATCCGCCTCCGATTCTGATGATATGGCCAGAAAAGAGGCTCATTATGAGCGTTCGCCTGGTACTACAAAAAAGTATCGAATTGATCGCTGACCGCTATAATCGCAGCATCGCGCTAAGACCTTTTTGAAAAAAAAATTAAATTTAAACTGAAAAAATATATGCAGTAGGTCCGGAAATTTACAATCTGCCTGGGAATCCAACAAATTCGAACTTCAGAATATATCTATGAATTTAAGGGAAGGCTTCAGAGAAATTCTCCAATGAGATTAAGAAGATCGTACGGGAATCAGGGCAATTCTTCATACTACTTCAGACAATTTCAAAGAACTCCAAATATATCTTAAAACTACAGAGCGTCCGCGGCATACCAAACTCATGACAGCTTTGGAAGCTTCAAATTTTTTTGAACTTCAAAATAGTTCAACGGTTTTAACGAAATCTTCAAAAACTCTGGGAAGTCCTAGACATTTCAAGAATGTCCCACCCACCCTTCACTGACAATTTTATCATATCAGTGCACTACATTTTGTTTTGTTCAATTCTCTCCTTCGCTTCTAAAAAAATTCTAGAAATTAAATCTGGCCATCAAACTCCTAGATTTATTCGCTAAAAACACCTCTTTAGTAACCGACACACATTCGATACGTTGTAAAATGGTATATACCGTGAAGATCCGATTTTATCAGCATTTTGACCCGATTTTGTCAGCCTCATATGAAAATTGATAGTTGGTACTTTGATAGGCTCTAGTAGACCAACCAAGTTGACTTCGAGAAA
Source organism: Topomyia yanbarensis (assembly GCF_030247195.1). Classification (NCBI taxonomy): domain Eukaryota; kingdom Metazoa; phylum Arthropoda; class Insecta; order Diptera; family Culicidae; genus Topomyia; species Topomyia yanbarensis. Next base: position 268,590,903 of record NC_080672.1, on the reverse strand, counting down.
ATCCTTCCTTGAGCATATTTTTCTTATCTTATAGATCCAAAACATGCAAAAATAAATTTTCTTTTTTTTTTTTTTAAATTTTACACTGTCAGACCCCCTTAAGAGAAATTTTAACTAAATGATCAGAAAAGATTATTAGACTATATCAAGGGATTAAAGAACAATATTTTAAGAGCTTCGGTTTCTAAAAAAAGAAAAATGTTTCCCGATTTTCTAAATATCCCCGTTTTATCAGTCTAAAATTCATCAAGGGGCTGATAAAACTGGTCTTTACTGTGTTAGCTTTACACTCATGATAAGTGCGATGATTTCGTTTCCCTCACCGCCGCCGGCCATTCAGCATCCAGGGGCGGCGAAACACTTTACGCGTGAGTGGGTAGAAAGCATAGGGTGAGGGGTCCATTAGTAATGATTTTTTCCCTTTTCGCAATGCACACGCTTACATTACATTCATATTAAGTCACGTTCGTTTAAGCAAATGGAATTGCGGTACATCGATGTTTTCAAATGTGTGTAGTGCGAGATACAGGCGTTGCACATCTAAATTTTTTGAAATGGTTTAAAATTTTTAGTGGGTAATTACCCACTCGGTTATTTTCGAGTGGATAGTACTACCCATACTACCCACGCTTTCCGCCGGCCCTGTCAGCGTCGTTATCGCCGCATTTGGTTTCGTACCATTTTCCTTACCACTGTTATAAATCACTTGTTTTTATGTATGTGTTAGGAACTAATCCTTACTAGAAAGCCGATTTAATCCACCTATCAGTGAGAAGAGATATTTCTTGCGCATATCACTGTTGGATCATCCATTAGTTTACAGAACTTACATGAAGATGGCACCCAATTAGAGATGCGATGAAAGCAGTTTCGAGTCCCGCACGAATAAAACTTCAAATAAACTGAAAAAATTATAAAAACACAATACAAGCAATAAAATTAAAAACATAATAAAACAAAAAAGTAATGAAATTCATAAAATTGGTAGAATGATCATTTAAATCAAACTAATTAAATAAATAAATCAAATTAGTTCAGTTCAAATTAAACTTAGACAATTTAAAAAAAAAAGTTATAAAATTAAAAGAATAATTTAAATTGTTTCATGCTAACAAATTGTATAAAATAAATAAAAAGAATGAATGAACAGAATTAATAAATTAAATAAAATGAAGACACCAAATAAAGTATGAAAACTGGAAATAATAATAAAACAATAAAAAAATAAATGCATGAAATAAATAAAATCAATGAAATGAATAATATGAATAAACATTCTGGACGTTTCGAGTAGTCAACAACAGCACAGTTTCACTCATTGTTTGTTCACGTTTCACACACTTGGTAGAAGGAATCAATTTTGTGTTTTGCAAATACAACAAACGGCGCGCGGGTAAATTTGATTACGTGCCCTGCTATAGCAGCTGAGCGATTTCTAGCTTCTGAACTGAGCGAGATGGGAAACCGGACTGACAGTCTAAATTGATAATATTTATCAGTACTCAGAAAAATATTTTAAGACATTTTATATCAAAATATAATTACTCATCAATAACTGGAAATGTTTCTGGCAGCACTGTTCCAGTGAAATCCAATCAGAAAAAATGCAATTACTTCAGTTCTACAGATAATTCTTATAACTGTTAGCGCTCAAATTATCACAAGTTTTTTTACCACAATAAAAATACTGGTCGCAGTCTCCAGCAACAAAAAAATCACAAATTAGAAACAGTTATCTGCTTTATTTGTTTTTGTGAGGAAATCTTGCTTAACCCCAAAGTAATAGCTGTTTGGAAACGTTGTTGTTTATAAACAACATGGGCATGCAGGGGTTAATAAAACCAATAAAACGAATTAAGTAAGTAAAAAAAACAAAATGATTAAAATCGAAAAGTAAAAAAGTCATAAAATTAATGGAATAAATTAGTATGTTTCAAATTAACATTCTTAATCAAACAAATAAAATAAATGACCGAAAAAATAGTCTGATTGACAAAAAGAAGAAAGCGACTAAAATATACGATCATAAAAATAACATAACATGAAAAAAAGTTAATAAAAGAAGCTAAATTTTTTGGGGTGGGCGTAGCGTAGTTGGTAAATCGACTGCCTTGTACACAGCACACCTGGATTCGACTCCCGACCCCGCACATGGGGTTAGAAATTTTTCATAAGAGATTTTTCTAACCCGAAGAGGCGAATGACCTTAAGGTTAAAACCTCTGTAATCGAAATAAAAAAGCTATATTAATGATACGAATAAAATGTATGACAGGATGAAATGATCAGGATAAATTCAAAGAATGGAACGAATAGAATCCATAAAATGAGCTCAAATGAACAAAATGAATAAAAAGAATGCTGAATGAGAAAAAAATATTAAAATGAAATTATCAAATATTTAAAATTAGTCAAATATTCAAAATAAATAAATAAATAAACCGAATTAAATCCATGAAATGAATAAACTGACAAATGAGTGTACAGAATAAAATTTAAAAAAATATGGTTTAAAAAAAGTAAAATTAGTTGGAGAACCATTGTTTCAGAAGGTTCCGAAATTATTTTTTGGCTGTTTTGTGTAGCTTTTAAACGGTTTAGAATATCGCCTTGATGTCGAAAGGAGAGAAACGGGACATTTAATTAACAGTTTGAAAAAAAAAATCTATTGTTGTTGGTAGAGAAACGCAAATAACTTAGAAAAAGATCGTAAAAAAGCAAAATAATTGAGTCGTTAAAAAAAATTTAAACTACTACATTTTTGAAATTTTTCGTTATGAGCATTTTAATTTGAAATGACATTAAGAATCATATTCAATAAGAATATTGTATTTTGACTGAAAATAGTATGAATTATAAAAATGTGTGTCAATTGTTGTTGTTAGGAAAACTTGTAAGCTTCTATTGTAAGCTTCTCCATTATCCAAATACACTAAAAAAGTTTATTTACGTCTTTAAAACGATAAACATTTAGTTGTTGATAGTTTTAAATGGAGAAACGCGACTATCTAAGGGCCTAATTTCACGGTACAATTGTTTTTTAAGGAGCAAAATTCCAAATATCTCGACAACTGTCGAATTTTGGAAGTTTTTGGTTAAGTTCATTCGGCTTTAAAATGGCTTTTAAAATCATATTCTATAATCAAATTACAGTTTTGTATGTCAATTAATATGAAATTTAACAACATTAAAAATTTTATCATTACAATAACTTGTTTAGTAAGTTCTCCATCATGCAATCACATTCAAAATGATTCTTTCCTCTTTAGGTTACCGTTGACAAAATATAAGAAAATTTAAAAATGGTAATTTTTACAATTTAAAATTTTTAACATAACTTAATATTTTTGTAAAATATGGCTATTTTCGTCCCCGTCCCTCACCACTTGTTTTTATAAAGTGATTCATCGGCTGATCTTATTTTAATACAATTAGTTTAATTCTAAGTTGCATACATATTTTGTCGCATTTAACTTTAAATGTTCATTGATTTGATGGCATTGTAAGGGAATTCGTATCCGCTGGTTGATGCCAATCGAGTTGACATTTCTTTAGACTGAGTCAACTAATTTCTTTGCTTGTTTAGTGTTTATTTGACCAACTACGAAATTAATCCACTGGGTATTTAATACGCATAGGAAATACGCATGGTCTTGTCTGAGTGAATGATGACCTATGTATGAGCGGGGAGAATTGGACAATTCGCAAGAAGAATTCAAAACCAGTTACCAAGCACAAATCATCAATAAAAATATATTAATTGTTCCTATTGTGTTGAGTACTTGCATATGCTTTGGAGTAGTATATGCACTATATTACTGTCTCGTTAACCATATTTCTTCATGAGTAGTTTGATTATTGACCCAAAAGGTTACAATTTTCTTTTCGTTCTTATTGTTTTCAATCTTGTCCTAGTAATTAAAATAAAAAAAACGGGCACATGTTGTACAACCGATTAAATCAGATATACAAAGTTAGTAGTTTCAGGTATTTCAGAATGGCTTATTTTATGCCGTTTGTAATGTGCCTTAGATAGCATAACAACGTGCACAATTTATTATAAAACATGAATGAATCGTCCACGGAGAAGGAAGCCAATACATAATTGGCATTAATAATAATACCAAATTTTATACACGATAAATACTGCTTGTATTACAAAATCTTTTATTACATAGATACAACGACAAATGATTCGAGACACTTAAAGTAATCGCTTTTCATTTATATTTTCAATCATTTATTTATTTATTTATTTATTTATTTATTTATTTATTTATTTATTTATTTATTTATTTATTTATTTATTTATTTATTTATTTATTTATTTATTTATTTATTTATTTATTTATTTATTTATTTATTTATTTATTTATTTATTTATTTATTTATTTATTTATTTATTTATTTATTTATTTATTTATTTATTTATTTATTTATTTATTTATTTATTCATTCATTTATTTATTTATTTATTTCGTCAATCGATGTAGATTATGTATTATTGTTTTAGAAATGCCATGTTTCATCGGAATGCAGAAGCAAAGAATAAAGAAATCGTCCATCTGCCATTTGATTCAATTAAACATATGCAACATTCCTGACTGTCGGCTGTCCGGAGTTGAAGTTGCTTTTTCTACAAACCATTTAAAAATTAATTCACTAAACGATAAATCTATTATAAATTATCGGCAGCCAGCTGCTCAGAGCCAAAAGCACACGATAACACTACTGACAGTTGCATAGATCGTATCACTCATCAAGTTGAATCCAGATTTGTGTAACACTTTACCACATCCTACTACCAAAAATTGCTTCCCGTGGCAATCGTAGAAATGTAGAGATAACATAACAACGTTTGTTACACTAACATTTCTTTTCCTTCCCGATGACTGTAAGGCCCCATTCGTTGATTCTCTGCGCAATTTCACATGCTCTGGTCAAACACGGATCAACAACTACGAATTGTACGGTCATCATGCTCATGCTCAATTTTTTGTTTTTGTAAAAGATGACACAACATTTTTTTCAGTGTATATTCTTTTCGCGCAGAAATATCCATTCCCTGTAACTCGTTCTGATACAGTTTTGCTGTATAAAATACGGTAATCGAACTTTTATCGTAATTGCCACATGCAATAACTTCTACGCCTTTTTAAAAAATTGCTATTGTATCAAAATAATCGCATTAACTGTGGAAACCGTTTAGTCTTCCTTGCCAGTGAAACGAGTAAAGTTTCATCGAAATTGAAGCCACGATTTTGAAGATTTTCGGACGGATCTTCGTGGATTTCTTCAGATATTAACTACACTATGTACATACCCTGGGGAGATGCCCACGTGCCAGTTCTGTAACAGGCGGCCCGCTACGGTAAGCCATACGCCAAAACAATTAAGGAAAATTCATCTACTACAACCAGCGCTAATAGGCAGCATTCGATATCTGCTGATGCACCACAGACGGTATCGCTAAACCAATAGCTAACATACCTATGGAAGTAATAAACAAGAAAGAAAACGGCTATACCAGAGTCACTCGAAAACACAAAAACACCAAACATATAACAGCGAAAACCAAAGCTGCTCTAGCGACGACAACATGGCCGCAAACACGATCGAGGGAGAAAGCAGGCGGAAACGATCAACAAGCAGCAGAAGGTAAAGCTTGTTTCGTCAAATTTTATTTTTTTCATATAACCATGTCCCACTCTAATGGTTATATGAAAAAAATAAAATTTGGCTCCGAGTAACTTTTTGGGTCCCATTTAGCTCCCAGAACAACTCTGCAAATATTTAGCTCGATCGGTGAAACTATATTTTTGCGCCCACGGTTTAAAGTTTACATTGGATTTCGTATGGGAAAATTGTCTTTTGCGAATTAATTCTTCCAAGAGTCGCCCGTTATCTCCTAAAAATAAACAGATGTCAGTTTTTTATAGGAAATTTGTCAAGGAAACAACGTCTAAAAGACTGCAAAACGATCTGATGCTTGTGGAAAAAGTTATTAAGCAAAAACCGATTGATGCCCTGAAGATTGATGATTATTTCACTTTTCATAGCATCACTGCTTCTGACGGTTTTATTATATACAAAAATTTTAACTTTCTCTTATTATGTACAAAGGAAGCCTCAATTTATCCCTCAAAACCTTGCGAAGTGGCCAAATAGTATAGATAAACGATTTAGATACGTTAAGAGAGGATTAAAACAAAATTGCGTATAATTAGACATCCAACAGCAGTGGTGCTAGAAAAAATGAATATTTTATCAATCGCCAGAGCATCAATCGGTTTCTGCTTGATAACTTTTTTCTCAAGCATCAGATCGTTTCGTGGTTTTCGAGACTTTTTTCTTTGTTAAATTTCCTATACAAGCCACATAACGATTTATTTTTAGAAAGTGATGGGTGACTCCTGGAGGAATTATTTTGTAAAAGTTATCTTTCCCATACAAAATCCCATCTAAACTTTAAACAGTGGGTGCAAAATATAGTTTCACCGATCGAGCCAAGAATTGGCACAGTTGTTCTAGGGCCCAAATGGTACCTAAAAAGTTGCTCGGAGCTGGAATCTATTTTTTGTCCCACCCTAATGGCTAATGATGTCTCGGGGGAAATTGCCGTATTCCTAAGTTGATAACACGACTACTGATTTTTCAGTAAACCTTTGACCGTTTTTCACAATTTTCGTTAAGTCTTTTGATGAGCAAGGGGGTCGGGGCTGGTAAACACTTGAATAGCTATTTTAAAACTAGAAATATAATTTGATATAAATTAGTTGAATTTTATTAAGAGTATGTCAGAGGTGGAAGTAGTCAATTAAAGACATCCTTTCGACTAGCAATACAGTTTGGCTTTTTTACAAGAAATATTATTGAAGTGAGCAATTCAAACTAGGTCTTAGTGACATTGTTTTCCCTAAAAGCAAATAAATCGTATGCGTAGAAAGTTTATCTCACTTTTTCATTTTTCAAATATAGTTTACAGGCTTTTGTATACTCAGTTTTAGGCCATGTACAGTTCAACTATTGAGGTCAACAATAATGCGCTTGATAACGGTTGACCAACTATTTCCAACTCATACACAAAAAAATCTAACGAAAAATAAATTGACTTGAATTTGTCGTACTTTATTCAATTTTTCTTAAAAAATGAGAATGATTTAGTTAAAAATCAAAATTATAGTGACGTACTCTGTGATACAACAGTGCTATATAAATTTCATTATTTATTAAAATAGCCATAATTTTTATTTCTGCCGTAAAACGGTTAATAACCATTCTTTACTCATAAAGAATAACTATTTTCAAACAAGCATAATCTACGAATAAATAATTAAGGTATTTCATTCAATTTTCAATTTTTTATCAAGCTGCTATTCTCTTCTATGAGTGATAGTTTGAAACACTTTGTTAAAAATTATTAGGAATTGATTAGTAGTCGTTCGTGCATTGCAACGGTCGTTCAAATTTTTCCGCATACAGTACACATTCGAAAATGATCGTGAAAATGCACAGCTCTGATTTATAGCAAACGGAACACTTTCTGCGACAGAGCAGACCTTGAACGGATGCGCAGATTTCCACGTTCTCGACACACAGTCACATTCCGGTAATTACACGTACGTATTCCTCGAATTTGCTACCACAGCTGAGATCTGTCCCCTATCCCCTTGCGTCGTCTAACGCAGCACTTCTCGCGAACTCGTAAAGTTATGCTCACAATGCGCGCAGCTCGTTTTAGTGCTAATATTTTTATTAGCGCTTCTTTTTGTCATAAATCCGAACTGGCTCTCCCCGTCCGTACTCTCCTAGCCGCCTCATGATGACTGAACTGCGTACGACTATCAAACTACTACATATGTTCGACGTCGAGGCATAGCAGAGCATAATCCGTTTTTATGACTCACAGCCTTGTTAGTTGTTTAATGGCGCGTCTTCAGTGTCATCTTCCTTACTCCTCTTCCGCAGCACTTACCTACCACCCCTAACCGTGACCGGTCATTTCATGTGTGAGACACTTTTCGGACAAAATAGGAACAGCACAAAATTTGACTATTACATATCTCGCTCTGTCGACCTGGTGGTGCTGGTGGTTGCTAATGCGTATTGGCTCGGCTAGCTGATGGTCATCACCAGCCAGGACCTTAGCTTGTTGTCGCCATGGCACCGTCCGTCCTTATTGCTGCTGATGGTTAATGGGAACTGTTCTACGCGCCTCGATTTTCTTCTTGTGCGGGATAGGGGTAGTGTTGCTGGCTCGCTCACTCACCGGAAGACAACTTCGGGTGCTGCCTTATCGTTTGCTTGAAAGGGGGAAGACGGTGGTAATACACTATGTTGTACGTGCAATAGCGACAGCGTGTAAACGCGCGTATCGTCTTGGCACTGCATTGTAGCAACAGCGCGACGACAAGGCAGGCAGGTAGCGCGTAGCATATTTCGACGGGAAGGAAGACGCCGATGCCCGGTGCCCCTCGGGTGTGGTGGGGTGTAGAGTGAGGCAGAAAGGCAGAAGCGCGACCGACGAAGAAGCAGAAGAAAAGGATAGACGAAGTGAGCACACAGTGTATAATATGTTGAGTTTTTTTGTTGTTGTGCTCGCTTCGTTGTAACTTTACCTTTACCCAACTTTATTGTACTTTGATTACATTGAGTTGATTTAGTCTGTCATAAGACGTTGATGAATCGAGATCGGTGCGTTGCGCGAGTGTTGTGTGCGGAGCCAAACTATCGTGAGCTACCCGGTATCCGCGTGCGCGAGTTTGCCTTATTATTCGATGACGGTGAGTGGCAGAGATCGCTCTTGTCGTCTCACAGGCTCTCTCTCTCTATCTCTCTGATCCGGTGGTGAGTGACTTGGTCGTGCGTACGCGCGTAAACTCATTGTTCGGTTCGATCGCGAAGGTGATCATCGGCTTCTTGCTTGGCTGCGGCACCTACAGAAGCCACTTTTTGGTGATGAAAGCCAACTTAAATCATGCAAACGCTTCTTCTTGCCAAACTGGAAATCGCACGTCTGCTGAGAGAAGCTGAACCATGTTGACAGTGGTTGTGGTTTAGGTGCAACAGAAGAAAATACTAACAAAAACAACAGCAACAACGAACCGCGTATACTGAAATTATTGCTTGTGTACTCAACCGAGCGGGCTTTACGACACGATTGAACGGCAACAAAGTTTCGTGAAAATCAATACCTGATTTGCAAAGAAAAACCCGATGCGGGAGAAAAGAAGTGAAGAAAACAAGTGATCGTCGTCTGAGTGGTTGTGCTTAGTCGGTAATTTGATACACGATCGAGCAGTGACAAGTTAATCGAAAGTGATTCGCCGAAGAGCGCGGTGCTCGGCACTGGATTAAAGTTTTTGGATGAATGGATGAATACTTTGTTTGGAATTGCAACAGATTGTGATTATCGAATTGAAGGTTGGTCGCTTTGCAACAAATTCGGGGCACAAAATAGCAGAGAAATTATTCTATGGATAATTAAAAAAAACAAGATTCAATCTCCCCAACTATTAGTGTTATTTTGTATCTAACATCTGACGCGTAGTAACTTCAAGGTGACATCAAATTTTACAATCCGTTCAATAATTATTCAACGATGACTTGTTGTTTGTGTATTGTTGCCTAGTACGACATGGATTTACCATCCGTTGATGACTCATTTTTGTTTTGATTTGATGCTATGTCTCAAAATTTTCCACCTGACAAATTGGGTCTGAAATTCAGGCAAAAAACAAACGCTAAATAATTCAAGAGGATTTTTCAGCCAGTGAAATCGTCAAACCATAGTGCCATCAATCAATATAACTCCTCAATATTTCCATCTATTGTGAAGAGACTTGGCACGACATTTTGGTTCATTTGGCTTAGGCAGCGAACGTTAATACAGTGAAGATCCGATTTTATCAGCCCCCGATCGTGTCTGCCTCCAATTTTTTCTAGCCCCGATTTTGTCAACGTCACATGAAAATTCGCTTGACAGGCTCTAGCAGACGAACCAAATAAAAATTTTAGTAAATCCTTCTTGGGCAATTTTCTAGCAGACGAACCAAATAAAATTTTTAGTAAATCCTTCTTGGGCATTTTTTTCTTATCTTAAAGATGGAATTTTTTTTGCGAGATGCTAAGGACTAAAGAACTATATTTTAACAACTTTGGTTTATTGGAAAGAAAGAAAAAAATAAGTTTAAATTTTGTCAATATCCCCTATTTTTTGCCTACAATACACCAAGAAGCTTATAGAAACAGGTCTTCACTGTATTGTAATTATTCGATAAAAACAATAAACTATTGCAGTCAATAATCTGTAGCGTATTACATCATAATGGGTTAATACTAAGATTACAATTCCCTTGTAACAATTGTGGTTTTTCGATAGTTTATAAAGCCACTGATAAAACTTAGATTGCACTTGTAGTGTTCTATAAAACTTCAATTGTTACTTGGGATTCTCTGAAATACGGCCAATTAATAATTACCAAAAATGTATTAAAATAGATAATTGATCTTAAGTACAACTATGCTTATTGCTCTTCTACAATGGAATTGTAATTGATTTTTGTTAGGTTGCAATTTCATTCGTCTTTCAATAGGTTTTCTATTTAATACCAAATTTGCATCATTATTCAAGTCAGCATTATAGAGAATACTAAAAACAAATTTTGTTATGTAATCCAACAAAACATATTTCGTTTTTACGCATGAAAATATAAGCATATGCAAGCTCAGTTAGCAGTAAGTAGCAAAAGTTTTAATAGCTAATTTGTGTGATTACTCACGCTTTTGTAACTGTGACAAATGAAACTTTATTTTTGTTGTTTTACATTGTTTCTTCGGAGCTATATTAGTATAATGTGCTCTATTTAGCTGTTGATAGTTTATACAACATATTAATTACATTTCAAATAATTTATCACATATTTGTGAAACACTTCCACATGAAAAATGGTCAACGAAATCTAAATTTAGTCCTTAATTCGCTGATAACATTTGTTCTTATCAACAGTTTCGATCCTCATATCGTTGTTGTAATCTTGGAATGAATTCGATATCTTGGAGGTGATTAAATAGGATAAAATTAAATAATTGTACTTTTATCCAGTGAAACAGGAAAAAATGTCATTAACCCATATTCTTAGCACCTTTACGTCCAACTTTTTCAGGATTTATGTGGTGAATAAAACCATTACTGGCTGAAGCCAAGATATGGATTTTTTATCGTTAATATAAATGCTACGTACCAAATTCAAGGAAACATTTAATCAGTTTGAATTTTAGTTTAGTTTTACATCTCTAATTGTGCGCATATAAATGAATCGTCAGTCCACGTAATTATATAGAATAACATGTAAAAATGTGTGTCGTGCTTAAAATACTTGTTTATTCAGCAGAGCCTTACATTTGAAGCAACAAAATAGTTCTTTTTACATATGTAAAATACTAACTAGCATCTTATTGAAAAAGTTAATGTAAAATGAAAATTCAAACAACGAAGCAAACAAAAACAAACAGTCAACATCTGTTAAATAAAATAACGCTTTTCCTAATTTCAAATAATAAATAAAACTGCGAGACGTGAATCTGAAGAAAAACTATGTCACCGAATCATACGATCGGAATCTTCAGCTTTCATCTCTAGAGTCTCGTAAAGGTTTTTTCTGTTTCTGGAACTAAACATTTTGATTCAGAATATTTGTTCTGAGATATAGTAATCGGTTTTCATGATTCAAACATTAAGGTTCGTAACCCAAAACTGAATCATAATATTAGCCATCTTAGCTCCGGATTGCAAACTGGATATTACGAAACATATATTGTTACGCTCGTACTAATGTTTTTTGAGGCGATATTTTCTTTTTACTTAAAATATATCTATCCACCAAGAGTCAGATTGTCAGTTTTTGATTCAACCTTCCATATTATTTGTTCACGCACTACACACTTAATTTTTTCTATCAAATCTGAACACCTGAAATCTCAGCAAACAACTTTTTTGTTGAGATCTCAGTAAAAGTGATGTTTGATAGCTGAATCTCGGAAAATATTTCACCGAAAATCTCCAAACAAATCTCACTTTACTGAATTTTTAAATTTGCTGACTACACAGCTGTTGGGAATTTGCCGAGCCGAATTAAGTGTGTAGTTTCAGATCCCTAATATATTTAAGGACTCTGATACTGTCATATTGAGATTCCAAATTTAGTTAAAAATTCGATGTAGGATAATTAAGTGAGTCTAGTTTGATATACCTTAAAACAGAGGTGAATCTGATCTCCATTTCTATTTTTATATCTATTTTGATTTTTCTTTCAAATATATCTTGTCGAGCATGTAAATAATCCTCCGCGAAGATCTAGCGGTCAGCCTATCCATGATTCAAATATTCCAAAATTCCTGGTCAGATTTGATGGATAGGATTCCGAAATTTGAATAAACAGTACGCAATTATCCGAATATGTATTGTAGTACATTGACATTGTGATGTATGACTGTCGACAATATCCTGACTGTACAGATTTAAAGTGGATCTCCAGCGCACACCTTTAACATCGTTAGAAGTATTTGCTTTTCTCGAATATCTCAACTAACGAGAGATTGAATAGTGGAAATCTAAATACACCAACTAATTGACTATATGTTAAGAATCTAAAATGGGCATGCCGTTTTCAGAAACAAAAAACCCACGAGTACAATGACAGATTGCGGCAAATCGTTCCGGAAGTACTTGAACCTTCTGAAAACATCTGTAATGTCCATTTTAATTTGTTGAATATCAGAAAAATAATGGACATATTCAATTTGTCAAAGATTTTTGTGTTAACCAGCCATACCATTTCTTCCTACTAGCGATATTTCTGGATTTCAGATATTTAATAATGCTAACCTGTTTCATTATCTTACCAATGTGATCTGACTTTCTTTCAAATCTAAAAATACTAAAATATTAATGAAACATTCCATATTTTTTGAGAATGTGTATTCTTTCTCAAACTCCAAAGTAATGGGCAGGCTTCAAAAGAGTTTCTCAGCATTTAGAACAGTGGTTTTTTCTCCTGTACCACCAGACCAGAGCAAGTTTGTTACTCATAACTAAATCAAGCGCAAGTATGGCGATTTCGAATTGTTGGTACGGGTTGATCATTCCATTTCGTCTGCCAACAAATTGACTATACACAGTTTGATTTTGAATTGTTCTTCTCATTGGTTTTGAACCATCCATTCTCATCATCTAACGCAATGTTCAAAAATGTTGCAATTTGAAAGGTAAATAATAATGTTCTAATTTGATTGATACACGGAAAAAATCTGTTCACAAATTCAAGAAAAAAATTACGAAATCGCAAAGTGAACCGATTACTAAAATCGAACCAAAGCTACTGAAATCATGAATAGTATACTTCTTATTCGCGAAACTATTTGTGTTTTCATAAATCTAATTTACGGAACCAAATCTACAGCTTTACACGCAAATTATTGGGTTAGGTTGCTGTGGTTGTTTGCTGAAAATGAATATTTTTTTGATTTTTATTTCCTGCTTTTTCCCGTCGGCCTTTGTTCGCACGGAATGCGACGCCAGAGTGCTGACTTCACCATCTAGATCCTAGATATCGGCTCATCAACACATGGACCGGAACCAACGGCTTTACTTTCATTCCGAAATCCTTTCATCGTGATCTCAGATTTTCACCTCAGAAAATCCCGACTACCTCGGCTGAGATTGAACCCAGCTTCACCAGGGTGAGAAGCGGTAAAACTTACCACTCAACCAGCGACGCCGTCATGATTATAGTACATAATTTGCAGATAACTGATTTGGGTTAACTATACAGACTAAAAGAGCCGATAGATAAACGATGTTCATGATTTCAAGATTTCCGTAATTTCTATATACGTTATCGTGTTATTTTCTTCGTGACTTTACTGAATAATTCTCATGATATCAGAAAGTTACGCACCATTTTCATAATTTCTCATCACCGTAGCATTTGTTTTCTACAGGATTTTTTCGAGCAGCATAATGTAACGTATGCGGAATAAAATTTGGACAAAATTCAAAAGGCATTTTTTCGTAGAAAAATCTTTATTAAATATTCTCTCTACATGAAAACATTTGTCAGCTTATTAACTTAATGTAGAAAAAAATTTGAGCCGACACGACAGTTTGCAGAAACTTTTTACGACAGTTTGCAGGAACTTTTTTACAAAAAATTGATGTTGGCATTTTCTTAAAATCTTTCTTAATTTTTATTATCATGGTCGAAAATTATTGGCATATACTCTCCGCTTAAAATTATCGCTGAAATCCTCAATTGGACGCAGTTATGGTATATTTGGAGGGTTGGGCGTTCGCTGCCATTTTGTTCACATGGTATCTCCTAGCAAGTGTCGAAATCAACTCTGGATGTTTAAAATAAGTGTGCCAAAATATGACGTTTATTATGGTGCCGTGCGCAGAAAAAGCGTTGTCCAAATTGCATTCCGCATACGTTACTTCATGATTATGATTTCATATGCTCAGTCGCAATATTTATTCATGAGTTCAATAACGAATTTTTCTAGCAGTGACTCTGCTAGAAAAATTCGTTAATTCACGTTCATGATTGCAGAAGTTTAGTCACGATTCTCGTAATTTGTATTTGCGTTTTCGTCATACTATATTCATAAATTCACTCTCGATATTGTAACCCGAAGTATTGTGATTCATGTTTATGATTTCAGAAGCTTAATCGCAATGTATGTACTTTCTTTGTGTGCTAGAGTGATATTTTATTAAAAAGCATACCATTTTACACTTTCATTCATGTAATATTACATGTGATTCATTTTACAGCAAAGTTCGAATAAAAATACATTGAAGTGCGTTTGTTTTCCATTAAAAGAACGTGTAGTTTTCAATTCACGTGTAAAATTATAATAAAATTCTTAATGTAAAATTTAGTTCATAATTCTTAAAGAACTTAATTTTACATTTATATTCATGCGCCAAATATGTGCATGAAAATAAACTTAAAAATACAAAATATGTTTTCTGTGCATATTCAACAATTCACACACTGATTAAGCGAAAACAATTGATAGTCTCACCCTAAACAAGATACTAGATAAAATATATTATCCAGCAGATCCAAACACACGATTATGCACTTGATTTAATTAATTGTTGTTGCTAACCAAAATCTTGTTATTTTTTTTTCGTTTTGTTTATTTGATAGGCACAAATGCGTTAGCTTGGTGGTGCCAAATTCTTTTGTTTTTACATTTTGGATATCTTAAAACTAGGAGGTTACAATGTTGAAATATTTTTGTTTATAAAAGAAGCAAATTTTGCAGCTATTTTAAGACTAGAAATAAGATTCTATATACAAGAGAGGGGGCAAAAGATTTTTTGAATGAAAAATTTTAAAACAAGGAATTCAGTTTGATATGCAAGAGGGGGAGTAGTTTTTTACGAAATATTTTACAGTTATCTTAAAACTGATAATATAGTTTGGTACACAAAAGGGGGAACAAATATTAATGAGAAATTTCACAAATGTCTTAAAACTAGGGATACAATTCTATTCACAAGATGGAGGACAATAGTTGTAACATAGAGTAAAAATTACAGCTATCTTAAAACTAGGAATACAGAATACAAATTTGATTATTTTTTAACGAAGACTTATGCTTGGTCAAGATATTCAGAGGGGGGCTTATTTCCACATCAATGTAGCAACAGTTGTATCAAGGACAGGGGAGAGAAGGCGTAAACTTGCAACTTTCGGGCAAACGGGAGATCAGCGAAACAAATTAGTGCCTCAGTCTAGTAGGTCGGATTGGCGGATGGTATATTTCGGACCCGCGAGGAATCCTTCAAGAGCCATCGGACCTCGAGTCGCTCTCGTTTCAATTTCCGTAGTGGTAAGGGCGACGGCGGTTTCATAGTGGAGCTGATCGATACCACAAGGCAGGAGGAAACTTCTAAAAACGAGAAATAAAAGAGAGGGGCCAAATTGGGATATTTATCGTTTTTATAAAATTATAAATAAGGGACATATAGGGGAAATCGCGAATTGTCAGAATATCACGAACTGGAACATTGGACGGTCTACCTCGGGCCCGAAGGGAATTCTTTAACTGAGACCTGGCGTCATAATACCCAGCGCACACCCAGACAATGTGCTCGATGTCGTGATAGCTCTCGTCACAAGCGCACATACTACTCTCTGTAAGCCCAATACGCCGCAAATGCGCATCTAATGTGTAGTGGTTGGACATAGGCCGGGACATTACACGTATGAAATCTCGACACACATCAATCCCCCGAAAAATCTTGTTATTCCCCTTACATTGTTTTCAAAATAGCGCTCCAAAACCATATTCGTCCATAGCGCACGCACCCGAAAACTGAAAACGCCATATTTTATGAGCTAAAAAGAGCCACACGACAACTGTGAAAATGTTTTTCATAATATTACCATAGCTAAGATACTGGTGGGGGTCTGAATTGGCCGACTTTCCCCTAATATTCCAAGTTTCGTGAATTAGTTCACAAGAAGGAGCGGATATGATATACGAACTGGGTCATGAACGTAGAATCGATCAGCGGTATCACGATTTTCTAGAGCACGAATATAACATCACGATCAATATACTGTGAATTGGGGACCAGTTCACGAGGCAAATATGGATCCATGAATAAAATTTCGAATGTTGTTGAAAGGTTCGCGTGAATTTATAAACACCGTGAAAGTAAAAATTATTAGGAATACCTGAATAAAATACAAAGTTAGGAAGTAAAGATTGATGCATGAATAATTTTTTAAGTTTTGTGAATTAGTTCACGAGAAAATATCACGAACTGAACTAACCCACACACTTGTTTATACTGATATTTTGGAAAACAATTAAAGCTTTTACTGAGATCTCAGCGAAAAATGAATTAGCTGAGTGCTCGGCTGTACAAACCTCTGCAAAAGTTACCAAAAATGCTGAGATTCAACAGAAAAAAATTAAGCGTGCACATTCACGAAAACCAGATCATGATCAAGATAAACTGAATCATGTATCAGTACACGTCATAGAGTTGGTTTCAAAATCTGTGAATAAATTCTCCAATCAATATTAGGTTTACGAATTATGTTAATTAAGTTGTCAACTAGTTCACAGACATAAAAACGATTAACAAAATGCCGGAAACCCTGGCTGAAGTTCCTAAAACAAGACAAAAAATTTAAGCTTTATGCAGACAATACCGAAGAAAAATTTAACCCAATTATAGAATACATGATTTTTGTTCACGGTTCAGGTTTAATAACGTGAAAATGAATTAATGATAGTTTAATCGTGAATTTGAGAAAAATTCGTGTAAGTGATGATTTTTTTTTTTAATTTACCGAAAAGAAGCACATGATTTTTAAGTTTTTTTTGTCCCAATTTTTGAAATTCTTGGTTTGATATTCAATTACAAATATTATTCTCATATCTGAATATTTCAGATTTTATAAACGTGGGAGCAAAAATGTGAAGTTTTTAATAACAGTGGAGATCCCATACTAATGTACACTCCAATAGACATGTTATAATGAATTAAATGCTTACAAAAGGATGTCATACCATTAATTACTAAATTTTACGGAAACAATCCAAACCAATTTTTTTTGCTGATTTTTGTATGAAAAAAATAAAAAGACATGTTAAAGTATACTTGCCCTATTCATAGGGTTCTAGAGTGCCACGCACCAAACCTTCTTAACTTTATTGTGCATAGTTTAGGCAGTGAAAAAAGTGCCTGTTCGTGCATTTTGGTTTGCACTTTTCTTTCTTATGCATAGTTGAAGTTGGTGTAAAAAAATATAAAAAACTTCAATAAATTTGAAACGAATGAGTATTTTTACACACAGTGTAGTTTTGATATCTACACATTTGTCTTAAACATAGTTTGCACGAAAAGTCACAATGAAAAAAGTTATATTAAAAAAACTAGATTTAAGGGGGTTGCCATAGAAAACGCCTTATAAATCGATAACCTTTAGTCCTACAAGCTCTTAAAAAAAAATCTTCACTATGAGCATTTCTAAAACTTTGTCGAAGACACCAACTTTCTACCCCGTCAGTAAAAAAGCTAATTTTTTAGTTCGATCATAGTAAGCCTTGCCTAATTTCAATTGTTATCAGATTGTGGGGAATATTCATACGAACAATTCCTCCAAAGACCAAAATTCTTGAGAAATAGCCATTTGAAGTTCGAAGGTATGAACAATTCTTATGAATTGAATTGAACAGAAATCCTCGACATCACTTGCTTCAACGACATCTTTAAAATCCGTTTTTCATCCGATTATCGTAAAATTTTGAGATAATTATTTTAAACTGAAAGAATATTTGCAAAACGGGTCGTGCTCGTCGTGCCACTGTGTGCTGGTTCTAAACCTGGCACAACGTACAGCTCAGCGCAATATTTTCTAGTTAAGTCGCAAACAGACTACTCTCTCACTAACGGATAGTCGAAGCCCGGTCTGAGAAGTCTACCGAACTATGAATTGTTTGTTGTAGTGAGCTAAGCGATTTTGTTATGGCAATTTTTAAACTTTTCAAATTGGGACTAACGCGGTGGTCCGCGATAGACCATTATGTTTGACCCTTTAATGTTTTGTTGTACAATGCCTTCATTGATTCTGCTAAAACTGTCATTAGATGCAAAAATGTAGCTGTTGGTTTTCATATAATTGCATTATTCAATATTAGTATTAATATGAAAATATTGTCAAGTTTAGCCAAAATGGTCGAGTTTTGAGTCATTACGGTACATTCTTACTTTTATATCAATCTCACAATAATTATGTTATTGTACAGCTATACAATTCTCATCGACTTTAGTGCCATAGTCGATAACAATTAAAGCAAACAAAAAACGAATAAGTGCAACATCGACGTGCTCCTACTGATTATTGCGGCGCAAATGGTCCAATAAAATTGCTCCTTTCTCAACTATTGTATGTTTAGTGCTCAACCCAATTGTGAAATTAACACAATACAAAACCAGAAAAAGTGCCGCGCTGAATAGAATAAAATCATATCAACAAACAAACAATGCACCAGTGAAAACAAGTAAGGGAATTTTCCTGACAAAGTGCTTTCAATACGAGGAAAAACCATCTCATTCAGCTATAACATTTCCACGCAGCAGTTACCACCCATCCGGCCCGCAGTGAATGGTTAGTATATGTTTAGTATGTACGTCCATCAAGCAGCAGTGTTGATTGTTAGTTCGCTCGACCACCACCACGGCAGGCACGGTGGTGGCGCATTCTCCCGCCCTGTTGCCTATCTACACACGTTCGATAATTCCGAGCCAAAGTAATTTGCGCAAATGAGAACCTAGCCACGAAGCCCCCGGAGGGAAATTAATTGCTATTCAAAAGTGTATAATTACTAACTCTGGCGGCTGTTGTCGTTGTTTGTTAGGTTTGAGGCTGCCGCGAGCATTCAATCGCCATCGCCATTGAAACCACCAACACCGATATCACCACCACAACCACCATGAGCACCACTGCTACTGTGCTGGGGCAACAGCAGCAGCAGCAATAGACAAACGTCATCAGGCTGTGGCGTAAATCTGGGGGAGGGGTGTTATTAATTTGAGAGCTTTGTGTGCGAGTCGCGCTTCAAGCTTTGTTGGTGTGTACGTGTTAGTTTTCGATACAGCAAAACCAAATCCGAAGGAGAGAGAGATCAGTTAACAAACCGCTGATAAGATGTGATTAAATGCTAAATTGATTAGACACATTTTATGAGTTTTGCTGCTAGGGTATATAAAACAATCGTACTGGGGTTGAATGCATCAAATTTATGGCTCACATTTCAAACCTCTGCACAAATTTTATCCCACAAATACTAGTCGGGTTAATGAGTAGGACTATTATATTTCATTTGAGTACTAACAGTTATTATTATTATCCGTAGAACTGAATTTATTGTAATTATTCTGATAAATAAATTGAGGTTTTGAGCTTTGCGTTAAACGTATACTTCTTATCCTGTCAGAATATTGATTGCGTCATTGCAAACAACTTTGTTGAAGACACTAATTCTCTATGTGTTTTAGATATATTAAGCTATTTACGAGAAAACCGTTTTTCTATTATAACTCTTTATGATAACTCTTAAACTGGTTTGACTTGTTTAGAACAATTAAATACACATTTTTATCCAAGGTAAAGTCATAAAACCTAACAAAGAAAAGATCGTTTTGATGAAATTTGGATTCTTGAAGACTTCGAAATGCTGTCTTCATCAAAAATGTATGTAATAGATTTCTCTACAATGTTCATTGACGTTTTAACTTGATCCACTTAAAATAACCCAAAAAATTGAAAATCCATATGATTTGAAAATGAATGTTACGCGATCTGGAAGACGTCTCCAATTTACAACAAATCTAAAGATACAACCAACCGTCGAACCATGACCATAAACAGAGACTTCTGATAGATGGGTCCTTGTCAGCTGCCGACAAGTTATAACTCTTCCATGCCATCGCCATTTGTTACCCATCCAAATGTTGTCGCTTGTTGCTGCCATCGCTGAACCAATTTGCCGAGGAAAAATCCGTCGTCCGCTTCATTAGTCCGGTCATTATTCGGTCCAGATATCAACAGCCCACCTTGTTTCGGTGGTGCGATTATCAAGCGACCGATCTGGACACGGGGTTACCTCAAAGCCTACAGAACTCCGGCACATCAGAGCTGCGAAAGCGCAACCGCGTGTTTAATAAATTACATAATTTGAATAAATTTAAAAATTATTCCAGTAGCACTCTTGAGTAATGACTTGCTTCCTTTCACAACTCATTTCTTTTCGAGGGAGCTGGGCGGGCTGCACACATGGCGCTGTGCGGTGTCTGTGTTTGCTGTCTGGCTGGGCCTTTCGCGCACTTGCGGTGGACACTCGGACCTGAAAGTGATTCACAATCGTGATGGCAAACCGCAACAGGGGACAGTAGCGAGTAGGTATGGATACGACGAAGTGCTTGTTGCTGTTATCAAGAGACAATTTTTTCACGTCGACGGTGAAAGAAACCGATAACGAAGACGCATGCTTCAACTTGTTGCAATTCCTGCAAATTTCCAATTTAATTCAGCACCGTTTTCGGTGCTTCGGGTAAACCGTTAAGGTAAAGTGCTTTTTAACATTTAATATTTTTAATTGCAATATTTAACGACACATTTTTTTGACTTAGTTTCATTAGCCACACACCCCTGCTCTGATCGTCAGGGTTGCTCAATCAGATCCATGTATCGGAGCTCGATAGTCGAGAGTCACGTCAGATTAATTATAAATTCAATGATTATTATCTCAATTCGAGCATTTATTTTACTGAACCGAATTGCTGCTAGCCATCTCTCGTTGGTCCGAATCCACCTTCGTGCTCCGAGCGAAGCGAAAAGACGCGAACATATTAACACGAGCACGGCTAATAATTTCCCGAAAAAGAAATAATTAGTTCTCCAAAGAGAAACATTTTATGCTCCTCCCCCACCGTTTTCGTCCGCATATCTATACGAACGGAACTATCACCTTAAGTTCGTCAAGCTTCGCCCGAGTGGTCATAAAAATATTGCCTTCGATTCTTAATTACTCGCTATAAATTTGGATTTTATTTATCGCTCTGGCTATTCGAAGTTTGTTTTTTTTAATTTTGATCCTCGAACTTCTCGCCATTCCGCCTTGGAACGGATCGATCGTTCTGCACGCCTTGCTTGAAGTTAGTTAATCAGTATTGTAATCGTCACCCTCCTACTCTTCTGAGGACCATGTTTCTGCTCACTCTGCTTGATATGCTGGATCACCGTGGAGCCTAC
This sequence comes from Topomyia yanbarensis, assembly GCF_030247195.1. NCBI lineage: Eukaryota > Metazoa > Arthropoda > Insecta > Diptera > Culicidae > Topomyia > Topomyia yanbarensis. The sequence goes on along the minus strand of NC_080672.1, from coordinate 268,569,059 downwards.
CACTCGTTTGGGGCGGGTAACCAGTGTTATGGTTGTTTATACACCAATTTCTGGCAAATGTTTGAAGATACTCAATTTGCATAATTTAGAAGCGAAACTGGCGATCGGTTTCTCACACCAGCACCACCAGTGGTGCAAGAAACTGCTGATATCTGAACCAATAGGGAGTGGTAGGCGGATGTTAATTGCATAATTTTCTAATGGTAGTCCGGCACGTACTATAAGTGCGTCGCGGCAGATGAGCTGGTGGAATTCAAAATTCATGCGAAAGTTTTGTTTTTTTTTTTCGTTGGCGAAAAAGTGGCAAACTGGCGACAGAATTTGTCATGAAATTTGCTTTTCGTCTTCGTCTCATCAGAATCCGACACGAACTTAGTGGCAGGACTAAGCTAGCGCCTGATTGACGCTAGCTCCAAAGACGGAGACACAATTTTTGTTCCTGAGCAAACCACTAGTCAAACGTAATGTCCTGCAAAGCATAACTTTTTTTAAATTTATGCTTAAACTTATATTTTAGTTTGGGGGGGGAGGTGGGGGGTGGCCGACTTGTCGCTGGAATAGTAGCTGTCATTTCCTGGAAAATGGGTCCAAGAGAGCGGAAACTAACTTTCGTCGTTTAGCACGAACGCCGTCTCGCTATGGTTGTTCGTCATCCGGTGGCATGCACTGCGATTTCACGATCGCTATCTGCTCGTCTGTGTACTCGAGGGACCGAGTCTTTTTCCGACAGATGATGTCCTCCATCTTGAGGGTACGGTGAATCAAGGTATGGGAGCAGTGGTATTTTCGGCCGGTGTCACACAAACTCGTTCCGTCCTTGTTGTCTAACAGCTTTTTCAACGCTTCGCTCTTCTTCTTCGTCATTATCTTTACCGGACGGCCATTACTGACCTTCCGCTCCGCGCTCAGGAGGAGGCGATAAACTGTACTCACGGGCACGTTTTCGCCTCGAAAGTGGTCTATTGTAAACTTTTTTCCACGATGACCATGCGTTTCGTAAAACCGTACAACACGCTCGTTCAGTGCTTGCTGTTTCGACGCCATCATCGATTGAACTGACAGCACCCGAGCGAAAAGAAGCATGCCACCCATTTCTAGGGAGTTCAAAGAGCAATTCTCTTGGAGAGAAAAAAAATTACGCTCTTTACTTTAATTACAGAAAGGTATTGAAATCGTTCTCATTTTTTATTGAACACCCGTTAAACCTCGTGCATGTATATTTGCAAATAGCGCTATTGACGCATGTCTTATATCCGACCTCACAACTCACGATATTTGATAACATAAAGAGTCTATTGTTCGGAATATTCCCCGCTTTATGAATCATCACCTTCTGATGATTTCAGGGTTGTATATGAACTTCCACTCATAAACGACAGCGGTGCAAATGTCCACCACATAATTCGCCAAATCTTCATATATTCAATGTAGGATATCGTCCAACATTTGCACGATTTAACAGGGAAGAGGTGTTAGATGTTACGTTCTGCTCGGACTACATGAGTTAGCAAACTGGCTCATGCCCAGCGAGCTAGAACCGTTGTTATCTGATCATAAGTACATCATCTTTGATCATTTTAACGTCTCGCTAGATATCGTTACATATCGTAATCCCAAATCTACAAACTGTGACCCCTCTACGAAGAGGGCTTGGTGATTAGATTTCATGGGTATTTTCCAACGATTGAATCTCCAAGTGACATGTTTGTGGTCGTGGATAAATCAAACTCATTCATAGTATCAGCATAACAAGAGTTTTGTAAACTTCGAGTTAAGCGTAATTCTAGAGAAACCTCTGGTGGACTGCCGAATTTGCTAGACTTAAAAGGAAGCGTGGACGGGTCGGATGCATTTAAGTTGGTTCGCACAGGATACAGAAATGCACTTCGATCCTCTGAGCGAAGTGGTCGGAAAAGCCTCTGCCCAAATGTCTCGAGCCTCTATGAGATTAAATAAGTTATTTTTGAAATCGAAAGACTTTGTCAGTTCGATTAGAACTGCTAATAGTTTGCTGAATTTTGATAACCGATCGAAAGTTTTGCTCGTGAAAGAAAGGAACCATTCCAGCTCTACCTCAAAGAGGACACGAACACTTCAAGTATATTTTGAGAATAGTTCTTGCAACATGATACATTCCATTAACGTGGCGGATGCTTTATGATGAGACAAAAAGCTTTAGACCGATCAATCTGACCTCCATGCTTCACAAATCAGTGGAACGTTTAACCGACCACTGCATTCAGAATGTTAGAAGCAGTACGAGATCACGGAGAACCTTTATATATTACGAACTGGATACACGCCCGTGGTGTAGTAGTGGGGTGGGGGGAACATGTTTGACAAAAATGTGCCTAATATTTTAAATGGAATTCTATAAGATTCTTTTGCAAAACTTATCTTCTGAGAACATTTCCTAGTAGTGAAAATTGGCGACAGAACTCGGCACCTATCGGGTATTCGGGTGATTCGGGAGAAATTCCGCTGCCGGAAAACTCTCAGTCGGATTAAGGTGAGTTTACCGCCGGGGACTATCCGAGTAGATCGCGTCAAAGCTAGAAACTAAATGGCTCACGGACACCGGAATGAATGGTTTATGGTATCAGGAGCTTCACTGAGATGAAAGCTCAATAGTTCACGAAAACGAGAACTAAACGACTCACAGAAATGCTTTGCGGTAAATTACCTATCGAGTGGAGTTCGGGATTAAATGGCTCAAGTACGCAGAGGATCAATATAGCGTAATAGGCGGAGAGAATGACGGAAAGCAAGAGGAATGTCGGGAATTGAAGGGATGAAAGGTTCATAGATTAAGGAATGCTCCGAGTTAACTTCAGAAAACTCGTGAGCAAAAGACTTCGTGATCGCCAGGATAGAGTCTATCATCGACGCCATATTCTGCAGTCCTTCACTGACGGCGAACATGGACTGGAGAGCGTGAGAGAAGTATACCCTTAGCAATCACTAGCCGATTTACTACCACATATGCCAAGGAACCCTGCTACAGCACGGAGAAGAATGACCGGCGAGCAAAAGTAAAGACCTCTTCGTTGAGGTACTTCGTCCAGACAGCGAGACCGAGAACGTTGATGCGGCAGATCTAACAAGAAGGATTGTGACGGCTTGTGACGCCACAGTGCCCCGAAAACAAGAGCTACGCGGTAGACGATGTTCAAACTCCGGTCTGGATGGACCACCCAACGTTGTGCTGAAAGCTGTTATCCTGGTATATCCGGAAATGTCCAGGATGGTGCTGCAGAATTGATTAAATGAAATTTGGAAGGCACAGAAGCTGGTGATGCTGCAAAAGCCAGGGAAGTTACCTAACGGTCCCGCCTCGTATATCTGCTGAAGGCACTCAGAAAACTCGGAAAACTAATCGACAATCCGTTGAGCTTCAACAACCACGTCGACTACGCCTGCGAAAGGTCGGTGAAAGCAACAAACGGGATAGCAAGGATCATGCCAATCACCGGCGGTCCGAAAACCAGCACGAGACGTCTGCTAACTAGTATTTCGTCATCGATACTGTGCTGTGGGGTTCAAGGCGGAGATGCAGCTCTGAAAACCAAGCGGAACCGCGAAAAGCTGTACAGGACGTTCATGCTGATGGTCGTACGAGTCGCGAGCGCGTGCAGAACAATATCGTCGGAGCCAGTATGCGTTATCGCCGGGATGATCCTCGTCTGCATCACTCTGGCGGAGGATTTCGAGTGCTACAATCGGAGAAACACCAGAAACGTGAGGAGAATGGATTCAATGGCGAGGTGGCTGCATGAATGGGACATTATGGAAAAAACGCGGACCTACTGGCTCTTCCTAAACCTGTTGACGTGGTTCAATAGAAAGCACGGAGAGGTGAACTTCCATCTTACACAGCTCCTTTAGGGTCACGGCTGCATCAGAAAGTATCTTCATCGTATCGGGGACGCAACGTCACCATTGTGCCCGTAGTGGGACATCGAAGAGACAGCGGAGCCCGTGGTATTCGAATGTCCGAGATTCGAAAAGATAAGGCAAAGAGGCTTGAAACGGGAGGGCCAGACCTCTACACGGTTAAGGTTGTCCACAAAATGATAGGCGACGTAATCACGTACAACGCGGTCAACAGAATGGTGACGCAGATCACTGCCTTGCGACGGAAATGGCGTGACGAACAGCGAACAACGGTTTCGGGAGAGCAATCACTACCGGTATAGCTCGTCGAGGCGCAAGCGATCCGGAGGTCACGCTTCACCCGCAATCGCTGGACTGACCACGACACACTACCAGTAGGCCCGAGAGAAATATAGCGAAAACAGAAGACAAATCGGTATCGGGAGAACTTCTTCCACCGGGACTCTTCGTCGGTATTAGCAAGATCCACTGTCAAAGACTAGACTGTGTAGATTGGGACGAAACACAACCAGTTGCGGGTCGTTAGAGAATTAGTGAACCGAGCACCTTGCTTCACCGAAATCACTGGACCGACCATGGAACATGGTTGGTTGGCCCAGTATCGAGAGAATCGTCGGGGAATAGACCGAGTAGTTCGAGAATATTCGTCATTTGATTTATTCGTCACAATCCATTACCACAGATTTGAACAGATTTTGCTCGGTGAGAGTATCTTATCGGCAGTACCAAAAATCCTTATGCTTCGTTATTTATGAAAATCGAACCGTCAAACTAGTCAATATACAGATCATTTCGTGGATTGTTTCGTGCAACAAGAAATTCCCACCCTTTAGAAGGATTCCGTCTATTCCAATGGCCTTATCGCCTTTCGGACTTCGTCTATCGTGAGTAAATCCACCTAGCCAATTGAATTGACGATACTAACCTTGTTAGGCGCACTAAACTTCTTAAATTTTCGTTTTATTGTGTTAATCAAGACTACTAAATCGGTCGGACAATCTGAGTCCGAAGATTTACCGCAGTGATAAGAAAATCTATTTCTGCATGCATAGCATTTCACACCTCGCTCCTCGGCAATAATTGCACAAATTGGGATGCTCATCAGCCAGCTGAGTTGTTGCCGGAGACTGAAAAACACATTGATTTCATCTTCAGCAGAACCCACGGATTTAGATAGCAATCTGGATCGCATAAATCGTATCCCCGCCTGTATGCGTTCCTGACTTATCGCGCCGTAGTTTCATCGTGTACCAATTAGTCACGGGCCAACCAAGCCAGGGACACCGGGCAAGTTGATTCCGATTGGACCTGTGCGCGTCCGTTAGCGTTGGGCTACTTCACCATCAGATACTTAATCGTAAACCCAAACACGGCTAAAAGCACGCTTTACAGCGAAACGGGAATTGATAAAAATTTATTTCGACTCGCACCATTCTGCCACCAATGCGGCGAGTGTCCCCGTGCGGCTTTCGGAGGAGGGCCAGCAGGAAATATTAAAACTCGCAGAAACAAGATTGCATAAGTTGATTAATTAAAAGATCGTTTACTTTTCCACTTGTGATTTTGGATCGGCGATAGTTTCATTTGAGAACTTGCCTCGTTCATCGTTTCCAGCGATCAAGTCGTGGTAAAATAAGATTTTAATTAACGTGGGCACCATCAAAGATTCGTACCGTTTGAGATATTAATAACCAGAGTCGCGACGGGTGTCATTTTGAGTCATCAAACAAACTGTCAACCGGGTCAACTGACAGTCGAAAAGGAAATTAAATTGAAACAGAAATGCCATCGCTGGGTTTGGAGAAGAAAACAAAAAAACGGGAGCACATTTCGGCATTCCGCGTCCCAAGACAGCCAGTCCAGTGGGAGAGTGGCCGCAGATAGAAATCAACAAATATTTAGATTTCGTTTTAGCGTGCCCCACGGGTCTGCGGTGTGCCTCCGGCGCCAGTTTGTGATCCCCGCGAGAGAGTCGTGATTGATCAGCACAGCTTCATCCATTGGTGGCATGAGGTAGTCATTTCTGGGTGTTGTTTCAAATATTAATACTATTCATACATCTCTTAAGGGGATTTTTTGCCTGCCCACTTTTTGTAAGGTTTCGGTAGCGCGTGTTCTCAGTGAAGAACGAACAAAAAACCGCAACCATCGTCGCTGCCGTCACCACCACCAGCACCACCACGATAAACAGCAACCGTAACCGTATATATTAGATTGATGACATTTGTTTTCAGGGCTTCGGATCTGCTCGGTGATGGATTGAGAACTGAGGGGTTATGATTTCAACGAGATTTTGTTTGGTTTCTGGTGTTATCTTGAATGTCAGTCAGACTGCACCAAATAAGGACGCGTATGTACGCTACATACGGGCGAATGGACGGACGGTCGGACGGACGAATGAGCTGACTAACGAATGGACCGTGACTTTGGGCAATGTGGACCGATCCGATTGGGGTTATAAATGGCTTACGCCACTGTCGGGTCGATGTTTGAAAAGGTCGTTCGAAGCTGATCAGCAAGGCCTTTAGTTAGTAGGATATGATGTTTGTCTGTAATGGGAAATATTAATCATGTTGGTAATCTGCGGAACTTCTTTTAAACTTAATCCGATGCATAACCTTGAACGGTATTTGGCATGATCTTTACTACTGGAATACGATGCCTTACTTTTGGAGTTTGGGGTGACCTAACACTTCATGATTGAATCGAAATTTTCATTCTTAATAGGGGGGCTGTCATGATTTTACGAACAAGTCGAAACTATTTTTTTTTGGTTTGTTCATTAAAATTCTCAATTTTATCACTTAAACAGATCTCACATCGCTTTTATTTAATTGACTTAAAATTTATATACAAAAATTGAACCACTGCGGACACACGAAGAAGAGCTTTGTTTACGTTTATATCGATGTACGACAAACACCTTTCACCATGATGTATCAGTTAATCAAATGAATTCGTTTCGATCTGTTGTGGATCGACCCATAGTCTCTTCCCGATCAGAATGCAGTAGCAACAACAGAATGAAATTTACATAGTAAACCGTGTTATAAATCTGGTCTCGTTAGTAGTTAAAATAACAGAAAATTATAACAATCATTTTCTTTTTGACCACCCAGTTCTATTCGCAATCTTTCTCGTTTCGGAATGGCTCTAAGCAGTTTTCCGGAAACGTCAACTGAGATAATATTATGTGACGTTAAAATTGCACACATAGACTTTTATATGGCTCATGTACGTACACGTCACATGACACAAGCACTACATCACTAGCTGGTGGAAAATAATAAACAAAGACGACAAAATCAAATGGGATTGTTTTCAACCAGGAAGCTGCAGAAGTGTTCGTGAGACCAGGCGACAAAAACTCAATTAATGGCATTTGCGTTTTTACCATTGCACTACACCGGTATTGTCGGTCAAACATGGATGTAATATTTTTTTTTACATTACACCGCTGTTGTACCGCTACCCAAAACTAGAGATTTGTCGCGTTCAGTGCTACTAGGCGTAGTCCCCGACGGTGGAGCTAGCCTACCTTGACGGAAAGTTCCCCGGCGAAAAAAATGTCTCCCGAAACCGTTGACGGACATGTTTTTCGTGCTGTCCAACTGAGTGACGAGGTCTGTCCAGCGAATCCGGGGATCTCTCTTCAGTAGACTGACTTGTCGGTCGGACCAACCTTGGGTCCGACGATTCTCATTGAAGTGTGACTTCCGGTTCATCGATGCCTCGACGACCCAGAACCCTGTACTGCTATGTTACTAGTCGTTGCCCCTCTCGCCATCTTCGTTGTAAAGCTGACATGATCTGAACAACTGTTCTGTTCACCGTGTCCCATTTTTCCTCGTTCGCACACATTCTTTGGACAATATTGTTCATGTTGACATCCTCGCCGACGATGGAAATGGAACAGAAGTATCATACATACAACTACATCATACGAGATAAGTAGTACTAATAACGTTAAAATCATTAGCCGAGGCAGAAAGCTTCGTAGCAACGAACAACTTGTAACACAACGTCGAATATGAAAAAGAAAACAAAGATCCCTGTGTATATGGACCTTGATCTAATGAAAATTCGCCTACAAGATTTGGCAGCTCAAACTAGCACGGATTATATTAAAAGATCCATGTTGAAGTATGGAGAAGTGGAATCCGTCACAAACGACACTTGGAGAATTTTTTCCGTGGCATTCTCAACGGTGCTCGGGTGGAGCGAATGCAGCTGAACCAACCTTTACCTTCTTATTTGACTTTCGACAGCAGATCATCTCAAGCTGTTAACTACATAAAAAGAACCCTATGCACATACCCTGGACTAACGTCGACGTGCCAGTTCTGTGCCCAGATGGCACACCACGAAAAACCATGCTTTAGAACAACCAATGAAAACTCATCTGCTGATACACCAGAGAGAGTCGGCCAAAAAATAAATGCAGGCAAAGAATACTGCACGGTATCCCCAAACCAATAATTAACACACCTAGGGAAGTAATAAATAAGAAAGAAGGCGACTATATCAAAGTCACTCGAACATCTAATAGCGAAAATCAAAGCTACTCTACGCGACGACGACGACGACGGCATAGACGCAGACACGATCGAGGAGGAATGCAGACAAAATGATCAGCTAGCGACAGAGGCTGAACCTGACGATGGCTACAACCAAGAATGAAAATTACTCCAAGAAGCAGAAAGCAGTGCGCCCAGAATAAACGGCAGCAATAATATTCGATTCTATTATTTTCCATCAACTGTAATTTTAAATAAAACAAATATAAATTAAATTTTCCAAATTTAAAACTGGGGTTTTCGGTCCCATGCTGTTTTATAATATAAACATCTTGTAAACATCAGAAATTGGTTTTTTAGTTCTGAATCATTAGTTTTTTCTCTTTGGTCGTTTCCCTAATTTCGGTTTCAGGATCTAAATCTTGAGATTAGAGTCCCAACTACGGATTGCTATATAAAGAGAAGATTCTGATGTATAAGTACTAATTCGGAATTCCCCGATTTAAGACGCTTTGAGTGACACGTGAAATTTATTTCTTTCTGCTACAAGTAGCAAGAAGAAATTTGAACATTTTGCAGTTGTTGTCATGTTGTTAAAATAATATCGATTAGATTTATTATATTCAAAAACAAGAATTTTTCGGTTTGTTACATCTATAAAATTCTACACAATGATTTCAGAAGCCTTATCCCATAAATCTTTCTCGTCTTTTACTATCTCGCGCGATTTCCTCAAGTTTCGTTTCAATATTTTTCAATCGGACGAAGCTCTTGGGTATTTGGCGGGTTGCAGTACCTCGGCATAATTTTTACATCATTTTATTCGTACCACTTCTGATCTACTTTTACGTAGTGATTAGATCAGCCCAGTATAACAGAGAAGTTGTGTGCCTTCGAATGAAACATAGCAGCATTTTTGCATACATTCCTCGGCTTGAGCTTGTAGTTACGAATACTTGACTCTTCGATCAAAAGCTGCAGATGGCTTGCCACACCATATATTTTTAAGCAAACTTCGATACTTTTTGGTTTTTAAAAGCATCGTCAACCACACTGTAATGCGGTATTAGGCTCAATACCTGCGATCCGATTGAAATCGTCCGTTTCATTATCACATTATCACACAGTCAAATATGGATAGCATTACATCGTATAACTTTCATACTCTTGTTTTTGCACTAGTTTCCTGATCCTCGTCCCGGTTTAGGAATTTTTGCTATTTTAGATGATTTATATTCCGCTGCTTTCATCATTCATCACTATTTGCATGAAGAATACTGCATTTTACCCCTTTAACCATATATCGGATTGAAAGTTTTGTGTTTGTCTTGCTGACTCTGAGTACTGCCATCTGCTACGTCTTGAAGCGATCGATTCATCACCAACTGTCGAAAGAGGAATTCCGAGTGTGTTCCCTAAGTCATGATGTGACATAGATGAATTTTCAACATGTTTGTGCTGAACATTCTCGGGCACTCGTTGTTCTTCTGTTTCTATTTTCAACACAATGTTCAAGTGTCAACAAAACATATTTTTCAGATGTTACACAGACTATGAACTTTCGTTATATAATGTTCTGAAAGGTATACGTAGACAAATAGAAAAGATAAAGCCAAATTACACTGACTACCCGAGCAATTACTCATGGGTTCAAACCAGAGTTAAAAATATTCAAATTCATTGAATGAAAATTGATCATATTCAGCCGCATTCATTTTCAATATTCAGTGACGCAGCTGAAAACGTCAAACGAACAAACCGCCCATTCATCCATGCAGATTTTCATTCCGCTCCGATTATTACACGAAGCGACCGTGCAGCAACGAATCAAACGCATCAAAGTAGGCCCTGGCACAATATAAGCGATGATGACTGTTGTTTCATAAGCTTTATCGACATTTGAAAACATTTTTATAGATAATTAGTGTAATGAATATATTGTACGATAATCAACTGAATGAATAAGATGGATAGTTGAATGAATATTTTCTACTCACCGCGAGTCGCAACAGGTTCATTTTCAGCCGTCAACAAAGAGCTTCGATTATTTTTAACTCTGGTTCAAACACCACATAGCCCTTTGAAAATACCTTAAACATGTTCCGTGACAAAATTTACAACCATCAAGACACCACCAAATGGCCTCAATAACCCATAAATACACCAGCATACGGTATTTTAATAGGATCTACCGGGCCATGGTGATGGTGTTTTCATGGTTTGAACCCATTTCAAACACCCATATCAAACCCCATAGCCATAGGGGTATTATGGGCTTTTCGTTCGCTCGGGTACATACCTTAAAATAAATGTAAATTGAATCAATGTATCAACATAACAATGCAAAGCAAAAAAAATGTTTTTTGTATGTTATCTTTTGTCAAAGTAAGACTATATTTAGAAACTTTTCAGCCAAGACAATGTTTATGATTTGGTCATCTGCGCTAGTCCTACTATTTTTGTTATCTCCTTTTCCGATAGCGTCAAATTTTCTTTAAAAAGATACAACTTATCATGTGTTAGTATCAACATTCGGGATTTACTGACAAGTGCAAATAGCGTTTACTTAAATTTGTTTTTTTTTGTGAAATTCAAATACCCTACATATACAAGTGACTCTCTGAGACCGGCAAGTTCATCCCCAAGAGGCGGATGGCTCAACTAAACTAGTTACAGCTCAAGCAGATCATCCTCGCTTACTGCGGGCCATTCATTACCAAACCACTTACAATGTTGAAAACTCTACCACTCGTCCAAGTCCACACCTTGATCCTACTGTCACGACAAAAGCTTACGTTTTCATCATATCTTTCTCTCTGTTTCGTTTCCTTACAGGTGTTGGTCGTTCAGCCCACGTCGCCCTCGATACAGATTAAAGAACCTCCACCTAGCCCTGGAAGCCCCTCGGCCGAAACCATGTATGCTGCCCCCGGCAGCACGCAGATCTACCTACAGGTAAGCAACAGCGAAACAAATGCTTTCTCTGTCTCTTTTTCCCATTCAAAATCTATTAATGATCCAAATCCGTCGACTACGACGGACATGCGTGCTGGATCACATTTCGCACAAGTCCTTCGCCACCGGCATCGATTGAAGGCTTGAGGCAAACAAGCCATTGCCGAATCAAACAAGCATTTTTCTCGTGTAGGACATTTCAAACACAGGAGGACACAAAGTCGCCCCTAATCCGACAGAAAAACTATCGGAAACTTGTTAGCAAAGTTTAACCACTACTAGATGCCTTAATTAGGCGGACAATCTGCGTGTGGACCCGACTGGCCTGTCAGCTTCGATTGTGACAGCTGATTAGGACCGATATTTTCACCAAGTGACTTTTTCCCAAAAATAGCCTTGCCTGGATACACACAAAAGACAACCGAAATTAACATATTTACATAAACAGAAACCTTCAAAACGTGTTGAGGTGCTACACGTACGCACCGGTACAGATTGACAGGCCCAAAGTCGAGCATGTTAACGGAACCCGATTGTCCACCTGACTGACTGGCTATCTGCCTGCCTGGTTACCTGGCTGCTGATACTAAATATTATCAAAGGAATGATCAACGATTGCATATGGAGAGTAAAAAACTGAATTTTAATTAGATTTGGAAATGATTTCATTTTTCGTTGCCGATGGGAACTGTCATTGTCATCGTCCGAGGTGACTTAACGGCCTTCGTTAGCCCACTTGTTGCGATTGGTTGTGTTATATATTTTTCCTTTGTTGATTGACTACTTACAGGGTCCATCACATCAGTCTAGTTCGGCCGCGACTGCCGGTTCCAATGTGAATACGAATTCACCCAGTCCCAGCTCCTACGATCAGTATGGAATGTATCAGCAAAGATTAGGGTAAGTAACTCGAACATTTGAGCGAACTGTTTTGGATTGATACTAATGTTACGTGTTGTTTTTTTTTCCCTCAACAGACCCAGCGGTGCGGCGTTTATCGCTGAGCAATACCCATATCGCGAGTACTTTGATCCGCAGGGTTATGCTCCGGCTCGTACCATTTACGGTACGGCAGATTCGGACGGACCACAGCCAGCAACCACGTATGAGGGTCGCTACTCGTCCAAGACGGGTTCGATCTACACCAAAACCATCACCTCCGCCGGCCTGACCGTGGATCTTCCCAGTCCTGATTCGGGTATTGGTGCTGATGCTATTACTCCCAGAGATCAGAATAATGTACAACCGTCCTTCGATTATACAGAACTATGCCAGGCACCGACCGGTTTGCTGGATCCAAACTCCAGCGCCATACCGGCATCGGTCGCTAGCCTGCAGCGAAACCTGACGGTCAACGGTGGCCAGAACAGTCCAACGACCTCGATTGGCAGTGCGGCAGCTCCGCCCAGGTCCCGACCGTGGCACGACTTTGGACGGCAAAATGACGCCGATAAAGTGCAAATACCAAAAATGTAAGTACTCTCAATCTCTTGTTTTGTTTCGTTTGTACCGACTTCAAGTAGACAGCTATCAGGGCGGCAAGTGGCGCTCCGTGTGCGGCAAAAGAACAACCAGCGGCTCTTGAGCTGACGACCGTAATTAGGTGTGATTTCAACCAATTTCCTCGAACCCATTCACTCGCTGGATGGTGAAGCTCCGCTCCGAACCAATTCAATTATTCAGACACAAAACACACTCTTTGCCGAAGCGCATCTCTGATTATTCCTTAAGAGTAATTCCTTTTGCACCGCTTCTTGCGCTCAATCAAATCATCATCAGACCCCGACCAGCTCTCGTTCGCTCGTTCGCCCGGTTGATGGATTAAGCAAAATGAACCTTTTCCCGCCCGACTTAACGTAGATCTCCGAAGACTGAAGGGCGCTAAATCGAGAGCATACGGGAGAGGCTTGCTAATTGAAATTTAATCTCCTTTCCACAGCCGCTTAAACGGGAAGAAGGATCTGTACCAATTCTTCAATGAATGGCCTCACTTCGCTTGAGCGAGGACAGCAACAACAGCTTAAGATAAATGCACTGCCTCATGCTGTGTGTTAGTCTGCATGGTGGCGCTGTGATTAATAAGTCGCCTGTTGCACTTGATCCTCCGGGCTTCTCTGGAAAATAAAACCGTTGTGTATGGCGAAAAGAGAATTTAATTGCAATTTAATTGCATTACTATCGCTCTGCACTATGTGCACTGATTTGATACCATAGTAATGGTAATACATAAAGATGTGAACCGTTACCGGTTGCGCACTTGTTCCGATCCCTGCCAGTTCATGACCGTTGATCCGATAACGGCCGCCATCAACGTCGTCTGTCCTGTCTAGACCACGTTCGCACAATCAATAGCGGTCTCGGACGCGTCACCATAGGAAGTGATCTATTTTGATCGTCGGGGAAGAGAGGAAAGACAACGACACGTCGCGTCAGTGGCAGCCATATTTACATTTAAATCTACTTTAATGATTTCCTTTTCCATATTCCTTCGCTAACCGGCCATGATCAAGTTCCCTTCGCAGCGGAGGATCACACAAAAATTACAATAATATTTATAACGTACACCAAAACACCCGGACCACAGGACGGATAGAGGCTTATCTTATTACGACGAACCGAGAGTAAATCATATGGAAAACAAATCAGTTGTGGTCCGAACGCTAGCGTGACTCTTCTCCCAAACTTCGTTGGTGTTCTTTCTGCACGGTCGGGAACCCACACTCGTTCCGTCCGCCTATTCAATCTACCCAGCAAAATAAATCGTCCCACCTCGGCCAGCCGGCTGGTCGACCAACAATGCTCTATGTGGAGTGCTCCATTTGCAAAAAGACTCCAAAGAATCCAGAGTGAGCACCGGCCCACAAATAAGAATTTTTCATAAAATCCCGAACCCGCAAAAATATAGCGACATCCCGAGAGGGCAAAAAAGAGCCCATACATAAAATAAACATAAAGATAATCATAATCTATATTATAACGATATGTACATGCATCCCTCCATTATTCATTCGAGTGGCGAATGGCGAGTGACGATCGGTTTGCGGATAAACCAATTCAATTTTTTTTGTGAGTGAAGGTTTCTCTATATCGCTCTTTCTCTTTCCGCTCTTCGATCCGATTCTTCGGATAATTGGTATCATAGATCAATTATTTTATGTCGTTGGCATAACAAGTGAATTTGTTTATTCCACGCTGTCAAAATGGCATCCCGCAAAAATTTGATTTTTCACTAATTCCTTTACTCCCTTCCCGTGACAGAAGCATGGAGGTTGGTTTTTGCGGCGGCCGAATAATACACATTTATGGATGCACTTTTCTCTGTCCGAAACGGTTCCTCAGAGAAAGGTATTACAATACAAAACCGCATGAATAATAATGCGCGCACATTCGTGCATCAGTTTTGACAATTCGCATTTGCTGCATGCCGGTCGCTCCGTCGTTGACATTGGCCGCGGCCGGCTTGGGAAGACGGCTCTTCGCTTCAGCCCAGCAGCCGCTGGATGGCGTGCGAAAACAAGCAGAACGTCACCACGAACGGATGGTTTGGTTCGGAAGGCCGGCTGATGACGGCTGAATGACAGACGGCAGATATGAATGCGCATTAGCGTTGCCTTGTGATGATTGCTTCGATGGCGAAGCAACGAACCTCCGGTTAATATTGAGCAAAAGAAAAATTGAGCATGTTAATCTTTCCGTCTATCAATATTGGTCTTTGAATGCGGATTTGGTTTAAATTGGTAGAAAAAAAGATGATTATTGTCGAAGATTGTCGACTAAATAGTTGATATCATGTTTATGAAAATTGAAAACATTAGTGGACTGTAGTGCTTTCTAATCGATTTAATTTTTTCAGTTTTTAGTAATACAGGGCAACACTTATTTTGAAATTGGGATATTAGGAATATAGTTTTTACGAATTTTATATACAGTATTAGTATCGCCTACATACTAAAACGAGCAGTCTAAGTTAGTTTGCGATAGATATAGCACTAACGTGAAGTTTATGTATGCCACGTTTCGACCAACCAAGTGTGTGTCGGTATGGCTTAATTTGTAAAGCGGCATGTTCAGTGAGCAATTGGTTGCCGATTACCGGTTTGAGCCTCGGTATTACAGGTGGCCGTTTTTCTAAAGATGCTATGCTATGGTCATTTAATTGTCATATCGCACCTAACATTCCGTTTTATTTGATGGGTTCTTTTATTTACAGCTGATTCAATAGAAATTTACAAGTTTCTTTCAAACTGTGTATCAAAGCATCACAGTTAATTTGAATCGACTCAATATTCAAGTATGTGGTTAAACGAACTTTATAGTTCACGTGGGCATTTCGAACAGTTATCGTTCTATGCAATTATAAAAGACGTTTCTAAAAGGTATGAATTAAAGTATTGTGTTCAAGGCCGTCTTAAGAGCACGAATCATTGAATAATGGTAGAATGGTAATACTGTAATACTTCCAAATTCGAGCCAAGTAGACCAACAATTTTGCATGGGAAAAATCATCACAATATATCAAGAAAAACATGGTTATACATTCCACCACCAGGCGGCATTTTACACGCCAGATGATCTCAGTTGATCCAAAAATGTTCTGGCATGTGACTCTTTCGTGAGGAGAATTTACTCTAAGTTAGAGCTACTAGTGATTAAAATGATAAAGCATTGTATCAATGTGAAGATTTGTGTTTCAATCCAAGATATTCAAAAAGAAATATATTGTGATGGCAAATAGAAAGAAGGACATTTGAAGACTAGAAATAAACGCTATTACGTAGCGTTTCTCTTAATAGCATTTTCATAATGAAACCTTAACCTGACAAAATTAGCGTGTATCTGATCTTCATAGCTCCATGACGTTGTTTGAGTGCATTGGCCAAGAAGTATCTATGAATTAGAGCGATTTTACCGTCCACTGTTTTGAGCGTTTTCTAGACCGGAAAAAAAAAATTCTATTCCGTATTTCATTATGTATTTACAAAGCCGTAGCGTGGTCTTCATGCGCCCTTGGCAGAGACTCAGCTTTGCGCTTCTTGCGTCATTTGTCTACGCTAGAAGCATTTCGTTGTCAGCGAATGCAACGCAATGAATGCAAAGTGAAGTATCTGTAAAACAATTTAACCGGAAAGTAGTCTATATACCAATGTACCTGAAAGACATTAGGTTTAAATCATGAAGTTTATTAGCCTATTTCGGACAACAGAGCACTTGTGAAATTTTAAATATTAGTTCGCTGCAGATATGTCTTTATTATCATTCGAAGTTAGGTGTTTGAAAGCAATGGCAGGAGAATTTTTTCTGGAGACTTTGGGAAATTAGTAGACCCTAGGTATTTAAAGGCGACGGACGGAGAATTGCTCCGGAAGACTGTATGTGTAGAATTTTTAGGGAAATCGTCAAGCCTCTGCCGTTCAACCCTTCACCAACCGTTATATTTATTTCCGATGATAGGAAACTTATGAAATTACCGAGCGACCCGATTTCCAAAAGATTCGACAGAAGTTCATTCATGTTTGACTGTGCGCATTTCATGTAAGCATATTTTCAGAAGACTATATTAGGGATCCAATGACACGTATGGGAAAAAGTAACCATCGACATCTGGAAAACGTCTCTATGCAAAATATCAGCTCAATCAGATATAAGGAGATCAAGTTTAGTGGTCAAAATGCGAAAATTTTCACCCGTGAAATACACCACGAAATCTTTAAATATTCAAAAATCTAATTCGTAGTTTTTTATGCGAAATGGCTTAGATGGTCATGAAACGTCAAGATCTAATGTAACCATGCAAAAATTGCTTATTTTGGAGTTTGTTAAGGCAGTATTTAATTTCTTTATGATGCAAAATATATTAGGAATGTATGAAACGTTGAATCTTGATTTGTAAAGGTTTTCTTCTGTAGTACTCTTGTATTTAAAAACATATCTAAATCATTATTTTTCCGGCGTTCCATGCATATCTAATACATACCAAAATTAAAAGCTGCCTTTTTGAACTCAAGTTGCAGCTCATTTAAACAAAATTGGATGTACCTGAAAGGCATTTTTTGGAGATTACACCAGATCTCGATATTTCATGACATTATAAGACAATTTTTCTGATTGATAGGGACTTTCTTCGATGTGCCATAGCTGTATATCAAGACCAATATATTCAGGAGACAATTTTTAGGAACTCTGGTTTGTGGATTGTTAATATATATATATATATATATATATATATATATATATATATATATATATATATATATATATATATATATATATATATATATATATATATATATATATATATATATATATATATATATATATATATATATATATATATATATATATATATATATATATATATATATATATATATATATATATATATATATATATATATATATATATATATATATATATATATATATATATATATATATATATATATATATATATATATATATATATATATATATATATATATATATATGTATATATATATATATATATATATATATATATATATATATATATATATATATATATATATATATATATATATATATATATATATATATATATATATATATATATATATATATATCGTAATATATCATTACATGCAAATCACCAGTCCAAGTACCATCGCGACATTCCAGTTATATCTCAGACATTATGCACCCCGTTTGTTGCACATTAAATTTGTGATATATTACTTAATTTTGTGATATATTGCTGACAAAGGTTTGGTAAAATGGATGTTGAACAAGATTTGTTCTTTTAAAATCATACACATTGTACTCAGACGGACAATATCTGATCTTCTTCGGATCAAAGATAATCCGCATTCAAAAGAACTGACGCAAAAATATTCAATCTTGACAGATATCTCAAAAGATTGTACAGATAAGCTTAGAATTGTGATATTCTGTATAATCAAGCATATTACGTTACTGGTGACAAAACTTTTATGAAGGACTACCACGTCTACATGCCCGCTCACGCAGTTAAGATCGACGGTGTAGTCACCGCTTAAGTTTGTCATGTGTGGATCTACTGAATCATGGGTTTGTTGTTTCAAGGATCCCTTGCTTTTGTGAGCTAAGATTTTGATTGGCAATCGCACTGGACGGGACAAAATGGTGTATCCTCTCAAAATTCGTGTGAGGTAACCGTTGGCAGGAGACTCCACCTAACCAGGCCCTGCGTACAAAAAGCGTCTAAGAAATGTGAAGCATCACTTAAACAATGCTCTTAGTGTAATCTTTTACAGCTATACTGAATAGAGCTTCGCCACTCACGACGACAAATCATTACGCTCACTTGACTCAGGAGCGTTACTTTGATTATCTCCATGTGGGGACATCTTTTACTACTCCCAAAACTATAGGCAGATGAGATTACTTGTATAGAGTTACATTTTTCTGATGAGAGACCGCCAAATATACCAGCTCGAGGAAGCTCTGATACAGAGTCCTAGTAATTTTAGATGAAACAAGGAATTTCCAACGCTTCTAGAAACTACAAAAGTCTCATATGTCATTTCAATCCATTGGAACTCCTATCATGACTTATACTATGCTTTATCCTCACATATTTTATAAAATAGATCACGATTTCAGTGCTCCCCTAAGCTTAGCGCCCTTGGCGGGGATCAACCCGGCCAACCACACACTAATGCTTCCAAGCTCCTAAGATTACAAACGGGGCTTTTGTGTGCTTTAAAATTGTAATAAAGATTATACAAACGGAGCTGGTGTGAATTTTAAGGTACCGAAGGGTTACCAAACACACTCATTCCAACCTTTCAACTTATTGAGGGTGCACAAACAGTACGGTGACCTCTGAAGTTGTTAAAAGTGCAAAAATGAAACTACACTGTACACTTTTTGTCTTGAAGATGCTAATCATTCCACGCGAAAAATCGTTCGAAATTTCGAGTTACTTTACAACAGCTTTTTTGTATTCTTTCACTAAACTTAGAGTACACAATTAGAACTTCTTCTTCCAAACCATAATCACTTCAACAAGTTGCATTTCTTCACATCGAAGTTGTTTTATGTCAGTAGATGCAACACTTCGTTGATAGATGGACGAGCATTACTAATTTAGAAGTCTATTACTGACGTATTATTTGATCTTCAGTATACGGGTAAAAAATACTAGTTTCCCATTTTGACCAGAAGCACTTATAGGCCTTGTAGATACGACATAAACCAAAACAATACCACGCGATTTGTTATGTTTAGCTTCGAAGTGAGCTGACTGAAATAGGAAGTGCATATGTCAAAGATTCGTTTGCCATTATAATCTACAAAAAATCATTTAGCAATGTCCCAATAAAATCCGACTTGCAGTTATGACTCATTAACATTTCAAACAGCAATGCATCTTGTGCATTTCATAAAATTTGATCACTAGTTTTTATTGGTTTATTTCTTTATTTATTTATCTCTTATCTTCGGTATACACCGTAGACACCTTTTAGCACTTTATATTACTTATTAATAATTTATATCTATGCTTGGAAATGTTAAAATCAAATATTGAAGATGTTTTGTTAAATCTGCGGCAACATCTTTACAGTGGATTATTTTGTTCATATGAAATGCGTGTCTAGGGATCTACAACAGAGTGGGGTTACGAAGAACACGGGGAGGCGCATACAAATTAACGCCCGAGAGAAACTCTGGACTGTCGATATTACCTGACAGCAAGTCGAAAACAAAAACTCTTTGCAGGAAGATGCGGCGAGTCGCAAGAGTCTGCAGACCGAGTGGCATACATCTATCGGCGTAAGGAGGCAATACAACTGGATCATTCCATGGAAGTTTCCTGAGAGAGAATCGCACAAAACATCTTTGTATACGTTCTAGTCGGTCACTTTGAACGGCATGGTATGGTGCCGACACTTGCACAGCATACTCCAGAACACTTCTGATCAGGGCACAGCAAAGTGCTTTTAGTGCGTAGAAATCACCGAAATCTGCCGTTTCCACTTTAAGAAGCCCAGCATTCCGAAAGCCTTAGCAGTTGGACCACAGGACGCACAGTAGTAACCCGATCAGAATGAAATAACAAGATTACAACAGAACACAATTTTTGTAAAATATTTTGTTATAAATTAGGTCTCGTTAGTAGTTAAAATAACAGAAATTTATAATAACTAACAATGCGAGACATAGTTTTGGAATATTTCTATTATGTGTTTCTGATCAGGAAGTGGGTACGTTGTTCCATTCAGTATTGTTATTAACTTTTTGAATGTGAGAATTACAACGTTGCTAATGTGATAAATCTCGAGACAGTCGAAACCCAACTCCAGAAAAAGCAAAATTCTCTCTTGCCATAAGCACTCCGAATCTGAGGTCCTCGAAATCAATAGATATTCATCTAGGCATTCATTTCTATTCTATATGTCACGGTATTCCTTCCAGGAATAGAAATAACGGTTTTTGTGTGCAATTTCTAGGCAATGTTTGTTCAAAATTGCTTCCAAAGATAAGCATCAAAATAACTAAGCATCAAAATATTTTAATATAGATGGTCCAACCTATGTCAAAACCAGTCCGAGTATGATTGACAGAATACAACACACGTCAATTATGTCCCTTAATTTGCCTCAGGATTAGGATTTTCAGCTGTAGGGTTCGTAGTACCGACCCATTTTGGCGAGAACCGGTAGTGCTGTACTGAAACCCCGGTACTCGATTTTTTTATTTCAAAAGATTCAAGAAACGCTTTAAAGTAAAATTGATTGCTTAAACTGATGTCTCATTGCAGCAGAAGGTATTTTTCGAATGCGGTACTCTTTTATTTCGAGATTTAGGCTGCTTTGAATTCAATAACTACTAAGCGGTGCGACATTCGTCGACTTCAGCAGATTTTAAATGTAAGAAACCTTAATATCAACAGTAGATCTAAACGAGAATGTAAATCCATGTACGGTGGACGCATTTTATCTCGGCATTATCGCTTTGCTGTAAATTGGTTTCGACTTTTATGCATATACCAAGGCTCATAATCTCCTGTAAACTATGGAGTTTGGAGGACTTTTCCGATCACGAAAAAATACGAATCACTCCATTCGAAGCACTCTCCAACCAACTCTAAAATTGAAAGCTCCTAAATCGCTGTTCCTTCTTTTATAGCTAAAGATTTAAGCTCAAGCCAAATACAGACATGACTTAGGCCACAGCATTATTACGCGCCAGTGGCGTAGCCAGAAATTTGGTTTGGAGGGGGTTTTGATGAAAATCGCAATTTTTTTGAAAAAATGCTAAAATTTAACATGAGTTTGATACATTATTGAAAACTCAAAAACATAAGTAGTCTAACAGATGTCATTCCAGTCTACAAACAAGAAGGATCAACATGGAACAGTTTTCAAACCTCTATAGATTATTTTCTTGTATAATATGTCAATGAAGTCAAAAATTGCGATATTTTAAAGTGGGATAAATAATAATAACCTAATATAATAATCCTTGACTTTGAAGGTTTGACAACTTCGGGAAGTTGTCAGCGCCTGCTTTGATATAGAAATTTTAGTGATTAACTATCATAGAGGTAATTATGGTGAATTAATTTTTCAAAAATATTAAGAGACATGGTGCCTTCAGCAAAGTTTTTGATAATGTCATTTCAAACAATTTTGTTGAAAATATGAAGGCTACATGAATTCAACATATAGGGATTTAAATGGACTGGGCCTGCTATATTTCTTCTTAGTGAAGAAAAATTTAGGTGAAAACTATTTTTTTCTGCGCTACGGATAAAATTGTTTGAAACAATCATTGCGAGTTGAGAACACAAAACCTATAAATTATGGATGGATGGAACTGAAACTTGCGTTTCAACTTCATCTCATCAGAATCCGACACTAACTTGGTGGGCGGACTAAGCTAGCGCCGAATTGATGCTAGCTCCTGAAAATGGAATCACTCTTTGTGTTTTTGAGTCCTTTTAATATCTGGGAATTATTTGTTTTAAATCCAGTTCCCTTACTTTCTTTGTAAGCTTCAAAGACACCTTGAACGCAATGTGAATTTATTATTTAATTACCGCAGAAGAGATTTATCAAATATAGTAATTTCAGAATAGCTTGTTGAAAAGGTTTTCTACTACTATATTTCGATACTCTGAATATGTGGGATATTTATGTCTTTGACAAAGTTGTTTGAAATAGCACTTTCGAAAACTTTGCTGGAGACATTAAGTCTCGACCCAAATTTGGTTGAAGAGTAATTCTTGTCTATAACTACTTCTAGGACGATAAACCGTCAAAATTATTCTATCAGCAGATGAACAGTTTTACGTTTTGAAATTCTTCAATGTTACTTAACATCGAAATTTGGCAGTTTCGAATGAATGTGATCGTGACCGTTAAAAATTTATCGGGCATTAATTTTACTTTTCTTCATTAGTCAACCTCACAACTTGCAGTACGTAGCACACAAAATTTTAGTACGCCATTCATTGCATCCTGCTAAGAGGCTATTGATATAGTTGATAATACAACAAAAATCCAATGCTCATAAAACCGATCCTGACCTGCTAGAGACAAAATTACATCAGCTTTCAACTAGTTTCTGAAATGTTATTCTTGTTGTTAACCATATTGAATTGTTGTCTAAACTCTACACAATCTAAAAAAATACATTTTCAGCAAATGTTGAAATGTATGTAAGTTTTCGGTAAACAAGCTTATATTTAATATGCAATCAACCTATTCAAATTTAGATTCCCATTCGAAAAATTGTCTCTAATCCATATTTTGAAGCATATTTCCAAAAATGAGCTCATAATAATTCAGACAGTTATTTTATTTTACATTGAAGTAATTTGACAACTATGGGATTTTGGCTAAGAGATAAGTTACAAGATCCCCTTCCCACAATTTTCCAAAAGTTCTCATGACGCTTTAAACACAGTTCTCAATGTAGTGATCAGAGAATATTTTTCCAAAAATATCTTGTGGAATATTAAATTAAATTCGCCAGCATCAATTTTTTTTTCAATCCAATTAATTTTGGTTTGGGGGGGGTTTAACCCGCAAACCCCCCCCCCCTGGCTACGCCAGTGTTACGCGCCACCTAGTGAATAATTGGAACCAATCAGAATGTCGCTAATAAAAAAATCAAAGCAAATTTTTACTCTTATGATAGATGTGAACACTTTGAAATTTAGCAGAAGATAGTATGAATTTTATTTTGAACGAATAGTGCAGGAATTTAATTATATCATTCTGTGCAACAAGAGTTAGTAATATTTAACTTTTAGAATTATTATGATGATGGCACAACCTCATTTTCCCAAAAAGGCATAAGCTATACGATTTATCTAGGAGATAATTAAATATAATCAAAAGCCATCTTGCAGACCGATATTTGGAAACGGATCCCGCTATAGTCTATATATTTTTCATAAAAAAAATTGTGGTACCGAAAATACCGGTACTGGCTTTTGTTAAGTACCGGTATCACGGTACCAATAATGAGGATTTTCGGTTTCGGTATTTCCGGTACAACAACCCTATTCAGCATATTTTACAGGATATTTGATTCATGGTTAAGAATCTCTCGAGGGGTGATAGGGGATCAAATTTGGGCAAAAAATCGTTCTACATATACCATCAAATCTCAACCGTTACATAATTACTGAACTTTTTCTGCAAATAACTTGTTTGTCTTAAAAGATCACTAACTCAAAAAGTATACTTTCTATACCAATTCCATTTGAAATCTGAGAAAATCTCCTACTAAACAAAGTCCTCACATCTATCACCTAATGGAAGCAAGTAACCTTTTGGTAGCGAAATAGTCGAAAGTAAGTGTTTTGAAGTAGGCTTTTGTTGATTATCAAAATAATGAATTAAGAACATAACAATACCTATTATCCAAAAGTTGCGCTTCAGAATCATTCATAACTTGATCTTGAATATCACATTCCTATCTCTTTTCGTTTCTTTGTAATGTCATTATTAAACTTTTTGCAGTCGACTAGTAGCTGCTTAACCTTCCGGCAGTCGCGCTAGTGCACTGAGTGCACGCTGCTCTGAAAATCTAGCGAAATTGACTTACGGCACCCGCGGGTGCTCGTTCACTGAGCCATTTGCGCGACTTCCGGAGGGTTAAAAGGCTCTAGTTTCAAAACTATGTTTCATATTCTTATTTTCAAAGATTAATTGAAAAGATGAGAAAATGTTGTTCTATCGCATAATGTACAAATATCTTTTAGTTAGTAGAAAAATAGTTTACTTCCAAAACATTACTTAAACTTAATAACTGGAAGATATGAGGACATCATTTAATGGAAAATATTTTCATCTTTCCATCAAATTTATTAACAGAAAAAGTTTAATAACTCTATAATGGTTGAGATTTGATGGTATGCGTTGAACGATTTTCACCCAAATATGGTACCCTATCACCTCTCGAGAGGTTCTTCACCTTGAACCAAGTCATACGCTCTGCATAATCATATTACGAAATTCAGTGCATTCATGGAACTTCAAGGAGATTCTGTGGAATCCTGACAGATTTTACAAGACCTAGAAATTTAGGGAAACCCTACTATCAGAATTTACTAAGAAATCTCTCGCAATTGCGACGCAAATTCGATAAGCTTTGAAGTTATTTTTACGCTTCTTCTTGAATGTCAATGGGAAGCAACTTCCGCCAAATTATATTGTAGCTATATTTCAATATTACTTCTATTAAATTGATAAAAATTCAACATAGTTTAATTAGACCTAAATGATAATACGGGGTATGCTACACCTTTTAATTCCATTAGTGCTACACAATTTCGTTGATATTCAGATTAGTGAGAGTTTAGTGATAAGTGCGTCTCGACGACAATTCCTTTACAGTTCGTTATACTTTGAAACTGTCTTCTTCCTACGCACCTACCCAACCCATGTTGATCCCTGCCAAACTGGTTCCTGATGGTTATGCTGTTGAACTCCCGCAGTTTCCACGGCACGGACGAAAACAACAAAAAATCTCCACACAACTATGTGTACCGCGTCCGATCGCTTGAGTCCAGCGCACGCACTCGAGCTCGGTGCCCGAAGCAATCCACATTTGTCAACTTCTCGGAAACCCCGTATCTTCAGCGCTCGACAGGCAGACACAATCGCGAAATAGATAAAGACCGATACTGAAGGAATTAAAGATCAATTAGTTTGCCAGCAATTATCCCCTTCGGTGTCGCCGCGGCCATTTTCCATTACCGGTCGAACCTAAACCAAACAAACCCATCGCGTGCATCACATCGCCGGAGAAGGCAAGGAGAGGGTAGATGCGAAAAAAAAATCAGACTGAAATTAAATCAACCTCCCGAACAGTAGCGCGTAATCATAAAAATGGCAAAAACGGTGCTCCGGTCAAGCCAGAGCGACGAACATCTTTATGAGGCTGATGATGATGATGATGATGATGAACGATCGGACCTTTTGCGGATTTGCTCTCGTGATCGTCCCTATCTCGATAAGGATTGTCTTCGAGGCTTTCATCGTCGATCGCGTTTTTTTCATATTGCTGCTGTTACTAAAAACAGATCGAATTCCTCTTCGCTCATCTGTCATCTGTTTACGCAAAAATGTACCACCAGCACATGAGGCTGCTAGGAGGATAGAGCTTCGCTCGCTTTTACCGCTATTGATAGCTGGAGCAGTCACACACGCACGTACACCACCAGTTAAGGAATTTTCGATATTATTTCTACTATTCCCCTGGTAATTCATAGAAATTTCTAATTGTACCTTCAACTACACCTCGTCCCGTCTGTCCCCTCTGGCGAATGACTGCGGTTGCAAATGCGACCGGCCGATCACCAATTTGGTCTCCGTGGACAGGCGAGCAAAAAGTCACAGACAAAGATAATAGCTTACCTGTTTGGACGCTAACTGCAATTTAGTTGCAACCATCAGACACATTTGGCCAAAGAATTTCGAAACTTTCAATTATGTTGTTCATAAATCCATTCTGTCACAAGTGGGTTTGCTAATGAGCGTACCGCCGATCCCCTCAGTTCTAGTTGTAGTGACCCGAAAGGGGTGAGACGAAACGTGCCATGTCTGTGTCAATAGACAGTTATGTGAATTTCTATTCATACAAACATACACGTTTAGCTACGTAACCGATTTCTTTGAACTTTCTCATTTTCTAAATGCGCGTATTTGTGTTTGTTTTCGCAGATTCTCCAACGTTGGCTTCAAATACTATCTGGAAAGCCCAATCAGCTCGTCCCAGCGGCGGGAGGATGATCGGATAACTTACATCAACAAGGGACAGTTCTACGGGATCACGCTGGAGTACATCCACGATCCGGATAAGCCGCTCAAGAGTCAGACTGTGAAGGTAAGTACAACCCGCTTCCTACTTCCGACGACCCGTTTAGGACGAACCACTCCAATCCTATCATCATATTCATTGATTTGCATACCTTTTCCCGTCTTTTCTTCCCTACTACCCTCCTATCGCGAGTAATCGGAGACGTCACATTCAATTGCGGATAAAAAATATTCAATCTATTATCTGCAATCCTTCTCGAAACGATCAACAAAAAGCGCTTCTTCCCTCTTCCGTTCGGTTACTTTATTGTTGTGCCGTTACTCCTCTGGACCCATTCGTTGCTACCGGTTCTTCCGTACAAAAAAAGTATCTTCTTTCCTGCACTTCGTCGGTGATTTTTTCATCCTTTTACACGGATCAATGATGTGACGAAATTTCGGTGATCCCCTCGTACCGTTCTGCTTACTCATCCCATCTGGGAATAATCACCGACAACTCTCGTGTGACTTTTGTTAGCGAAAGGTGTTAGAACGTCGCTCCCTGTTCAAAAATTAAACGTCCGTCGCCGGATCGGGAGGGCTGATGCTCTCTGCATGCCAACAAACAATCTCTGCTGCCGGAGCCGGATGAACCAGTTAGTCCTGTTTTTGGGAACGCGCTCGAGAACAAGTGATTCGCGGGCACCGGTGTGGTGGTTTGCCTTGACCCCACACACCGGTTGGAACTCTACTCGACTCACCTCGTGCCCGACTTCCAATTGGAAGCGCACATGATTAATAATCACAGCCACCGGTAGACCATCCCGTCAGCGGCAGACACCACCGGCAGGCAGCAGCCAGCACCTTCTGCGTTTGTTTATTTTGTCCGTACCGGCGGCGTCGGCAGGAAAAACTCGTTTTCAGATATTCTGGTTTGTTTTTTCGTGCGAAAAGTTACTCCTCCTCCTCCTCCTCCTCCGCCGATGATATCGTTAAGGGAAAAAAAAGTCTGACACGCGGAGACTTTAGCCGAAAGAATGCGGCCAGAGGGGTTGCTTAGCTCACGAATGCCGCCGTCGCTAAAATTCCATTCTGGTCGGGACCGGTAAGTTCCACCGATCAGTCGGTCGGTCGGTTTAGGTTCAAGTAATTTATGCACCTCTGTGCTACCGGTTCAATTATTACCACTTTCGGGTAAAACTGGTTCGCCGATGGCGGTACTACGGTTACAGTGCGGTAGCGGTACATGGTGTCATCATCACGTTCACGGGTGGTTAAACCCGCGCCCGCGGACGGGGCACCTACGCGCACCGGAATTGTGGTGAAGTATTCGAGCAAATGGATAGCACTTGAATTCGTTGCAATATGAACGCATTTCTATCCATTGCTGGGGTATTCGTTTTCGTTAATCAGGAGCATTGTGTTAGACGAGGACACTTGACACATTAATAACCTTAAGCCATTCACAGCGCTATTTTTTCCAAATTATAGGAAAATGTTTTTATTGGTATTTAGTTTGGATATTCGATTCGTAATATTTTTTGAAATAGTTAAAAAAATCTCGAAACTTAAAATAGATCCTCATCCATATTTACCAGACTCATTCGCTTTCGGTACACGAAAGAAGACACTTAAATTTGAAACTATCAGTTTCTTCATCCTCGCTTAACTTTTAAACCTGATTCACAAATAGGTTTAAGCCTGGCTTAAGCGTTAAGTGAAAGTTAAGATATCGACCCTAAGAGCACAATGACAATTTCAAGAATCATGTTTTAAGATAATCCCAAAAAGAGATTTGATTAGGTTTATCATTGAATATCGAGGCATTCCCTGAATCGTACAAGCCATACCAACTGCTCACATCGTAACATTGAACACCACTGTTAGGTCGTCAGTAAGTTTCTGGTTCAACGGTACTTGAAAACCAGAAGCAATACATGCAACGGCAATTTCGAGGTAAAATTTTATTAATAACCTTATATCATATAGTAAATTTTTAAAATTACTAGCTAATACCCGTCGCGCGTTGCTGCAACTTTCAACGAAATAGGAGGAAAACACCATTTGTTCCGAAGCGCCATCTGGCGGACAGATAATCCCCAACTAATAGCACACAAACACGCTCCATAACAAATGCCTACTATGTGCAAATTTTTACAGCAATCGGTTAAGCCGTTTGGGAGTCTATAAATCATATACATACAAACATTGACTTTTATATATATAGATAGATAGATAGATAGATAGATAGATAGATAGATAGATAGATAGATAGATAGATAGATAGAAGATATACAGGAGCGGATCCAGAAAAAATTTTCGGAGCGGGTCCGAAATTTCGATTTTGAAATGTTCATTGTAAAATAAATAATATGTAATACCCTCATTTAATTAAAATCAGCTTTGGTGAACGAATCGGATTTGGAATGTTTTAGAATTTAGAATGATTTTAAAATAGAAACTACTTTAAAAATTTCTCATGAAGTTAAAAAATTTCGGGGGGCGCGGACCCCCAAGACCCCCCCTCTGGATCCGCCACTGTATATATAGAAGATAGATAGATAGATAGATAGATAGATAGATAGATAGATAGATAGATAGATAGATAGATAGATAGATAGATAGATAGATAGATAGATAGATAGATAGATAGATAGATAGATAGATAGATAGATAGATAGATAGATAGATAGATAGATAGATAGATAGATAGATAGATAGATAGATAGATAGATAGATAGATAGATAGATAGATAGATAGATAGATAGATAGATAGATAGATAGATAGATAGATAGATAGATAGATAGATAGATAGATAGATAGATAGATAGATAGATAGATAGATAGATAGATAGATAGATAGATAGATAGATAGATAGATAGATAGATAGATAGATAGATAGATAGATAGATAGATAGATAGATAGATAGATAGATAGATAGATAGATAGATAGATAGATAGATAGATAGATAGATAGATAGATAGATAGATAGATAGATAGATAGATAGATAGATAGATAGATAGATAGATAGATAGATAGATAGATAGATAGATAGATAGATAGATAGATAGATAGATAGATAGATAGATAGATAGATAGATAGATAGATAGATAGATAGATAGATAGATAGATAGATAGATAGATAGATAGATAGATAGATAGATAGATAGATAGATAGATAGATAGATAGATAGATAGATAGATAGATAGATAGATAGATAGATAGATAGATAGATAGATAGATAGATAGATAGATAGATAGATAGATAGATAGATAGATAGATAGATAGATAGATAGATAGATAGATAGATAGATAGATAGATAGATAGATAGATAGATAGATAGATAGATAGATAGATAGATAGATAGATAGATAGATAGATAGATAGATAGATAGATAGATAGATAGATAGATAGATAGATAGATAGATAGATAGATAGATAGATAGATAGATAGATAGATAGATAGATAGATAGATAGATAGATAGATAGATAGATAGATAGATAGATAGATAGATAGATAGATAGATAGATAGATAGATAGATAGATAGATAGATAGATAGATAGATAGATAGATAGATAGATAGATAGATAGATAGATAGATAGATAGATAGATAGATAGATAGATAGATAGATAGATAGATAGATAGATAGATAGATAGATAGATAGATAGATAGATAGATACATAGATAGATACATAGA